>NC_089980.1:8273327-8579991 GCF_036417845.1 Apteryx mantelli | reverse complement strand
TAGCTGAAAGGCTGCAGCCTCTTGACAGCTCTGATTGTATCTCCTTTACTCAGGCTCTCCCTCTCTGCCTCTTTGCAGAGGTTTCATTCTGCCTGCATGGTACCTTGAGGTAGTGACCCTCTGCTACAATTTGCATGTTCTCCCTCACATCCAGTTATACAATAAGAAAGAGCGGTCAGCCGTTTTATGGAGCATAGGGTGCTCCACAACTTCTGCACAAATATCTAGTCCAGGGGATTTGCACCCAGGCAGCAGATTTTGGTCCTGAAGGGAATGAGGTTGCAGTTGAGATCAGACCTACTCATAGTTTTCCATGTCCTTCTCCTCAGCACATCAAACCATGTTACAGCCAAGGGACATATCCAGAAGGCATCATTGCTGAGTGTTCTCTGACAAGCTCAGCTCCATTCCCCTTGCTATGAAAACATCTCAGGAGGAGTAAAAGGAGGCATGAACTAACTGGAGGTTTGGACTTGAGAATTCATTGCTGGTTGTTTTCAGATAGGGAAAATGTTATGGTACAGAGCATAGAAATGAAAGTGGGTACCTGTCTGAGATGTGCGATGAATATAGGACTGGAAGGGATTGCAAACCAAATTTGGAAACATGACACAGAGCAATAAAAATGGGAAGAGAGAGAAAAGGGGAGGGAACATATCTGCGAAGGATAATTCATGTCATTGAAAATATTGTTTCAAAGAAGAGCTCCTGGCCCAAATGTGCTTAACCTCTGCAGAAGCCCCTAATCCACATCGATCCATGGTTTCAGACCCCAGCACTTGCCCCAGTGTGCTGGTCCACTCACATGCAGCCACTCTCAGGGACCTGTGCCCACTCTAAAAGCCAGTACCTGCCTTTTGAAGAGCAGCTCTCTGTTAGGGCAGCTCCAGAAGATGAAGGCAGCTCTGCACTGAGAGTCTGGGTCAGGGCATAACCTAATCATCATTAGCTGCTAGCATACTATAATGCAACAGCTTTCAGTAAGTCATGAATGAAGTCCCAGGACAGGTGGGACAAGCACTCAGCACTTCCTAGCTATTTCATCAGGAGAGCAAGGAGATCCCTTCTGTCACAGTGCTTTGGTGGGGACACAATGTGGACTAATAACAGACTTTGAGGATGATGCCCAATGCTTCCGATTCTCCTTGTGGAAGACTCCAGCAGGCTTTGCATCCTGCATCCAAAGATGACTGATTCTAAACAGCACTTTGAAAAATGTCCATTTAGTAACACGTGGGGCTAAACACTGCTGTCCCTTCCTTGGGATAACGTAAAGATACCAAAGCTGGGTGAGCAGAAAGGCAGGAGTTTTGTTCTTTAACAGTTCTTCTGTGATGCTTCCTCTTTTTCTTGGAGTGTTTCCATGCCTCGGGGAGCAGAAGAGCAAGTGGATCGTGTGGAAGCTTTCAACACTCCCTGCTGCTCTACTGAGAAAATGACAACATACATGACAACTGCTGTGGTGTGACCCCATCCTATGGAAAGTCTGCGGACCTGTAGGCTAAATCATCCTGTGTGTAACTGTAGGCTAAATCATCCTGGATGGAAATTTAATTTTTTTTTCATAAGCACCTTGCTGCTTCCCCAGCAATGTTGGAGGCAGCGACTTATTAAAAGCTTTAAATAAAGGCATAAAACATTTGGCTGCAGCAGGAAGAATTAAAATGCCTTTGAGATCTTCATTTAAACATTCCCAAGCCATAATGAAAGGGATGAATCTCCAAATACATTTACGTCAGAGAGCTCTGACACATGCTTCCTGGCATGCTCAGACACATTGTTCCCAGACAGACTACAAGAGGATGTGTGGCTGGGAAGCAAGTGCTTTGGCAGTCCCTGAAGCACCTACCTGAGGTGGCAGGGGTAGATGAGTAGATGTTCAAGTACATCTAAGGTCAGCATCTGGACAGAAGGTAGCCTTGGAGCACCCTGAAAAGTACTGCAAAGACCTGCCATGGGATTATGGATGCCTGCATCCAGAAGGCTCTTTTAATCATCTCCTAATGCTTCTCAGGACATTTTGATAATGTTATCTCCTTGCCTTCCTTTCCGTGAAACATGGGTCCACTTTAAAACCCTAATATAACCATGCAAGCATTTACATACTACTATTATAACCTTGTCAAATTACATGCTATTTATTATTTTTATTTGCTTTGCATACTACTGCTAAGATCACATTAGCATGGCTAAAAAAATCAAATCAAAAGTACCTAAAAGCTTCTAATAATTTTACTGTATACGTCAAGAACATGACCATAAAACATACAAGGGCTGATTTTTGCTCTAGTTTCTCAAGGGAACATCTGTGTGTTTGTTAGAAGCTGCTGTCATTTTTCTCCCCTTAACAATTTTTGTGTTGTGTCTAAGGTTAGCATGATATGGAAACACAAAACTGCTTAATTCCTTCAAGTTCCATAAATATAGGCAGGCAGACAGAGGAGAGAAAGTCAACTGTCGAAAGGGTCAGCTCAATCTTTGGCAGACAACAGCAGAGAATCCACACGGGAGAGGGTGCCTGAGGCACTTTTGTAGAAAACAAGCTTTGCTGATTTTGCTGTTCCTCCACTGTAATCACCCTTAGTCCCATTACAGGCTGACTGATGCTGATGCTACCAGTGTCTCTGATGAAGGCTGGTACTAGCTGCTTCAGGGGAAAAAGAACTTGAAGGAGCCCAATATAAAGCAAATAAAGCAGAAATTGCATATACTTAAGATATACAAAATTCACAGGCCATATAGTGGTCCTCTCAGCTCTTCAGCTGCTAATCGACCCCGACACCACATCTTCAATCCACTTATGGCTTTCCAGAGCACAGGCTATCTGATGGCATGGCATATGCTCCTTTTCCCTGGAGGAATAACATTTATGTGCATTACAAACATGTTTTATTTACATTATCCAGATTATTTTGGATCCCTGCCTTGCCTTTTTCATTTTTTACTATTCTGTTACTATTTGTGGACAAGGCAAATGTTATCAGCATCGACTCCACATTTACTTACAAAACCTTAGTGAGAATATAAAAGTGTCTTGAACATCAGACTGGCCCCCATGGAGCTCCAATTTGACGACTGTCCAACACCAGTTCAGCTGCTCACAGTGCACATCCTAGCTCACATACTGTCCCTTCCTCTGCCTGACTCACAAGCCCATATGAGGAAGAACCAACATTTCTATGACAAGACCTATTTTCCATAAAGCCACAGTGTCTGGCATTCATTTTATTTCCATCTTATAATTATTTATCAGCTCAGCGTTGCATCCTCTTTCCTTTGCATTGCTTGATGCTGACAGCAGTCCAAGCAGTTCAGTATTACTCAGATCACCCATAGTGTCCCTGAGAATTGTTACAGATGCCCAGTGGTAATATCTGAGCTGACCAAAACCACTTTCCTGCCAGTTTCTCTCATCACGAGCCTCCTCTTCAACATGGAGAGTTCCAGCAAGTGCTGGTAGTGGCAGACAAGATGGTCTTGAATGGTCTTGTAAACATGCTGGAAGAAGGAGAAGATCATTGGAAGGGGAGTTCTCCAGGACCCAGGGAAATGGTCCCATTTCTGCTCCTTCAGCTTTTGGGCTCTGCTCAGCCCACTTGGCCTATGTGGTGATTGTGCCCATATTCACTGTGCTCATGTACATCGTGGCACAAGAGTATAATGTTGCTGGGGTTTCTCATATTTCATATGTAGTTTAAAAACTCTCAGAGCCATTTTTTATAGGACCTACTTTCTAGCTAGCAGAACCAATAGATTTCATTTCCCTTTTTTTTTTAATTTCCTCTCTACAATCTTTGCAGCAAGGAAAATGTGTTCTCCCCTTGCATTTTCTCAGCAAATGCTGACTCCCCTCCCTTGGTGGTCCCAATGATTGAATGATTGGCAACCCTCTGCACAGAGACAGTGAGATGCAATACTGCCCATTTTTAAGGGAGAAAGGATGTGGGAAGGACAAGAGAGATGTGTTCCTTTACAAAGCCGCAGATCCTGAATTTTCTCCTATTGCCTAAAGTACATGCACAGTTCCCATGGACAGCAGCTTAAAAATGCACAGCAGGGAAAATCTTTATCAAGTTGTATGTCTTTAGGTGCTGTCATCGTTTGCACTATGCATGTGAAATTTCAGTTTGACAGATTTTCTGCAAATTGAATCTACTTTCAGGTGTTAATAGAAAACCTTCTTCCTCCTTAACCTGATAGGTACCAGATTCTGCTAGAGCACCTGGGGAGTTCTGAAAAGGCTTTTAGAAACATCTGGTAAAATCACGCCAATTCTCAGCCTGTTAAGTATTGTGTGTCCATTGGCATCAACAGACTACATCTATTGACATCAGCTGACATCCGGTCTGGCATTAGAAAAGTACTTAGCTTCAGTTTTATGAGCACTTGGGTTGTACTTATGGTTCATAACAGAGCTTCGTGTCAATGCTGCCTTGCAAAAACTGAAGTGTGAGTTTAACATTATTAGTAAATCTTTGTTCTGTTGCAGAGGCACTTGTGCTTTTTAATGCCCCCAGGCACCTCTCTTAAAATAATAGGTGAAGTACTGGGAACTGGGAGAGTTGAGTGTGATTTTCTGCTGTTCCATACTCTGAACTTTGATAGATTAACATGCAGTGCTCTGCTGTGATGAGATACCCACATACACTGCAAACATATGGGTGAGGGGATTCAGCACAATGGGATTATGGATGTATAGTTATTTTGTGTAAAGGTGATGAAAGAAAGCTAAATGCGAACATAGCGATAAATCTTACATGACCCTAATCTTTCCAGGGAAGTTTTCTTCAGGCCAGGAGCATGTAAATGAAAAATGGAAAAGTAAAAATACCCCTGACTGAAAAAAGAAAAAGCCCAGCATTTCCTAAAACATCTATTTTCTTCTTACTTGCTTCAGCTTGAAAGATCAAAGCTTCATGATTTCTTCAACCTGTCCTTAGAGTGTTTCTGAGCCAATGTCTATTGAAGGCAATGAAAAGTATGTCTTCAAGATAGTCTAGCTACCTCCAAAATTCAAAAAAGAGCCTTAAACTGCCCTGTCTCAAAACCTGAGTACAGGAATATTGTTCCAACACGCAAAAGCAGTAGCCCAGCACTCCAGCTAGTGCTGTGTGGTTGTAAAATAAGGGATCAGGACTTGAGTCCTGAGGAGAAACATCCTCAGATCATACTTCACTCACTTTAAAACTCTGAGAGCAAATAGCCTGAGATTCTCATGAGCTATC
Source organism: Apteryx mantelli (assembly GCF_036417845.1). Classification (NCBI taxonomy): domain Eukaryota; kingdom Metazoa; phylum Chordata; class Aves; order Apterygiformes; family Apterygidae; genus Apteryx; species Apteryx mantelli. The sequence goes on along the minus strand of NC_089980.1, from coordinate 8,574,766 downwards.
TGTCTTGCAAATATACCTGCCTTATAAAATTTTGTATTTATTTGATCCCTTCTACTAGCAAAAGGCTCCTTGAAATATTTGCCATCATTTTTCATAGAGTTGGACAGTGAAACAGATTTTTAGCACTAGAATATCACTTGTTGCCTGGGGTGGGCTTCATGCACACAAAGATATTAGGTTTGGACACAACATTTGCCATTCTGTCTCAGTACTTGAACCTGTATGCTTAAAGGCAGGTCTGTGTAGCCAAGTCCCATTTTTTCCAGGAGTCATATGATCAAATCAAAGGAGAAGGACTAGGTGATACGATTTGGGTGGCCAGTAACATTGAACCAGGCATGTCACATGGTCAGTCTGACTTTTCCAATATGCTCAACTTTCATGATTAATCTGCACAATAAAATAAATAAATAAAAACCTCACAAAGCAGTCAATCAACTAACTGAAGAGGAGAGGATATTCTAGGTTGGTGGTGGGTAGCCCATGAAAATAAAAGTATGCCCAGCCCTGCTACAGCCTCTTTCCTTATGGACCTTTCCTGGCCTAGGATTCACATTCCCCCTGAGCTCACTGGGCACTGGATTAGACCTTAAGCATTAAAGCTTTTTGGACTTTCATGGTTCTTTACAGCGGTGCCTTTACTTCTTCATTACTTCTGTATTTCAGGTGCCCATGCAGAACCAGTCTTCTTGACAGGTAGAGGGAAATTCTTTAGAATAAGAAAGTGATTAACTAATTAGTTAATGTCAGGCAATTTGAAATTGGGAACAGGTTACAAGATATTAAAGATCATTGTTATCATTGTTATTATTAAAACCATCAAGTAGCTTTCCATAGCCACTGCCTTTCTTTATTTCTGACATAAGGGATTTTATCACTACTTAAAGAGTCTTTCACACTTCAAAAATTGCTATCAAACAACTTGGCACTGAGCTCTGATTTGAGATGTATTCTTATTTGGCAACCACTATGAAACAACGCTCAAATTCCACAAATTTTTAAAACACACAAATGCATGACATTGAGAATCCATCTGATTTTGATGGATGGATCCAGAACATACTGGACTTTCTATATATGTATTTATTTCTCAGATAGAATTTATAAAAACCTTTGAATCACAGTCCTTTTTGCCCTTTGTATAAAATGCTTTTATGATGACAACTTTATTGGTACTGAAATTACTCCTTTCCTGACTTTCAGATCATAATAACCTTGTTCACCTTTTGAATTTTACCTAATATTATTTTTTTCTCCCTATCACAATGATATTCATTATTTCCTTTTATTTTTTATGGTTTTTCCATAGTGATGTCCTCCTGAGAGAAGAAGACATGGTAATTAAAAGGATGGGATGTCTCTTGATGTTTGAAGTCTGTGATGTGTGAAACACTCAGAATTAGTAAAGAGAAGTTTGAGAAGTTTGCAATGTCTTTGATAACATAGAAAAAAATCTTCACATAGGCTTTTATATCTCCAGGCAGCATTTAGGTATGCTTTCTAAAATTGCCTCATTTCTAATGTATACCCCCAGGGTACTTTAACTTTTCAGACTGCCCTATGCATTTCTGTAGTGTGACACCCTCCATCAGGCACGTCTCATAAGCCAGCCAACACAAGTTACAAACATAAGAGAACACAGATGCTAAAATTCATACCTTGTGAATAACTTTGTAAATTCTTTGAGATAATTCTATTTCTTTAGTGAATGACAACCAGCAGGGTGGGGATGGTACATGTTATCATCCAGTCCGCATTTGGAAAGTCATTTTCACATTTTTTTCTCCAAATGTTAGAGTCAGATCTGTGGCCTATATAAATCTGTGCAAGCAAAGCTGGGTTAGCTGGTGCTATATGAGCATTTGTCCCAGGAATTAAAGGTGAGTGTTTATACAAGTAAATCAAGAGCGTGGTTATGTTTGTGGCATACGAATTTAAAAGCCCTGATATAACCAGGTGGAACAGATTTGCTCTTGAATTTAAATGAGTAACTGTGGGAAACGTCATCTCTCTTTATCAATGCAGATGGCAAGACCTCAAGGGTCTTGAGGGGAAAGCCTTTTCCTTTAATGAGCTCTCCACTGCTTATAACACAAAAATAGTGACAGTGAAGAGAAAGTCTGTAATGTAGGTTAACAAGCCACGTGCAGACTCACTCAGGACAGAGGAAGAGTGTCTGGCAAAGTGCCAGAGGTCTCTCAGCAACCCCTCCCAGCCTTGTGAATAGAGACACTGAGCAACCACTGTGATGTTGCTCCAGACTTGCACGGCATGAAAGCAGCATCCTGATGCCACAGGACCCAGTGCTCAGCTATCCTGGCCTGCTGCTCAAATCTCCAGTGCTTCCCATTAACTCCTGGATCTCCCAGCAGATCTCCTTCCATTGCGGGGCCTCCTGAGACCATCCCCAGCATTGTGGCCTGCTGGTCCATCCCACTATTCTCGCTGGCTGTGGCAAAACCACTCCTTCTTGTTTATTCTGGCAAATGGAAGAGCATGATGGGACTCTTTCTGCACCAGGAAATAGAGGGCTAGCACAACTCAGCCCCATCCCAGAGGGAGAGGCAATGAGCAGGCAGAAACCATTACTGCTAGGACCTTTTGCTCACGTTAGTTGGCATAAAAGGTCTGTGTATGTTTGGGTAGCTCCGTGGGTATCACCATCAATGCACCCATAAAGCTACTCATTCTCCCAAAGTACGTGCTTTTTCTGTCTGACCCTCCCTTTGGAGCCATGTTATTATAGGACAATAACAAGTTCTGTGTTTTATTTTTAAGTTTTCTGGCCTTATGGTCACAGCTGAAAATTGACAAGATAAGCTCTAAAGGCTGAAAAGCCAGATGGCAGGCAAAAATTAACCCACACAGTGTTTTAAAAAAGTCTCATGGGTTGTTTTGCAGCAGTACTCTGGACTCACATTATAGCTCTGAGAGTTGATTAAATTGCTCTTCAGCATGCATCTCTGTATTTAAAGTGACATGGTTGGAATCACAAAACAGAAACCAAGTAAAGATGATGCTCCAGACCTTTGCAAAGAGATGTGTATGTGTGCCAGGATAGCTCAAAGCACTTCCAAAGTATTAGACATTGCTTAGGTTTGACGAGTAAGCAGGAAAACACTTCCTGGGCCATTATCTGCCAAGCTTCTGGGCTCACATAAACCAATTTTCTACACTACATCTGTTAGCAGTTCTGCCATCTCCTCCCTGCCTTTGCCATATATCCTTCAATCACATTTTAGAGGTTCCCATGGAATGCTTAAAAATGAAATACTCAGTCGGCAAATGTGATTTGTTCTCATATCAGATTTTGGCCCTCTTCACACTCATTACATTAGCAGATACAGAAGCTGTTTGGAGGACCCTGGTCATTTCCTTTATCAGGGATAAGTTAATATTCTCTACTATGTACTTTCCTAGTGGACGAGTTCAAAGGGAAAAAAAGAATGATTCTGATCCCTAACCACAAGCACCTAGAGCCATTTGAGATGTCTTGGGGTAACCAGCACATCACCCATATGGTTAGTATATAGCGCATGGGATTTACTGACCCATTTTCTTCTTGAACAGTAGTCGAACAGATACTGCAGTACCTCCCTAGACATCTATGTCTAGGAAACCAAATCCTACCCAAGAGGATCTCATGGCGTGGAAAACCATGTTCATCTCTATGAAATCAAGAAATCCATTGAAGCCAGAGAGCATTCTCCATAGCAGTAAACAAAACCAAATTCCTGTTTGAGACCCAGAACCTTAGTTTGGCTTGAACAGCTGTCTTCAACAGTGTCCACACAGACTGCTTTTCTCTTAGCCTGTCTTGCACAGAATCAAGTCTCACAGGCAGGTAAAGGAGTTATTTTGAGGGAATAAGTGGAATTGCCCCAGACAAGGTTAAAATGAGGCTTTTTGAGACAAGAACCTGCTCCTGAGGTTTGGACTTCTGGAGGTGGACATCCTGCCCAGCAGTGTGCTCCTACCACCCTTTACAAATGCTGCTCATGATGCTCAACAAGGAGCAGAGCTTCCCTAGCTCCTAATGGCAGGTGCTTTTTCGAAGTATCTATCACACCTCGAAGACTGAGAAACTGCAGCCAGCTATCTTTTTCTGAAACTGCAGGAGGAAACACAGCCAAAAGATGTCTTAAAGAACTGAACAGTTGCAGGGACTGAATTCCTATTCATGGAGTGGAAAAGGCTTTCAGCTAAAAGGGGGGTGGAGGGGAAAATGGAATCCTCTTTTCCTGGATTATCTCTTTATAGCCTCCAAAGTACTGAGTTTCTACCCCATGCAGAGATACTATTAAGGCAAGCTGGATTACAGCCTGCTCCTAAGCATGATATGACTCACCCAGGCACCAGCAGATTTCATTCTGTGACCTGTTCTCTGATATACAACCCCCTTGCTTGTTGTAGCCATATGGCTAGTGTGGACCTAGGACTACCACCCTCATCCCCTGTGTCTGAAAGCATCAGGCAGAGTCACCACCAGCTGGGCTAGCATTCCTCAGGGTCCCCTGCAGGATTCCTTGAATGGAGTATTGTGAATGTTCATCACACCCCACCAACATATATATGCACTCCTCTGTCAGTCTCTCCCACAGAACTACGAACAAGACCTTTGCTATAAAGTGGCTTTCTGAGAGCCAACGAGCCTGGGCCACCATGTTGTGTGAGTATGGGAGCCAGCTAGGAAGGAGAGGGAGCATGCTCACTCTGCCAGGTGAAGAAGGACCATCTGGGAACAAAAGCAACACCCAGGCTGACCGAGAAGCAGAGATGAGCGCAAAGCAAAAAGTCGGAGATGATCAGGCTGAACAATGTGTCGCTTCTTGCTTTGCATTAACATACCCTGAAGGGGAAACCTTACTGAAATCTCATCTTGAGACTTAATTCTTCTGTCAGATGAAGAAACTCCCCCAGAAGCCTTTGTGCAAACTGGCATTGCTTAGCAAATCTAGGAACAGTAATCTTAGCCAGGCCCTGGCTCTATGAGATGGCAAGTCTGCTTTTAGGGACTGCTTTGGATCAGACACAAAGCTGCAAACTTTGTTCACACTTTGAACAGCACTAACTTACTCTGTTGCTTAAGGCACACTCAAGAAGTCTTGAAGGAAAGCTTGACCTCAGGACACTTTGTGCAGGATGAACTCTGGCCCAACTCTGCCTTGCAGAAAGCCAGCACCACAGCCTGGCCTCTGGCTAATCTGAAAGACAAGTGATTGTGAGTTCATACCTGATCCTGATCAACCGCTGGGGGAATCTGTCAGTGGACATGGTATCAGGGCACCTGATATGGCCACATGGCACCATGAACCATCAACAGAGAATATCCAGAGGGAATGATATCCAAACAGATTGCTATCACAGAGGCCATTGGGCCTGTCAGTAGATGTGGTGCAGCTTTTTTGCAAGGTGCAAATGGTGGTTCTGACCTACTGACTAACTTCTCCAGACATCATTCATCACCATAAGTTCACATGTTACTGTTCTGTGGTTCAAGCTCAGCATATTCTGGGCTCCCCAGTACAAAAAAGACATGGACGTACTAGAGCAGGTCCAGTGAAGGGCCACAAAGATGATTAAGGGGCTGGAGCATCTGCCGTATGAGGAGAGGCTGAGAGAACTGGGACTCTTCAGCCTGGAGAAGAGAAGGCTGAGGAGGAATTTTATCAGTGTGTATAAGTATCTGATGGTAAGGTGTCAAGAAGACAGGGCAGACTCTTCTCAGTGGTGCTAAGTGACACAACAAGCAGCAATGGGCACACACCGAAACACAGAAAATTCCATCTGACCATAAGAAAGCACTTCTTTACTGTGAGGGTGGTTGAACATTGAAATAGGTTGCCCAGAGAGGTTGTGGAGATATTCAAAACCCAGCTGAACACAGTCCTGGGCAACCTGCTCTAGCTGACCCTGCTTGAGCAGAGAGGTTGGTCCAGACAATCTCCAAAGGTCCCTGCTAACCCTATTCTGTGATATTCTGTCCTGCCTTGGCAGGGACCATGTGCAGACGGGAGACAAAAGAGGGCTTCATATAGCAAATCTGCCACTGAGTGTCACTTAGCACTGCTACTTGGGTGGTTCCTCTGCCTGGCTCAGGCTTCCCAAGACATTCTCTTCCTCTATCCTTCATTTCCTAAAGCACAGGAAGGTTTTTGCAAGGGCAGCTGCCACAGTCTCATTTTAGAAGGAGCTAATGAGGATATGTTGGCGTGAAGAATGGACTGCATAGCTGATGTTGGTCACTGATGTCTGTCACAGAGTGAATGGCATGAGGTACCATGAGGTACCAGCTAGAAAGACAGAATTTGGCAAAGAGGGAAGAGGGAAGATGGTGGAAAGAATAGAAAGGAACTGAGAAGGACCACTCTCTCTTCTATGGCTCTTGTGTTGTCAGTCTCAGGTGTCCATGATGGCAAGGAAGGAGGGAGGTGACAGAACTCCTCCTGATGGCAACCCTCCTGCCAATATGCTGCTGAAGACCCCTGCCTGATCCACCATTCTCTGAAATACAGAGCCAAACTTCAGACTGCAGTTTCTGGATGTCATGGGATTTTCACTGCTGCAGCAGAGTACAAAATCAAGACGGCTATATGAGGAGTCCTTTCAGGGCTGCAAAATCAGTGTGGAAGTCCCCCAAAAGTTACACAAAAGAAAAAGGAGGCATAATGAAGAAAGAGGAAGAGCACATGCATGTAAGAATATGCAAAGTAACAAGTTTAAGGATGTTAATGGGAACTCGAACAGTTTTTAAAATCAGTTAGAGTCAGAAGGAAGATGAAGGAATATATAGGTCCACTAGTTAATGGGAAAGAAGAGCTAATAATAGCTGGTGTGCCAGTGAGAGTTTTGTTTGCTTCAGCCTTCTCAGAAAAAGGTACATTGTGACCCAAACTTAATTAAATTTAACCAAAGAAGCAGGAGTGCAGACCAAAATGGGAAAAGACCTAGTTAAAGAATATTTAGAGAAGTGGTGGTATCCTCAGGAACAGGTTAAATTCTCCCTCCTGTACTTAACAGTCAGATGAGGAAATCCAAGACGTTTTCTTGTGTGACATTCTCTTAAGCAAAGGAAGATATACGGTGCAGGGGGTGCCCTCATAAAGCTTGTGGATTACACTATTTTGAGAGGAGTAGCAAGCACTTTGGAGGACAGGATCAAGAGAGCCTGGATGAGTTGGAGATAAGGTCAAAAATCAATGTAGTGAAATTCAGAAAAGATAGGTGCAAAGGAAAGGGGCAGAACTGGATTACTTCTTCCTGGGTATCTGCCACCATTAGATGAGAGGTTTTGCAGTAGACCTTCTTGTAGAAATACTGTCCCTTTGACAAAATGAATTATTATGTGTTCTCTTTGCATAAAGGGTCACTGGAAAAGCACAAAACGCCCAGACTGTATTTCTTTAGAAAAAGCTGAAATTCTCCATGCCAGTTTGTTTTTCTCCTCAGTTCTTCCAGCCCCTGTCTTACAACCAATTTTTAGTGTAACTAACATTTTCCAACCTTTGGGTCTGTCTCTCGCATCATTCTGCCAGACTTTTCATGGAAAAGGGGATGACGAGCAAAGTCAATGTCTTCTGTAGCAGAGGAAAAGATGCGGGGATGAATCTTGCACAGTGATTAGCTTAACTGTAAAAACAAAATCCTGTAGCAGATAATTTGCCTGGAAGACAATTAATTATAAAGCGATTTCTAAAGCATTTGGGTTAACACTGTAAAGACGATAAACCAGTATTACAGTCTAATTTTGGTCATCTGTAATTGAAATATTCCTCCTGATCTGCTTCTCCTGTTGCAACAACAGGAATAATCAAGTAAATCCAAAAAGCAAGAGCAAAGAATAATACTTATAGATACATTTGAAAATGAGAACATTTAGTTGGTGCTTTCAGTTCTGTAACTGTGATTCTCTTCTGTTCTGTGCCCTCAGACTCGGGGCTTGCTGTCTGCAGATGCAGCTGTCAGTTTGGGAAGCAGAGCCAACTCACATTGTACAGGTGTCATGCATTGCTTCTTTTATGCAAAACTTACACTTGCCTTCCTTGACTAGAATATTTTCCTTGCTTTTAATCTAAAACAACATGACTCACACAGAAATACATCACTGCCATTTATAAACGTAGAAGACAACAAATAGAATTTACTGGAGAATTATATTTTTCTTTTCAGAACTATTTAGGTGAAAACATCTGGGGTTTTTTGTTACATGTTTGAGCAGAGGAGAAAGGAGGGAGGGGAAGGAGTATTGGAAAAATGAATATGAAATCCACTGTTTGGTGTTTGGCATGCATTTCTTTCTTGACATTAAAAAACAAACATAAACACATAAAAAGTCAAATTAAGTTAAAAGCCATTTTCCATTAAAAAAGATCAACTAATTTTTCAAATGATTCTAAGCAACAACCATTTGGCTAAAGAGTTTTCCCATGAGCTCTGCAGAGTTAATTTCAATGTTAACCAATGAAGACATACTTATTATTCACTGAACTAAACCTTATTCTTTGTTTTCCTTTCAAGAAGAAGGTAAAAAAAATTGGTAGCACAGCAATCTAAATAACCTTTGTAATTCAGGGCAGGAACTTTCTGAGCTAATCATTTACAAATGCTTATTCTGAAAAGCATCATAAAAGGTTGCATTTCAAGCTGTTTTTGTTACAAAACATCTCTATATAAAACCCAGTACCTCATTTATATGTTTCCAAGAAACATACATCCTGGAGCTGGGGTTAAATATCCAGGCCCATCTTGCAATTTCCAGTATGAATTAAAAACTTACTTTCATCTTCTCTTTGAGGGCCTTTGGAAAGTTAATCAGGCCCAAATTCATTTTTCTTGACTGCTTGTCAGTATTGTCTCAGTAAAACAACAAGTGGGCATTGGCAAATGCTTTGTACTGTGCACGTGTCGATTTTAATATGTCAAGAAATTATTTGCCTGTAATCATTCATCTAAAGATAGATTTAAAAGAAGCTGATTGACATAGATGAGACACTGAGTCGGTATCTGTCCTCTTGCTAGTTCAGGACTATTTCAGAAAGCAGGGTAGTTCTGCTAAGATTTGGGAAGCATTTGGTATTTGTCCAGTCTAATTTTAAGTAACATCAAAAGCAGATGCACATTCTGTGGCAGGCATTTGTGAACAAAACTGTATATTGCTTCTATATCCCACTGTCTCCTAGGATGGACCTCATGTACTGAGGGCATGAGTCTCCACTCTTTTCCACAGGTGTTGCTCAAGGGGGGCTATTTTCACCATTGCACCTGAGGAAGCCTTATCATTCAAGGAGAGAATTGTTCTGTGTAATTTTCACCATCTGATTGTACCATTGAGAGTCCCATTGCAGATCATGGAAATAGGCAGATGGCTTGGGAGGGTGATTTATGCCACTTTTTTTAGTTGTGTCTCCCTACGGAGGTGCTGATGTCCATCTGAAACTATAAAGAGGACAAGCCATTTTTAGCCAGACCACCTTGTGTGTTAGGTGCCAGGCAAGATGACTTACTTCTTCAGAGACTCTGCTCAAGGCATGGCTAGGTTTACCTAAGGGTGGGCTCCCCTCAGGGAGGAAGAAAAGAGCAACATCATATTTTTAGAGCAGTCGCTTTCTGTGGATCCAGAAGTGCCCTGACATTCCTGGACAGAAAGCCCACTGTGTAGCCCAAACTATATAGCTGCTTGCTCCCAAGCTTCCAGCTTGGTGCCCATATCGGTTTCCACAACCCGTGGTCCTGGGGCCCAATGGCTCATGCAGGAGGGTCCCTGGATCCTCTACTGCTTTTCCACAGCAGGACACATCAGGAACCTCCTTTAGGTTTTTAGCCTTGATGGATAAATCTTCATGGACGTGATGTCTTCTTGGAGGCTTGCCAAAAAATAAGTCAGATGACAACTTGATCCCTTGTAAAATTATGGCTAAGTTAGATCATCATTTCCCCCCTTCACTTGCCTCTATCCATTGCTGCTCAGTGCCTTTGTAGGTTGCCTTCTGGTTTGGCAGTTTTGAAGTTTCTTTGTCAAAATCCTCCTCCACCTTTTCAAGGTCAAAAATTTCCTAGTATCATGGCAACTTTTTGGTCCAAAAAGCAATACCTTGTTCATCAGAAAGATGGCAGAACTACTGAAGCATAATTAACCCTTATTCTTTCCAGTAGTGGGCCAAGTCAAAGCAGTCCCAGACAAAATTTGTTTGCTCTATAAAACCTAATTATGCTAACACTTGATGTTAAAATTTTGTGCAGTTTGACAGATGTATTTTTATTAGGCTATGCGCAATCTCCATTTGCATGGTAATGAAGCCTTCCAAAGGCATCCAGCAGGTGAGACTGGAGATGAGCTCCTTTCATCAGCAGGTTGCTTGCACCTCATGATCAGTGGTATTTGTCAGAAACAGAAAAAGCTTATTAAACTGACACCAGCGGTCTGATGCAGGAGTTCCTACCTGCGGTATCGCTTACATGCTTATCATTATGGTTCAGGCCTCTTCAGAGTGAGATATGCCTTAGCACAGAGCTAAGTCTAAGATACTAAGATACACTCATTTTTACTATAATACTGGAGAACTTTGTCATCTTTAGTTTCTTATGTCCCAGCATGCTGCATTTTCTGTAGGTGGCTCAAGGCCTTAATATCTCTAAGAAAAGAATTATCCCAGTACCACAAATCAAGGTTAAACTCTTTTTTGCAGGGACTCTAGCTGCATCGACAGCACCAAGCATCATTGGCTCTAGATCCTGTGAAGGGGACTATTGTAAGAGAAAGACCTAACCAATAACAGTAATCTTCTGCATTAATCTCCACCTTTCAGGTGCGGTGCTTAAAAAAAAAAAAACAAAAAAACAAAGATATCTCATGAAGTCTCTCTATTTCAAACCCAAATTGGCTCCTCAGGTGATTTGTGCTTAATTGATGCAATCAGGGACACAGCTGAGGCATATTAAATGCTTAGCAGTTGTAAAGCAATAATTTCTGACAGCACTTAGTAAGAGTGGCAAGAGTAAAACTTGCTTCCTGGGAAAGGTATTGCACTGAGTGAATAGGGGGAGTTGGTCAGTCCTGTTGTGAGAGTTTCTGTCAGGCTGCATTAAAAAAAAAGAGATAGTCAAGTTACTAAAAGCTGTAGTCATCCATCTGTCTTCAGTCAGAGGCTGGGAGAGTGCCCTGTGCCTTTCTGGCTGGGTGCAAGAACGGACATAGGAAAAATCCTTCTCTCTCTTTGGACCAGTATCACTCCCAATCTCTGCCTACAAATTTCATCCCCATTTTCCCTGTCTTGCCTGTTTATCCAGTGGATGCTCCAGCACACTCCCCCTCTCTTGCACAGCAGCTAGTGCAGGACTTCAGTATCAGCTATTTCCTCTCAGCACAAACACATATATCTATTCTGTGCATAATTATGAAACCCATGTCCTTAGTTGCACCACCTACTGGCAAAGTAACCTGGAGCTTGTTGTCATTGGACTAGATATTCCAGTTATTTACGATTTTTCCACATGTTTTATAATCTGGCTAAAATGATATGGCTAGGCTACTTCCTCAGAAAGTTGTCTTGCAGAAGAGTTCAGCCAAAATGATTTCACTGTTTTGGAGAAAGAAAATGAAACAAATTTTTCAACTGCTGCTACTTCCTCCTTTTGGGATTCACTTATGCTCCCAGCCTTTTGGCAGACCAGCCTTTACGTCAGGAGCAGCAGAAATTACCTCTTTGTGAAAAACCACCTGCATTCATCAGGAAATTCACATCAGAAAAATGGCTTGTTTGTACATCTAGGGGAGATTTAGGGCTGGAAGGAAATCCAGAAGAGAGTAGTTCCCTGCTGGATACATTCCACACCGGGGCTTCAGCCAGCTCATGTGGATTTCTGTATGGCGCTGGTCCCACCAGGCCATGCTCCCCCTGGTCCTGGGTGCTGGCTCATTGCCTTAAGTTTGCTGTTCCTGGGTCAGAGTGGAGAGGAGACCAGAAATAATAAGGAGCCTATTAATCTGAGCTCTGGTGGCTGCTAACTCTGCTTTCCTAATGAGAAAAGCTTTGTACTCTGGAGAGCACCATCCATCTGTCTGTCTACTTTCTCATAACTGATATTGAGGCTCTTGCCCAATTTAAGGCTCTTCAAACATAACTTGAGCTCCTCAAGCTAATTAAATTTCTCCAAGCTGTGTGAAAGTTGCTAACTGGGTAGAGAGATGCAAACTGAGCACATCATCTGATGGAAGATTATCAGGAAGAACACAGGTCTGTTGGCCACTGAGTGGAGAACCATCTTCTTCTGTTTGTCCTGAGCCCAGCTGTCCCAGCTCTATCTGATGGCCAGGAGTCCTTGTTCTCCATTCTTCTTCTAATGACTTCTAATCCTGGATTTGTTTTTCCAGCATAGGGGTTATTATTTATCCAGGCATCCACTTATTCTATCTGTTGCTACAAAATTCCTGGTATAGGTGTTGTTCACTGAATATTGTTTCCTTCTTCTGGGATGGAAACCTGCTTTAGAAGGTTATATCCTAGCTGCTTGCTCCATTGTACATGGTGGTTAGTCTGAACTCGCAGCTTCCATGCATTCTCGCTATTTGATTGCGTTATCTTGAAAGTTAAATAAAGATGCAACATTGCACTAAAATTCTTTTCCCAGACAGTGATTGAATTTTGCTGATGTCATAAAAGGATTTGTTGCTCTGTTGTTTTCTGAAACATTAAGTAATGTCCATTAAATAGCTAGTAATTGATTTACCATGTTTGTCTGGGGCTTTTTTTTTTTTTTAAGTAATTCATTTATTTAGTCATTGCAATTACAGTAATTTGGTTAACTAAAAATAATGCCAAGTAATTAATTTATCCAGTATTTAAATATTAGAAATTGCCATGAGTGACTACAAATTACTTGCAGACAAGACAAATTTTCTTATCACTTGCAGGAAATGGGATGATTAATTTTCAGAAGTTATTTATATGCGCTGCATTTGGTTGTTTGCCACTGCCGTTCCACCTGCTTAGCAATCCACAGGAAAATCCTGTTAGAGAGACTGATTCCAAAGTACTCAGCCCTCTTTTCAACCCCGCTCTCTTTACAACCTCTTCTCAGTTATATGAGGTAGAGTTATGTCCCCGAGAGGTGTAAAGAGGGGTAAAAAAAAACTCTTAAGGCAGGAGTCTGAACACCTTGCAAACAGATTTCGTGGTGCAAGGCTATTTGCAACAGTCTGTGATCCATTTATAAAGTCTTGTGTCTGGGAATTCTTTGATGCCTAATAAGGGTTAAGCTCACATGTCAGTTGTTTCACTGTCCACTCCTGCAATCTGTTTCTTCTGCATGGCCATCTTGTGGAAAAAACACCCAGTGTGGACATATGACCTTTGAGATTTTTCCCCTACTGTTAAATGTGGTGGAAACTAGCTAAGAAAGAAAAAAGTGATGGAGAGAAAAATAACAGAGACAGATACCAACAACAAAATCCCCTTATCCTTGCTTCTATAGGAAACCAAGTGAATAAAATAGGTTTCATTCTTTCATTTACTAAGATGCTAAAGTATCTCTGCATTGAGGAGGAGGAGATTAATGGTGTGTGCAGCTCTGAAAGTGCTTCATTCCTAGCAACCTGTCCGTAATTGCCACACCTGCACAGAAGAGATAAAAATTTATGCACTTGGCTGTCATGAAGCAAGCTTCAAATGCTGTGTCATAGGAAAAAAGAGTGGCACACAGAGATCAGCCCTCAGGCACTTAGACCAAGCACATCCTGTGCAGGATTTCTCTCTGTGGGCAACTTTCAAAGTCTTTTGGGGCAGCAAATGACCACAAACTGTATTTGAGAATCCTAACTTACATGCAGTGTTTCCCAAGGAAATGTCTGTGTTTCTGCAGTAGTGCATATTTCTTTAAAGCCAGCAGGTAAATATCAATCCTGGAAATCTCTCTGTAGAGGAAGTTCTTGTGCTTGCAGAGGGAAGTTTCTAGGAAGACATGCACTGCAAGAGAAATGCAGGCGGTCTAGTACGTGAGACAGTCCTGGTCCAGGCAAGGGATGTGAGATTTCCTCTTTGTGGTCGTTAGGTTACATCTGCAAGGTTTCCAGCTGTAACTAGAAGTTAAAGAGCCAGACACACAGATGAGCAATGTGATCTGAAAACAGGCCAAGAGGGTTTTCCAAAGGCACAAGGGATGCTGCCCTGGCCCAGGATGGTGAGGCTCTTGAAAGGAAATATCTTCTAAGTGCTTTAAGTAACACTGCCTCAGAGGAGATAGTGAAGCAAATAATACTGAACATGCACACAGGGCACATGGAGATTGGAACAAAATCAAAATTCAGAACACGACCGGACACAGCCCTGCAGAAACCTGCTTGAGCTGGCACTGCTTCGAGCAAGGGGGTTAGACCATGTGATAGGTGATAATTTGTTACATCAACTCGCGAAGTGATTTTACCATGAAACTAGGCGCTAAGTACCGGCTATCACCACAATGATTGTACTGAGCCAGCAGAGCGATATTGCATTGTGAAATGTATGCGCGCGACCTGAAGGGCACCACGTACAACGCAGAGGAAGACGCCAGCTTTCATCCCGACCCCCCCAGCAACAGCCGGCGCAACCACAGAAGTTACAGGCATATAAGGGGACTGTGAGCGGGGGATTGCGCGCGCCATTGGTGGAGCAGGAGACTCCCCGGCCGCCCAGCGCTGTTTTGCTTACTTGTGACTTGCTCAATTATTCTATTAAATTGGAATTTATGCAACCTGGCCCGAGTGGTTGTCAATTTGTCGCGTTTACCTATAACAATTTGGTGCCATGACTCGGATACAGGCTTCCCTGGTTTCGGGACTCTGACTCAGGGGAGGCGCCCCATCTTCGGATGGCCCTTGAGTGGGTAGTTCCCCTACCAGAACCTGTATTTCCGAACCCTAAATCAGGACAAGTAAGCAAAAGAACTGCAGTATCCCGTAAACTTTGTGCACGAAGATCCGAACGAAGACTCAGGATTGAGTAAAGTATTGGTAAGTGGTTCCGTTCGGTTGGGGTGGGATCCCCGGAGCACGTCTAAGTGAGACGTCCCCAAGGGACGAAGCGAGAGCGGACCCTACAGTAGTGCGGTTCCCATTGTCCGTGAGGGCGTGGGCCACGACCTAGGGGAGCGATTGAGCGTGTGTGTGTGTGCTCCGGAAGATGGGACAGAAAAAGAGCAAGTCTTCTGATCCCATAGAGGGCTTTACAGTCGATAGCCCTTTAGAATTAATGATTAAGTATTGGAACGATTGGCCCTCCCGAAAAGGCAAAAGTCGAGAGAAAATGGTACATTACTGCATGCAAGTATGGAGTGGGAAGCAGATTAGAAGAGACCCCCTTTATTGGCCAATATACGGGTCTTTTGAAAATTGGATATGTCAGGCCCCAAATATATATGTGAATTCAAAGGAGCCCTTTAGTTTAGAAGAAAGTGAGTATGCTAGTTTATGGATGAGACCAGATACTCGGACCATGATATTTACCCTGAAAGAGAAGGGTTCGAGGAAGAAAAGCAAAATATTGGAGGAACTTCCCGTTTCTCCTCCCCCCTATATTCCCTCAGCTCCAGCTCAAAACCCAACACCAGCCCCTCCTCGTAGCCCCTCTCCAACGACCCCAGACCGGGATCTAGACCCTCCTAGTTCCCCAGAAGAAACCCGAAGGGTCACGAGGAGTCAAACGAGGGGAGGTGGGCGACCTGATCAGCTGTACCCCTTGCGAGAACTCCCCACGGGAGGACCGCAACCAGGGATGGGTTTTGTCTCCGTGCCCCTGAGTTCAGGGGATGTACGGGATTTTAAGAAGGAAATGGGGAATTTATTAGAAGACCCTTTAGGGGTGGCTGAAAAACTAGATCAGTTTTTGGGTCCTAGCCTTTATACATGGGAGGAATTACAATCCATCTTAAGCATATTATTTACAGTGGAAGAAAGGGAAATGATCCGTAGGGCTGGGATGCGGATTTGGGATCAACAACACCAATAAGGTCCCGCAGCAGATATCAAATGGCCCACCCAACGGCCGGACGGGGACAATCAGAATGCTGAGCATCGGACACATATGTCTGATCTAGGAACCATAATAGTTCAGGGAATCAGGGAATCTGTTCCCAGGGGGCAAAATATTAATAAGGCCTTCATGGAACAACAAAAAAGGGACAAGACACCAACAGAATGGCTTGAGAGACTTAGGAAAAACCTGCAACTTTATTCCGGGGTAGACCCCAGTACCCCTGTGGGACAGGCTCTATTGAAAACAGTTTGTAGCAAAGGCCTTTCCAGATATCAGAAGGAAGTTAGAGAAGTTAGATGATTGGCAAGATAGAGGACTTGGACGAATTGCTGAGGGAAGCTCAGAAAGTGCATGTGCGAAGGGATGAGGAAACTCATCGGCGGCAGGCAAAGATTCTGGTGGCAGCAGTCCGAGAAGGACAGAGAGGGATCCAGGCGCAACCCCCTAGGTCATATAACGGACCTAAAAGAAAGCCACCTCACCAAGAAGGACAACCCAGAGAAGTCGTGACGAGGGACTTGAGGCAGGTTGAGTGTTTTTATTGCCAGAAGAAAGGGCATCTGAAGAGGAATTGCAGGAAGCGAATGCAGGATGAGCAAATGTTCCAAGAAGATTAGGGGGGGTCAGGAGCTCTATCTGCTGGGGACTCATAAAGGAACCGAGCCCTTGATAAAATTGAAATTGGGTCCCCAGCGACAAGAAGTAGAATTCCTTGTGGATTCTGGGGCAGAAAGATCTACTGTCCAAACGGTACCCTGGGGGTGTAAACCATCCCCAGAGAAATTGCAAGTGATAGGAGCTAAGGGAGAACCCTTTAAGGTCCCAGTAATTAAAAATGTGAAAATGGAATCAGACTCTCGATTAAGTGTTGGATCCTTTTTGTTGGTTCCCGAGGCTGAGTATGGTTTGCTGGGCCGAGATATGATGGTTAGTTAATAGAATCAGGGCCCCTAGACAAAACTTGGTCGGCCCAGGCTTGTGAATTGTATGCGGTTTTTAGAGCCTTAGAAATTTTAAAAGGCAAAATAGGGACTATATACACCTACTCTAAATACGCTTATGGAGTAGTACATACATTTGGGAAAATATGGGAAGAAAGAGGAAGCTAATGATGGAAACCCAGGTGAATTGGATCAGGTGTTTACCCTTAGCCTTGTTGAATGTACGAACTCGGCCCGGAACTGACACAGGAGTCTCCCCTTTTGAAGTGTTATATGGGATGCCATAAGATTTAAGAGAAATGAACAAAAGAACAATTACCAGGTTCCATTCACCGAGTTAACCCTGGAGACAAGGTTTTAATTGAAACCTGGAGGGACTCGTCCTTGACTCCCCACTGGGAGGGACCTTTCCTTGTTTTGCTTACCACGGACACTGCTGTTCGCGCCGCGGAGCGGGGATGGACACATGCCAGCAGAGTTGGGGGGCCGATCTCAGAGTCGTCGTGGGGGGCCTTTGGAAACCCGGACAATTTGAAGGTGACCTTTGGGAAGAGGCCTAGAAACCTCGATAGGTAAGACCACGTTTTGTAGAACCTCGCATTGTATTTGTTATCCCTTTGTGTGTTATAAATATAGGATTTGTAAAGAGAAGTAGTGGACTCATTGGTAGTACGGGTACCTCCCTAGCGGCAGTTGTCACCTTTGTTATGGAAAATTGACCTATTTGACATTAAAAGGGATCTCAAGAAAAGATCGGTGGAATGGTGGGAAGCTTTTGCTAAAGGGGTACAACCAGAGAAAGGTTGTACCTACGCCAACCACCCCGATCACATAAGGCCAAAATTGAAAACACCAATTGTAGGTGGACCGTGCCGTATGTTGAGTGTCACTCTGGAGAACTGGGAAGCCTTTAAAAATCCAAAAAGCTTATACAGGAGGTTCCCCTGAAGAATACGGCTGCTGTCGAGAAGACGGTACACCCTGCTGCTCTGAGCAAAAGAGTAGGCAGAGGAGACAGAGACATATGGAAACTGTGGGGATTGAGGCCGATAAGCCGCTTCCTAAGCTGGGATACCCAAAATTGTAAGGCCCAGACTCTTTAAAGTCCCAGAGACACTTGGCATCACAGATCGCCCCTCCAAGGCATTAAGGGTTCGTAAAATATCCGTTAGCCCAGCCATGGGTCCACTACTCCTCTGGAAGATGATTGTGCTAGGCTTATTAGGAAGACGAATCAAAGGGGGAACATAATATACACCAACCCCTTAAGTGGTCATTAATAAGGTGGGAGGATCAAACAGTGATCCAAGTACGAAGTGTACCCGGGAGTCCTACATTTACAGCTACTTATGTGAGTTGGTGCCTATTGAACCATGTCTAGATCATATGGGGTTTTACTTTTGTCCTAGTTCTAATCCTGGGCAAGGATACTGTAAACTCTTATTATTGTGCTTATTGGGGATGTGAAACTATAGCCTCTGATTGGACTCCAGAAGCAGGGTTAGATAAGTTTTTATCAGTAAAATGGGGACCTTCTGGGTGTACCCCCCTAAAGAGGATCTCCAGCTGGGGTATCGGGGAAATCCCCACTATACCCCCCCGGGAACTTGTAAACATTTAGTGATAAATATCACCCATCCAGAGGATCCGGGATGGTTTTTGGGAAAGACCTGGGGAGTCCGTTACTGGGAGTCCAGGACCAATAGAGGTGGATTAATTTTCATAAAGAAAGATGCTCCCCCTGGCACAGGAGGCTGTTGTTCGATTTGATGAACAAATTAAAAAGGACCAAAACAAAAAGGGGGGATTGTGATAGGTGATAATTTGTTACATCAACTCGCGAAGTGATTTTACCATGAAACTAGGCGCTAAGTACCGGCTATCACCACAATGATTGTACTGAGCCAGCAGAGCGATATTGCATTGTGAAATGTATGCGCGCGACCTGAAGGGCACCACGTACAACGCAGAGGAAGACGCCAGCTTTCATCCCGACCCCCCCAGCAACAGCCGGCGCAACCACAGAAGTTACAGGCATATAAGGGGACTGTGAGCGGGGGATTGCGCGCGCCATTGGTGGAGCAGGAGACTCCCCGGCCGCCCAGCGCTGTTTTGCTTACTTGTGACTTGCTCAATTATTCTATTAAATTGGAATTTATGCAACCTGGCCCGAGTGGTTGTCAATTTGTCGCGTTTACCTATAACAACCAGAGACCTCCAGAGGTCCCTTCCAGTCCAAATTATTCCAT
Source organism: Apteryx mantelli (assembly GCF_036417845.1). Lineage (NCBI taxonomy): Eukaryota > Metazoa > Chordata > Aves > Apterygiformes > Apterygidae > Apteryx > Apteryx mantelli. The sequence goes on along the minus strand of NC_089980.1, from coordinate 8,555,569 downwards.
TATTCTTCTGCCTGTGTTACATATTAAACCCATTCTGCCTGAAATGGCCCAGTAGTCTGTGTGTCTTACTGACACCCCTGAAAACTTCATATCAGATGCAAGACCTATAGGATTTCTCCCTCTCCATTTCATCCTCTGTGTGCTTACATGGGTGCTGAAAATCCAGACTTGTTACTTCATTTCAGCAGGTCTAATTAGCTGTAACTGCACTGTTCTCATTTTCTCATCAGTCTTGCTTACCCCATAAATTGTCTTAATACCTTCACTGGCAAGATGATGGAGGCAGGACTCTGTGTGAGCATGGAAAAATAAACTAGACTAGTAGAACCTTGCTTAGATCATTTGTCATTCCTTACCATCTTCCCAGCCGTTAAAAGCTGGGGGGAACTTGCAAAGTTTTTTCTGTCTTCATAAAAGCCTGAGACAAGAATGCTGGATCAGACCATAAGTCCATCTAGTCCAGTACTCTCTCTGATACTGGGAATACAAGTGACTCAGGAAAAGTTTAAAAACAGGGCAAATGTGCAGCAATAATTCTCACAAATCTCTCTCAGCCTCTGGTGGTCTATGGGAGTCCAGTACTCTCTGACCAGGTTCTTTTAGATATTCCACACATGGAGAGTGTAATGTTTGATATAAAAGTTAATTTTGAAGATATTTGATGTTACGTGGGATTTTTGATTTAGCAGAGTGATACAGCAGTATACTGAAATCACAATACAAGTGTATACACTTAGCAACATATAGCAATTGCAATATACAGTTCAATTACAATACCAACATGATTCCCATTACTGGTCTTTACAATATGCTCACCTTCACAACGCTGGGCATCCCTAGTCACCGGGAAGGAATATGTGGGTTGAAGCCAGCTCAAACCCATTGCTCTCTTCGAAATCCCTTTGTTAGTTGTTCAGGTTTTATACTCTATGTTGGGCTGAGCCACGTATACACTTCCCCCAGGCTAGTCTGGCTATCTCAGGGAGACATTCACACTCTTTTGATAAACTCAGGAAGAAACATTTACACCTGGTCCAATTACTGGCTATGGCTGCTTATCGAAAACAAAGGTCACCCTCCAGTCCCCTTTGTGTTGAGATAAAGTCAGTCCTCTGTGCAACAGCAAGGATTAATGAGCTGCCTCCTACACTGTTCCTGGACTTCATGGGGCACCTTGCCTTCTGAGCCTTCTCCCATTGTAGGGGTTATTGGTCGGTCACAATGGTTCACATCCTTCTTGAGCCAGAAATGTCATCTTTGTGTTTTATTGCCTTCGGTGGACTTTTTTCCATTCATTCATCCAATGCAATTTTGAAACCTTATTTGATCCAGAACACTGCCAGTCCCAAAGCCCTATCTCAGAAGTTTTGCTTCCAACCTGAAGTTTTACTTTAGCCTCAGACTGGGGGAGGTTTTCCAGAACAATGAAAATAACTGAGGGCCTTAATGTTTCTTTTTGGCTTGCTGGCAATGCCTAAACCCTAAATCAAGAAGAGTATTCAGCCCCATCTCCATCCAAAATAGTCTTAATTCTTCCAGCAAGTATCAAAATGTTGCTTAAAGTTCAATGAAACTTTGAATCAATTGGGAACAGACACTTTGCTTGGCATGAACATTTTTCTCTTTTGTTTAAACAAGTGAAGGGAGCATCCAAGGAACAACATTTGGAATTAATATTTCATTTCAAAATATCAAGATGGAAATTTATTTCTTCTTATCTTGTTATTTGTTTTGTTCTGATATGAACAACTTGACAAAACCAAGAAGAATTTACCAAATATAGTGGCATTGATGAATTTACTTTTCACCACGGGAAAAAATGTTCCAGCTGCAAAACTGTTGCAGAGTTTTACTCCAAGAAGTCCTGGTGGCTTCTGTTAAATTTGCTTTCTGTATAGTTCCTCCATCTCCCTCTACAGCATTTATAATCCACAGGACACTCTTCCAAAAGCTTCCTGGACCGTCTTCCATCTGTCCTCTTGCCAGGTGGTCAAACATCTGCTGCTTCTTTACATTCTCCTCAGCGTTCCCAGCTCCAGTGGGTCTCTCCTTCATCGCAATGATTGCCTCATTCCTCCACTCCTTCTTGGCTTGTCTTCAAGTTATTTTCCCTTCATCATCATCCAATTTTCAGCCCTGCGGGATATAAGAAAAAGAAAGACAAAGTGAAAAAAATTCAATGAATGACTACACAATAGTAAATATATTTGTCAAGCTAGTCCAGGAATGAGTCATCAACTAAAATGAAGGCTAAATTTGTAACAAATGCAGGTTATGTTTTGGTTTTTTTGCAGTAAAAAGTCTTCCTAGCTTGGAAATAAAAATAATTATTTCATTATTTCTGAAAAGATCTGGCATGCGTCCAGGCCCAGAATTTGATAAAGTGTGGAGAACTGAGGCAGGAATAAAACAGTTATTTCTGTCTCAATGAGATTTGATGTTTTGCTTAAAATCAGCAGATTCTGCCAGAATTAATTGGTTCTGGAGAACTGTTTTCTTCTGGAACATCTTAGAGAGACAACAGCAGAGAAACTACCTCACTCTACTTCCAAGTTCCCCTTTCTTCCCTTCATTTTCCAAGGGGGGAAGAAAATCTGGTATCCGATCTTAAATATGGATATAGATGAGAAATCTTGATCCTGACATCTGGAGTTTACCAGGCTTGAATTGTTGTATGGGACCCCGGTGTTGTCCCCCGGTGAGATGAAATTGCTAGGAAGGTCTAATTCTGAAGGGCATTTAGGCACATGCTTAAACGAAATCTGTGCTTGAGTGCTTTGCTGAATTAAGCCTTGAGGATGCTGCAGCCTTAAAATGACTCATTTTCCTGAAAAAACAGTCACGTAGACCAGTTCTCCAAGGGTCTTTGCTTGCCCTTTCCCCGTTCTTAAATGGTTGATGTTTGTTGATACACTAGCTCTAGACACTTCTGTACTTAGAGAAATACAGTGACCTGGATGCCCTTTTTTTTTTTTTTTTTCCCCTAAGGTTTGCTTTGTGCATGCTTGGGAAATAAGCTTGTGGACTTTGTTTACCAGCCCACCGCTGGATTGTGCCAGGCAGAGCAGAAAGCATGTCCAAATTGGCAGCGTCAGATTCATCCCTGGGATTTCTTCATCTCCAAGAGTCAAACAAAGGCTGGTTCTTCCCTTCTTCTCCACAGTATGTGGTCACACCTGGCAGGGCATATGGGACACCTCACATACACTGTCAAACTTGCTTATCTTGACTTATGTAGGGGAGACATTTTGATAAAGATCCCTTGAAATTAGGTCTGGCTATTTTGCTGCCAGTCTGTGAGTTGAAGGAGCTCAGTAAAATGTCCTGGCTGGAAAAACTGAGCTGATGCTTCAGTGTGAGCTGTCTGTGCTGAGATGCTGCAGGCAGCACTTCCACCATGCTCATACATAGTATCTGAAATACATCAGAGTTGTCCTACGGGGCCAGATCAATAGTCCACCCCCATTGTCATCTCCAGAACTGGTCAACAGGAGACCACGTATGCCTGGCCACATCCTGTGGTCCATTGCTGGTACTTCCCCTGCATTCCCAGGCATTAGCTTGGGGATGCAAGGAGAAACACTCCTGCCTATTCCCTTCAGAGGTTTTTGGCATTAGTTGGAAAGAGATGCTGCCCACTGCTATTCTTTTTCATCAGGATTTCTGAAATGGCAGGCTATTATAGGAGATATACTTCATAGGCATAGCCTGTTTGCAAAGTATTTTAATGCTGCTGAGTGTCTGGTGGGATGGGAGCAGGAATGAACCTCACGCCTTTCCCTGGGATGTGGTCTCCTCCCTTCAGCAGTACTCTCCATCTGGCAGACCAGTTCTCCCACATTTCTTTTATCTGCTTGGTGCCAGCATTGATTGCTAAGTCACAATAGGCTCGTTAGTCGGATGAGAAGTGAGGAGAAGAGTAAGAAGAATGAAATTTCAGGCATGCTTATATCTGAGATGGGCAAGAAATTAATTACAGACTTGAGCACAGGAACATTTCACTGAAATGCCTGGGAACCAGACTGTGGAAAATGAGCATGAGAAAGAGAGTTTCTCTGTCAGAGCATGAGGACAGAGCTGCACAGAATGAACTCTTGACCTGTAGAGGAGGGACTTGCCCAAAGCCTGGTCTCCACAACCAGATGCTGGAAGGCAAAGGGATCCTAGCTCCAGGTAAAGGCCCTATCAGTATGACCACACCAGGAGAGAAGGTGCAGAGCAGAGATTTGAGACAAGACCCAAACTGGCCACCCAGGAAGGGTGGCATGGACTTTCCTGCTCAGGTCTGGCTGCTAACAAGCCACATTACCCCAGCTCTGCACTAATGGCTGGCAAACTCACATGGGCTCTCAACAGGGCTTGCCAGTTTGTGCTAAAACAGGAAGGCTGTTCCTCCACCTGTTAGGCTCTGTCTGTACCATGTCCCTCCATGCTCTTGCTACAATCCTTTACTCGTGGTAAGAATTAGGGCTCAGAAAGTACAAGGCTGTGTTTGTACAAAATCACTGTCAGGTTTTAAGTTCAGACTCACTGCAACCACAAGACAAGTTTGAAAAATGTAATGAATGAAAATGTAATGAAAAATGTTTCAGAAAAATGGTCAGCTTGTTTGCTCATTTCCTCTAGGTGTCCCAGATGAGGACTATGCTTTCACAAAAGAGAGGCAAATGAAAATCAGGTGTGAAGAGCTGTAATTTTGGTTGTGCTGGACCATATCCATGTCTGGCAGCTGTCAGCGTGTCAATCAGTGGGACAATACTAGTTTCCATCCATCTGCCCATATAGCTCATCATGCTTGAAACACCCCACAGAAACAGAGCAAAATCCAAATTCTTATGCTTCAGAACTGCAAACTCCAGTGATTCCGGAAAAGAAAGGAAGAGGTGATTCAGTCTGTCTGTGTGTCATTACCCTGCCTGTTTGTGTGGCTGCCTACATCTCCTCCACCTCCCTCTAACTTTTGAACCCATTAGCAGATTTCAGCTTAAGGCCTCACCATCAATCAATATCCAGAGAGGACTGAGCTTTGCTAGCTCCAGTGCTCACAGGCAGTGTTTTTTCTTCTAGAGGAGAATGTGTTCATCTGTACAGCTGAAGCTTCATTGCACTTTTGCTAAAAGCTCTGTGGCCTAAAAACAAGAGAAAACATATTTGAGAGGGCTGAAGCACCACATGTGGATCTGCTGACTGAAGCAACAATCATCACACTGGAAAATATGACGGGAGAGGAAGGACATTCAAAAAAAAAAAAAAAGCCCAAAACACTTCTTTACAACACAGTCCCAAAGTCCTCCTAGTTCGTCAGGGGTCGACAAGGCAGACCTCAGTTTACCCTTCTCGAGGCTGGGGTGTCCAATCGCATATCACCCACTTTCTCCATGCTCCTGGTATGTCAGATCAAGGCTATTACAAACAATGCCTTTGGGCAGAGATGTATTTACAGCCCAGACCCCGTATGTCATGAGGATCAAAGAGGCATTGACCCTTGGCATCTGACAGCAAGCTCAGGCACCAGGCTGATCACAAGCTGATCCATCTCAGGTTGGTTCAGGAGAGAAGTGAAAAACCCACCTACAGTCTGGATCAGGGGAACTGGGGTCCAGCTGGGAATGGAAGCTGTAAAATCACAGATGCATGGGGAAGAAAAGGCCAGGGGGAAGGGGAAAGAAAGTCTCAGCTCTGAAAACAAAAGATCAGGAAATAATTTCAGTCATGCTCTTTGTCCTCAAAATATGGGCTGTCTCACAGGAAATGGTGTTTGATTAGGAGGCAAAAGCTGCAGCCTGGCAAATTTAATCTCCTCTCCATGCTCAGCCCGGAACATGTCAGTCTCTATGAAGATTAAGCTGTGCCCTAGTTCGGGAATGGAATAACATTAAAGAGAGAAAAACATCATGCTCAGAAGACCCTGGCTGAAATAGCCCCTGAATCTGGCTCTGGCAGCGAACTTCTTTTTGGTTGCCTTTCATTGAGTCTTTAAGAGTTTCAAATCAGACCAGGGACAACAGTGAAATTGTTCTCCTTGGATGGTCTCAGGGATAGCTGACTTGGCGTGCTCCGTTTTCACTGATTAGGTTTCTAGGGTTCTTATACCTATCATATTCCCCTGAATCTCAGCAGGTCTTTGTGTTTATGGTGATTAGTTTTTAATCAGATTTCCTAACAAATATAACACCACTGAAATCACAGTATGAACTGAAATCCATTTCCCATTTTTCACTTTGAAAATCCACAATCTCATACTGATTTTCACACACCCCCAGCTAATTAGCTATCCGTTTTTTCAAAAACGGGTTCATCATTTCTTAAGAAAATGGAGAAGGAGAATTCAAGATATGTTTTCCCATGATTAAAAAATGCAGACTGCCTGAGAGAAGTGCCTTTTTTTAAAATTCTTGGTTATCTTTTGTTCCCCTTGGAAAGGGCATTAGAGAGAATAGATATGTAGGAAGAAATTACGTTAGTGTCTTCTGAGCATGTACAATTACTAACAAAAACAACATCACAAGTAATAATACTAGGAGCCAATACTGTGTCATGATACAAGGCTGGGGCTTACCTAATCAATGAAGAATATCCCGAGAATTTTTCTGGGTATCATCAGGCTCATCTAGCTAAAGAAATACTCCAGGCTCTGAATGCAAAATGAAAAGCATGCTTGGGAACTTGCTTTGCTGCAACATTTTTAGACGATGATCAAGCAGGTGAGTTTGAACTGGAGGAAACTGGGAGCACGGCAAGAAACAAGAGCCTGACCATATACTTGTTATCAAGGTCTGTATCATAACAAACACAGCAGAGAAATTCAGGTTGCTTTGGCATGGACAACCTCCATTCTGCCATTGCTGGGCTGGCTTTCTAGGTGGGAGGAACTGCCTTCCAGAACCTTTTCCTGCTGCATACAGAAGGGGCCTATGATAAGTTTACAGAGGCTGGCCCGACACTGAAGTTAGATGTGAGGAGTTGCACCCAATTGGCAGTCACTCTTACAACCCTGTCTCTAATCCACTTGCAGAGCAGCACCATAGCTGCAGGCTGCTCCAAGTGCCCATGGTTCTGAGAGGGGGAAAGGCTGTTACACCTCAGGGCTCCTTCCAGATTTCATATGGCGGAGGTCTGAATTAGAGGGGGGGGGGGGAACTTATTCAGCATAACTCAACCTCAGATGACTCACTTATTAAAGGAGATTTTCTAAGAGGAAAAAAAATGGGAAAATGCTGCCTCAGTCAATAATGGATTTATTCCTGCTTTCCCTAAGGACTAAGAAAGAAAATTTCCTTGCCAGTTCTTAAACTCTATTAGAAATGGATACATCTCTTAAACTCCACTGAATTTATTCCGACTGCAAACATTTAAACTTCCTGCAGTGCCCTTCCAAGCCCACCACCCCGGTAATTTCAGCAAGACTTTTCTCACCTCCATAGATCAATAATAATGGCGTTGCCAGCTGATCATGAAAGATTTAAGAGCTGACCTGGGGAAAAAAAACAAGGGGATTTAGTTTGTGCATGTGTGGATATAATGGCTGAAAGTCATTATGCAACATATCGATCTGTGATCAATAAATGCACCAATCAGTGCCTTTTGAAAAGCTCCAGTAGGATGTGTCATTGTATGCATGTGCGCTTCAACTGCGCTGCGTATGACAATCACCAATATCCACACCAGTGCACTCGTACTACTTCTCTTCCTCCCAATAGCTGCTACTCTGTATAGAAATAGAAACAGAACCAGAGCCAGGCAGAACCAGTACTGGGATACCATGAGGATCTTAAACATATAAATTCCCCTGTTGGCCTGTTTCTCAGAAGTACTAGAGAATAGGAATGGGGGAAAAAAGCAGCATGTGTAAACTATAACTAGGAACAAGAAGCAAGCAGAGCTGTGAACAGTGGAGCTTATGAAGACCAATTTCCTGTGGATTTCATACCTATTGTCTCTCTCCCTGGCAGTCTCTTCCGTGTTGAAAGATAGGCAGAAGCCTTTCTATCTGTGGGGCAGTAATTCAGGTCTCTCTCTCCTCTGCTCAGCCACCTAGGTTTATGAAACCAGTAAGTACTCAGCATCTTGGAGACCTCTACCCTTCTGTTGATGTGGGCTGACACAAGTGTGTCTCCTTCCAGTAGGGTCATTAGGAGAGCTGTGAAGCTAGCCAGCCAGTTCAAGAGGAAGAGGTAGAAGCAATCCCAGAGACTGCTTGGAGGAGAATTGCATTTTGGGGAGTAAGGCAGCTTTGTAGATCTGTCTCCTCGCCCTTCCCAGCTCACACCAGCTGCTCCAGGACAACTCCTGATGTACAGACTTAGTTGCAGCCCACATGAAGGCAGTGGCTGTCCCTTCCTCATCAGCAGGGTACATGCCCTTGTGCCATTTTCCACATGCCAGGCAATTCCAGTGAAGCAGTGGGTGCTGATAACATGTTTCAGGTGCTGGGCACCACCTGGAGGGTTTGCACCTTTCCCACCGTGTGCTTAGCCGTGTTACTGCTAAGAGAGGGGATGCATGTTGAGCCAAGAGTGCAGCACAGACTGGCAGAGGAGCTTAACTTCTTGCTCTGCATTTTCTGAGTGCTGCCTGTGTGGGTAGTTCAGACCCAAATGTGTACCAGCATGGGCTTATCTGGAGAAAGCCCGGGCGTTATGCCATGAGCAGGGGAGTAAAAGGTACTGAGTTATCTCTCTAGGTGTAGCCCATGCCCCCCACAGGCCCGCCTCCAGTAACCCTCATTTCCTTTCCACGCATAGTGCCTCACACTGTCCCTGGCTCTTTCACAGAATCACAGAATGGTTGAGTTCAAAGGGGTGTCTGGAGATCGTCTAGTTCAACACCCCTGCTCAAGCAGAGTCACCTAGAGCACGTTGCCCAGAACCACGTCCAGCTGGGTTTGGAATGTCTCCAAAGATGGAGACTCCACACCTGCCTAAGCATCTGTTCTAGTGCTCCATCACCCTCACCATAAAGAAGTTTTTGCTCAAGTTCCAACAGAATTTCCTGTGTTTCCGTTTGTGCCCATTGCCTCTCGTCCTGGTCGGTGTCACTGGGCACCACTGGGAAGAGTCTGGCTCCACCCTCTTGGCACTCCCCCGCCATCAGATGTTTATAGGCATTGATAAGATCCCTCCTCAGCCTTCTCTCCTCCAGGCTGAACAGGCTCAGCTCTCTCAGCCTCTCCTCGTAAGGCAGTCCCTTAATCGTCTTTGCGGCCCTTCACTGGACTTGCTCCGGTAGCTCCATGCCTCTCTTGTACCGGGAAGCCCTGAACTGGACACAGCACTCCAGGTGTGGCCTCATCAGTGCTGAGTCGAGGGGAAGGAAGGGTCACCCCCTCGACCTGCAGGCAGTGCTTTTCCTAATGCAGCCCAGGATGCTGTTGGCCATCTCTGCCACGAGGCTGCATTGCTGCCTCATGTTGCACTTGCTGTGCAAACTGCAGAGCTGCTCTCCAGCTGGTTGTCCCCCAGCCTGTCCTGGTGCCTGGGGTTATTCCTGCCCAGGCACAGGACTTTGCGTGTCCTTTTGGTGAACTCCAGGAGGTTCCTCGCTGCCCATTTCTCCAGCCTCTCCAGGTTCCTATGAATGGCAGTGCAACCCTCTAGTGTATCAGTCACTCCTCCCAGTTTTGCGTCCTCTGCAAACTTGCTGAGGGAGCATTTGGTCCCATCCTCCAGGCCGTTAATGGAAACATTAAACAGTACTGGCCGCACCGTCAACCCCTGGGGGACTCCATGAGTGACTGGCCTCCAGATGGACTTTGTGTCACTGATCACAGCTCTCTGAGCCCAGCAGTTCAGCCAGTTTTCAGTCCACCTCACTGACCACTTATCTAACCCGTACCTCAGCAGTTTGTCCATGAGGACGTTATGAGAGATGGTGTCAAAAGCCTTCCTGAAGTCAAGGTAGACGACATTCACTGCCCTCCCCTCGTCCACCAAGGCAGTCATCTCACTGTAGGAGGCCCTCAGGTTGGTTAAGTGTGATTTGCCCTTTGTAAATCCATGCTGACTGCTTCCAATCGCCTTGCAGTCCTTCATGGGTCTGGAAATGGTTTCCAGGGTTAGTTGCTCCACCACCTTCACAGGGATCAAGCTGAGGCTGACCAGCGTGTATTTTCCTGAATTCTTCTTCTTGAACATGGGAGTGATATACACTCTCTTCCAGTCCTCTGAAACCTCTCCCTATTGCCATGACTTTCAAAAGATTACCAAGAGTGCCTTTGCTATTACATTGGCTGGTTACACCCATACTCATGGATGCATCCCATCAGGGCCCATGGACTTGTCTATGTCTCGTTTTTTTAAGTATTCCCTAACTTGAACTTCCTCCACTGAGTGCATGTCTTCACTGCTCCAGGCTTCCCCTGCCTGGAATTATGGAGGGCAGGTCTTACCTGTGAAGACTGATGTGAATAAGGCATTCGGTACCTCTGCCTTTTTGTGTCCTTTGTCCTCAGGGCCCCTGCCCCATTCAGCAGCAGACCCACATTTTTCTTTTGCTACTAATGTACTTATAGAAGCCTTTCTTGTTGCCCTTAACATCCCTCACCAGATTCAACTCCAGACAGGCTTTAACTCCTCTGGCCCCATTCCTGTATGCTCAGACAGTGTCTCTATACTCCTCCTGGGCCACCTGTCCCTGTTTCTACTCACAGCCAAGGCTCTTCTAGTGATAGCTGCCTGCTCCAGTATCTGCTGTCCCTCCCTGATTCATTGACTCAGGTCTTTCTCCAGTCTTTGTCTTCTGGTGACAGATATCATTATGCTTTGATCTGCAGCCATAGACAGGTGAGAGGAGGAACATGTTTCAGGGACTAGTGGTTGAAAAATACCTGATTACCTCATCCCATGCTGGACTAGACATTATAATGAGACATGATAAGAGCTTTCCCTTGGTCCCCATGAAACATTTTCACTGTTAGACAGCATTTGCTCTCTAGTGACGTGCAAGACAGTACTCATAGACCAAGGTAGACATAAATCATACCTCCATATGTTCAAAATCCTTATTGAGCATTGATTCATTTTGCAGCAATGACCTTTGTTCTGCTCATGTCAACCGAGCTGTGCAAAATCTGTGCTTGGTGGTGAGCTGGTTATACTGTATTTTGAGCCTCAAAACCCAGAGGGTAAATAAGAATAACTCCTGATTTATCGTCTTTTTAAAAGAGAATGAGTTTCGTACCTGTCTTATAAATTTGGGGCCTTATCCTCTGGTCCTTGAGCTCACAAGCTTGGCAGTACTGAGGTAAAAGACCGCACATTTTAAAAATTCATTGCGTACAAGTTCTTTACAGCTTCTGTCATTCATCCTTTCCCCAGAGAGACAGGAAAGTAAAATGAATGTCTCTGCTGAAGTCATCCTGCCTGGATCAGTGAACCAAGACTTTTCCCCTGCACGCCAATTGACTGCAATTCAGCCTGGCTCTATTTCAATGAGCCTTGTCCAAATGCAGCCATCAGCCATGCTCTGGGAAGAAGGATGGGTAATTAGCTGATGCTTCAGCCCAGCAATTGTAGGTGCAAAGAATTACTGAGGAGCAAGGAGACATGGTGCTCTCATATGCATATTTTTGCATGTGTGCATTTTGCCAAGTGAACCTCAAATAGGGGCTATCCTCAGTGCTTTGCAGAAAAAGAAAACCTACAACAACAATCTCTAGCAAGCAGCTGATGATAATCTGTTTCCAGAGAAAGTTTCTTCCTGACACAGCTCCAGCCCTGGAGCAGGTGGATTTATGCCCTTCTCAAGACCCAGGCTTCCCAACTACCTATCCTTGCCTCTTAAGCACGTTCAAAAAATCAGCAGGAGCAAGGAAAATAGGTGTTTTTGCTCAGATTTTATAGCAACGAATGGGCTGTGCTTTTTATGGAGAAAAAAAGTATTATTAATATGAAATCTGCCATCTCCTGATTTTCCTCTCTCTCTCTCTCTCTCTCTCTCTCTCTCTCTCTCTCTTTCTCTCCATTCCTTGTTCTATGGGACAGGATGGGAACCAGAGCTGAACCCCACCTCTGCCCCTCTGGAAATTTTCAAAGCCCAAGTCATGTCTCTCTCTGAAGCTTCCTGTGTTTTCACTTCTTCCATTACGGCTGTCTCCCTTGCTTTTCTACAATCGGAGGCAGAGATTTCCCTCTGCACCAGGAGACGCCGGTATATATGCCTTCATGCCATGTGCACAGCCAGGTTGGAGACGGGATAAAGAATCTGACTTTCTGGGCTTTAGACTGGGCAAACTCAATCTGCATGTAATAACTGACAATTTGTGTTCTTGTCATGAAGGTTAAAAACAAATGAGGTACCCAACATGAGTCAGAGAATGTGAAGAAACCCTTGAGATCTCGGGGACTGCTTGAACCCTCATGGGAAGTCTGCCCGAGAATGCTTCCTGACCCAGGATCACCCCTCAGAGGGACCGAGGAAGCCACAGCAAGTTGTGCTGCCTTCAGAAACCAGGGCAAAGCTCTACTCTGCCAAGGACATCAAGGAGAGACTGGCCTACCCTCCTCCCAGCAGCTTCTTTAGTAATGGAGATCCTCACCTGTCATCTGAGGACCCACACAAGCCCAACTAAGCCCGAAAATCACATGTGGATGCTTTTCAAAGTCACAGCACTTCAGGTGAAGTGCCAAGGGGCTGAACTCAATTTAATGAGCCACTGGTCCCAGCCAAGAGTGCAGGTATTCATCTACTGCTGGCAGAGAAATTATGGTTGATGGAAAAAGCAAGGGGTGAATGTAGTGCTGTTAGAGAAAACCACAGTCAGGCTTATAGAGGAGATGATACTTACAAAATAAAATACCTAGGAGCTCCTAACAAAGACAGGGGCACTCCTGCAGAGCTTGCAGTCCAGCTCTGTGCCACTTCCATACCACTGAGTTTGAAACAGCACACCGAGGCCTCTACATGCTAAATTACATAGCATGAGTGATCTTACCCAACCAAATTCAAAGCATATCCAATGAACATTTTAGCTTATCTACTGAAACTGTGTCAGACTTCATTTCTAAATCTCTTAAACCATCACAATTTATGTTCTCAGGGCTTCTGTCATTTAATTAATTTCAGTTTGAAAAACAACCTCTCAAACCTCCAATTTATTAAGACCACTCTTGCATAAAAAGTTCCCAACCTGACTGCAAGTTTGTTCCATATTTTATTCTTTGTAGTCCTGACATTCATTTTGTTGTCCAACCATTCTAGGAGCCCTCTAACAGTCTGTGGGACTTTTTTCTCAGCACTTTATCTGTAACAAATCCCTGGAGATATGTAAATGTTATCTTATGTATTTGCTTGGCACAGGTGCTAATTCTCTATTTGCTGCTCCAGCATTTACCAGCTGTTTTTTGATATTACCCTTGTTCTGACGTACTTCTCTGCTTCTTTTCAACAGCAGAAATGAGAAACTGTTTTTCAGTCAGACAGTCATGACAATATGGAATTGAAAGGAACAAAATAAAACTGGCTGGACAATTTATTTTTTTTTTAAGATAAGACACAGATGCATCTCCAGAGATGATTTTGAGGTGGGAGCCGTCTGTACTATTTGGCATATCTTTCTAATGAAGGGGCCATATATCAGAACAAGATTTATGGCTTTCCTTAAAGCCAGGGGAACCCTTGGGAGATTTATGAAATCAGTTCCCATAACACACATCAAGCCTGGCTTTCACACTGTGCAGTGCAATACTACTCACGCCAGATGCAGTTTCCTAGTATTATGGGGGACTCTCAAGAGCTTTGCCAAAGTCTAACAGTGCTGAGCTAGATTTCTGCAGCAGATGACAGCATCATCCACATACAGGCCAGGAATGCCCGGTTCTGCTCTCACTAAACTGATGAACAAAAATCTCACTAGCAATAAAGCTGATCAGGTGCAGGGCATGGCCAGACATATGTACTGACCGACCTGTTTACAGGTGACCAGCCCTTGTTCCTCTCCAAACCACCTCGACCACTCCCTTTCCCCACCATTGAGTCCTTCCCTAAACATCCCATAAGTTCTGTGCAATCCCCAAATGCTCTTCCCCTGCATCACACAGTATGTCCCACACCCCCAGGCAGTGACCCCCCCCCTCAGGCTGTGAGGGGAGCTGGTGACTCACCACAATGGGTGTCCCCCCCCAGCCCACAGGGCTGTTGGAAAGATGCAGCTTATAAGCATCCAAGTATATCCATATGGAGGATTTTTTTTTTTTTTACTTGATGAGCAAAAAATGGATTTTCCCTGAAACAAGCACTTCTTTCCTAAACAAGCATCACTGGTTTCTCTATTTCCAGTCCACTGGAGCCCCAGATTCCTCAGAGCTAGGTTCCCATGAGGAGCAGGTGCTGTTTTGAGCTGTCTCCTTTCAGATTCAAAGGACTTGGCTTTTTACTTCAGTTGGATTTTAGCCCACTCTACCTCCACTGCTTTCAGTAGGGTGGCTTCAGCTGACCATGAGCTCACCAGAGGAGAATTGAGCTGCTGGCGGGTTTCGATTAGGAAACCATACATGCATAATGGAGCTGCACGAAGTCAAGTCTGAAGCACTTGGCCTCTGTCAGAGTGAGAACATCTTTCTTGCCATCTTCATTTTTCCACCCTCCAATTCATTAATCAGAGAGTTCTCATCATCCAGAGTCGCTCCATGCTTAATGATAGGCATTATATACTGGAGGTAGCAAAAGCAAATTGTCATGAATATTTCATGACCTTCCCGGGCTCTGCTGCCTAAGTTGTTTTACCCAAACCATGTAAGCATACCAAATAGGCACCTGTTTTGAGCACACTCCACAGTTAATTGCAAGCAAGGAAGAGAGACATGTAAATCATTACAGTCTCCCTGGTACAAGATTTAACAGAAGCTCAGTGTCTTGGCAAAGCATCCTGCAGATGCCTCCACCTGCCAAAGCAGCAGAAAGGGGAAAAATTGAAAACAGAATCTGCAACATATTTCAATACATTAATTCTTATGGGCCTAATCTACTCCCAGAAAGCTTTTTTTTTTTTTTGCATCTCCAGGTTTTGTATGTGTACATTTTTGCCAGGGCCAAGTCTTGAATCTTCTTCCCATGCTGGCTACTTTTCTTGCCTTGAAAATTACCTCATTACTCCATGAAAATCAGAAAAAAATAATGGAGGATTTTTAAATAACTTTTAGCACCTAAAAATGACTATCTCTCAGAGGGACCCATACCAACATTTTGCTCCATTCATTGCTTCTGACCTTAATTGAATGCTTAAATTATGAGTTTACGTGGCATAGAGTGATCAGAAGCCCATGCCATTTTTATGCGTTGCATTTGTACTTTATCTAAAACACTTTCAGGGAAAAGGAAAACACTTATTCAAATGTAGCCTCTACGACACTGTGCACAAAATGATCTGGGCACCAATTAAATTGCATTGTCTGCAGCTAAAAGAAAATGATTTATGTCGGACATGCAATCAGAACAATGCCAGGATAAGGCATTCTGAAAGCACGCTGCTTCTGGTTACAACTTGGGGCTTTCATTAGGAAAAGATTTCATTTGGCCTTTCATTAGTGACATTTTCAGCTTTTGCTGAAAATCCTTAAATCATTCTTTCTCCTGCCTAATAGTGATGGCTCTTTTTAAAACTTGATTGATGGCCCATTGTCAATAGTCATCATGCTCCTGCTGGAGAGGTAGGAGACCTGAAATAATTTGGTTTTCAATAATTCAAGCGATGTGCCAAGTTGCTAAATATGAAAAACAGCCACTGGGATGACTGGCAAAAAGCAGAACCTTGTGGGGTGGAGGAGGAAAAGTTCTCATGTTTGAGTTTCAACTCAATCAAAAGTGCCATTAGATCAGCAGACACGTACTCCAGAGGCAATGTTACTCCACTGCTGGTTTGAGTGTGGCAAATACTGACACAGAACACACATAAGCTATTAAGTCTGATACTTTTTGGAGGGAGTTTTGGGCATGCTTAGTCCTCTAGTTCTCTGTTGCTGAAGCCTCCCTGGGACTCTTACCGCTTGCTGCCATTAGTAAGATGGGGCTGCAAAGCTGGCTTGGGCCTGCTGTACCACAAGATAGGTGACCCTGATCCTGTTCCACTTTGATGATGGACAGAAGTATCAGCAAGAGAATGACTGGAATTTTAAGGAGGAAAATTAAGCCAGCAGGATCCTCTTCAGACACTTCTTGTCTCCCACCAATTCTCTTCCACCCAGTTTTCAGAAGTGATTGAATTCTTCTCTTCCTAGGAGAATATTTCTCAGGGGCTTGTGAGACTCTCAGACCAAGACACATCCTGCTGAGATACCCGAAATTGAGGTCCCCCAGTCACTCCCCCCCCACCCCCCGCAGTAATGCCTGACTCCCTTGCAAGCCAGATTGGCAGCACGAAAAGCAGACAGGACCCTCTAGGTGGAAAACAGCACAGAGCTTAGTTTCAAGATGCTCAGAAGAGCATGTCAAAAGTACACTAAAGCACTGTGTAGATGCCCTAAGCTCCATCCCCTACAAGTTTACAAGCTCAGCACTGGAAGTTTACGTAAATAAGACATACTGCTTCCAAACCTGAGCTGACAAGGGCAATTTTGTGCACCACCTTCCCCCTGCTCCAGCCCTGGACATCGAGAGCAAAAAAAGTAGCTAAAACCTGAGGTAGCCCAATGACCTGCAGACAGATGGGATGATCACAAGACCAGGACAAACTTATTCACATGCCCTGTCCCCCAAGCACTCTCCTGACTGCCAGTGGTTTTGGCTCCTGAACCAGACTGTTTTAAACAGCTTAAAGCAGAAAGATTATTAAACAGAGACTCTCTGTTTAATAGCCCACAATTAACTTTTCTTCCATCAATTTGTCTAAGCACTTTTTGAACCCAAGCACACATCTATGAGCGACCACACCAAGCAGCAAGAGGCTTCACAGTGTTACAGTGCAAAAAGTGTCACCTTTGCATGTTTGGAGCCCAATGCCTTCAACGCCCCTGTCCATCTATACAAATTTGAAATAGTTACTGCAGGCAGTGCCCCTGGTGCCTAGTCCCACTGGGTATTAAAAGGTGATCTGAGACACAAGAATGAGTAGATTCCAGTGCTTGAAGAGTGCAACATGCACAGCCCTTGCCTCAGGTGGTGCTGCCAATTGGAAAATGGGAATTCCCTGACAGGAAGAAAGTCCAGGTCCTCAGAAATTTGTTTTCATTCCAAGTTGGAGTGAAATTCTGAATATTTCTTTCATGGCATGGAAAATTCTGAATACAGTTCTGCTTTAAACTGATTAATAAATGATATTTGTTTTGGCATGAGGAGGAAAGATTTCTCTTTCATAGTGGTGTATTTTCATCCTGCACAACCTTCCAAATATAAATGTGCTTTTTTCATTTTAACATCTGTTGAGAAGTCAAGGCCAAACATTTCAGAATGAACATGCTAGCACTATTTAAGGAAAAATAGAAAACTCAGAATGACTCACTGCAACTTTTTCCCCATTAAAAATATAATCAAAATCAACATTTTCTCACAGAACCATTTGCTTTCCAAAAAAATGGCATTTTTCTGATGGAAAAAGCTGCTTTTTGGAAAGCTTCCTATTTCACTGTAACTGAAATACTGTGCTCTGGAAGTAATGACAGAAAATAACCTGGTATTTGCTCCATTTCTACTGTAGAAATAGCAAGCACTAGGCAACCAGACATGCTGAGTTGTGTCTGTCCTTTTTCAATACCCATGGAATCATTTAGGAGGTACTACCCTGTTACTTCACACTGCTTCCTAGGATGACCTTTTTATTGATTTTGCAAAGTGTGTGTGTGTGGGGGGCAGCTATTCATTCAAGAATAGTAAAAGATGCATGTGATAATACAGTCAACACTGCTGAGTAGTTTAATGGGCCTGATAACAATAAGATCAGAGTCAACATTTCACAGGAAGGGATAATCGAGTGCATGCTACTTTTCTCTGGGAAATTCTCTACTCAGACATAAGGGGCAGAAGTATTACAAAAATGTACACACTTCACTGTTCATAGCATATTTAATTCCCCCTTGTGCTCAATCCAAAGATTTGCATTTGCATTTTTTTTCCAGCTAAATTTGTTCCCACTGTGAAGAGAGATGCTTCCAGGTGCCAGTGCTGCAGGTTCAGTCCTTTACTGTGGACAATGCAGGGGGCTGTTGGGCCTTAAGGAAGAATAGTGTGCATTAAGGGATGTGTATTGAGATGCTATACCTGCAGTGCCAGAGCATACACAAATAAATATCAACACCAACTCATGTTGCTACAAAGTGTTCCTAAACTTGTGAGATTTGTTATGAGATTTGCCTGTGCCTGTCCAGGTGCGCAAATTTCGTCCTTCATTGTTGAGTATTCACACATTGTTGGGTATTGTGTTTTACATCTTTCGACAGGAAGAAAAATGGGAAAATTCAGGATGGTTATCTCTGGATGTGTAAATTATGCAGATTTAATCAGCTCCCATCACCTAATCAGCCCTACTACTCAGGGGGAGACACAAGTGCTTTGGACTTCAGCATTGTGGTTATTAAAGAGCCTGGCTCAGTCTGCACTAGGGTTAAAGTGGGGAGATTGTCAAAGGTACCTAAATAATTTAGGAGCACAAGTCATTAAAGATAAGAAATGTTTTTCTAACAAACCTGAAGCACTTCTGAAAATCCCACTGAGGGCTATTAAGGCTGTCTTGGCCAAAGTAGTGTAGCTCTGTTTTGTCCCATTAATAATACCTTTTTAAAACTCTTACTGGCTATTTGGTAGTGCATTCTTACTGGCTGTTTGGTAGTGCTTTCAAGTCACTTCTTGATTATATGAGTGATAGTTGTTGGGTTTTTTTTAGCCAAACTGGCTGCTTTCATAACTATACACTTCTCCATGAATGCAGCAATGTATACATAAATGTTGTGTATCTTTTGCTGTAATTGGTCAGGAAATGTTTTCTAATGTATGAACATGTGTTAGCATTGAAATGAGGGCTCCCTAAACCATCCCATCAACCACTGGGAGCTACAGGATGAGGTACATTTTTCTGAGGCTGCACAGAGCACAGATGCAAGATCAAGAACATTGAAGAAGAGATTCTGGATCTAGGCTCTCAATCTTTCTCCTCTTTCCAGGACTCCTAATTTAAAAGCAAACTAGGATTTAGAGACTCCTAATTTGGAGGCAACCAGAAGGAGTACAGTAGCTGGGAATGGAAATTTTCTGGCTGTAGGCAACTGAGTGCCTCCTAATGATGATCAACTTTCACTGTGTTACTGGGTGTTGTTCAGCCCCGTGTCTGTGCTGATACAGGAAAAGCTCCAGGAAGAATCAATCAACTGCTTAGCTGAGCATAAAAAGAAACATTAGTGTGGCCTTTAGGGATGTGGAGGAAAATAACCTGAGAAAATAATTGCTGCAAAGGAGGAAATTCTGCCTGCTGCTAAAAAAGTGCTGGTAGTAGAAAGGAGTCCTACTCCATTCAGGAATACCTGAATTTCTTCGGGGGGAACCTATACTTCTAGGTGTCTTGCAGCAATGATAATACATAGAAGAAAGGATCTGTGGCTGGTAGAATTATTTTCTTCCTGCTTGCTTTGCTAAGACATAAATCTCTTCCCCATTCCCTGGGGTATCATTCTCCTCATCAAAGCAGGGAGCCCTTGAACTCAACAGCAACATTAATTTATTCTTAATTTCCATCTGTCTAATGCCACAGGAACCAGAGCCAGCTTGCAGCCACAGCCTGCAGTTCCCTGCTCCAGTGGCAGTCCCGAGCCAATGTGAGCTCTCTGCGTCTGCAGCCCCCCCTCTCCACATCAGAGGTGTTGGGGGCTCCCTGTTCTTCAGGTTATAGTGATTTCTCTTCACCTGTATCATCTCCCTTCCTTAAGCTTGGGCTAATGCTAATGGGCTGCTTACCCAGAATAGAGAGCAGCAAATGCTCACCAGTCTGGTGCTTCCACAAAGCAGAAGCACCGTGAAAAGGGTAGTACATGGCCTGGTATTTCAAGCCTTGAATAATCATCCTTTGGGGTAAAGACAAAAAAGACACAATGAAGGCACATCCTGTAGCCTCACCTCATCACCCAGCTCCTGGCTGCTCCCTTCCTCACTCAGAGCTCAGTCCATCCCCTAGAGCCAGGAGAGATCATTTAACTTATGACTTCTTCATGAAACAGGGAAACCTCTCTCCTTCTCCATAAACATGAATACAGGGATTGATTCATTCTGTGAAGATGAGATTCAGTCTAGCCATGTTCTTCTAGTAAGGAAAGGAGACAAAAGGTTCCTGTGCTGGAGTACTTATTGGAGTAGAAATCAGTTGTGATGTTCCTGCAGGATGGTGTAGATATGTGAATTTTGCAGTTTATTAGCCAGACTCCCACACACTAAGAGCACCAGACGGACCAATGGACTTTTTCTCTGAATCAGCCAGGTGAAAAATTTAGTGGTAGCCAAGACTTATTTAAGAACAGAGTCCTATATAAATTAGTAATGCCAAAGAGACAAAGTTGGAGTCACAGCTGGTAAAACAGCATTGATCTTCTTCAGTTTACAGCAGTCAAGGGTCCAGGTCTCCCTCTTTACCTTACTAGTACTCAAAGCTTCACAGAGGAGCTGGGCTGCACAGTCAGCTGCTACCCCTTGTTGTGGGGGAAGAAGAGAGAAGCATCCTCATCCTTCAGCAGGAGTTCTGCATCTTCACTTTATACTATATTTTGGGACAATTCTTCAGCCTGCTCAGTTGGTCTTTTTCTGCACAAATAACTGCAGAATCCATGAAAGCCTTTGTATGCCTTGTTCTGTAAAATAAATAAATAAATAAATGTAAGATTTATGCAGGCTTAGATTAGAGAGCACTTACTCACAGTAGGGAAGATTAAAGTGACTTGGAAGAGTGCACAGTACCCATCACTGTTGGCTTTTAAGGGCAAGTTAGCTGAACATCCCTGATCCCTGTGAAGGTGGTGGAGCAACTAACCCTGGAAACCATTTCCAGACCCATGAAGGACTGCAAGGCGATTGGAAGCAGTCAGCATGGATTTACAAAGGGCAAATCACACTTAACCAACCTGAGGGCCTCCTACAGTGAGATGACTGCCTTGGTGGACGAGGGGAGGGCAGTGAATGTCGTCTACCTTGACTTCAGGAAGGCTTTTGACACCATCTCTCATAACGTCCTCATGGACAAACTGCTGAGGTACGGGTTAGATAAGTGGTCAGTGAGGTGGACTGAAAACTGGCTGAACTGCTGGGCTCAGAGAGCTGTGATCAGTGACACAAAGTCCATCTGGAGGCCAGTCACTCATGGAGTCCCCCAGGGGTTGACGGTGCGGCCAGTACTGTTTAATGTTTCCATTAACGGCCTGGAGGATGGGACCAAATGCTCCCTCAGCAAGTTTGCAGAGGACGCAAAACTGGGAGGAGTGACTGATACACTAGAGGGTTGCACTGCCATTCATAGGAACCTGGAGAGGCTGGAGAAATGGGCAGCGAGGAACCTCCTGGAGTTCACCAAAAGGACACGCAAAGTCCTGTGCCTGGGCAGGAATAACCCCAGGCACCAGGACAGGCTGGGGGACAACCAGCTGGAGAGCAGCTCTGCAGTTTGCACAGCAAGTGCAACATGAGGCAGCAATGCAGCCTCGTGGCAGAGATGGCCAACAGCATCCTGGGCTGCATTAGGAAAAGCACTGCCTGCAGGTCGAGGGGGTGACCCTTCCTTCCCCTCGACTCAGCACTGATGAGGCCACACCTGGAGTGCTGTGTCCAGTTCAGGGCTTCCCGGTACAAGAGAGGCATGGAGCTACCGGAGCAAGTCCAGTGAAGGGCCGCAAAGACGATTAAGGGACTGCCTTACGAGGAGAGGCTGAGAGAGCTGAGCCTGTTCAGCCTGGAGGAGAGAAGGCTGAGGAGGGATCTTATCAATGCCTATAAACATCTGATGGCGGGGGAGTGCCAAGAGGGTGGAGCCAGACTCTTCCCAGTGGTGCCCAGTGACACCGACCAGGACGAGAGGCAATGGGCACAAACGGAAACACAGGAAATTCTGTTGGAACTTGAGCAAAAACTTCTTTATGGTGAGGGTGATGGAGCACTAGAACAGATGCTTAGGCAGGTGTGGAGTCTCCATCTTTGGAGACATTCCAAACCCAGCTGGACGTGGTTCTGGGCAACGTGCTCTAGGTGACTCTGCTTGAGCAGGGGTGTTGAACTAGACGATCTCCAGACACCCCTTTGAACTCAACCATTCTGTGATTCTGTGAAAGAGCCAGGGACAGTGTGAGGCACTATGCGTGGAAAGGAAATGAGGGTTACTGGAGGCGGGCCTGTGGGGGGCATGGGCTACACCTAGAGAGATAACTCAGTACCTTTTACTCCCCTGCTCATGGCATAACGCCCGGGCTTTCTCCAGATAAGCCCATGCTGGTACACATTTGGGTCTGAACTACCCACACAGGCAGCACTCAGAAAATGCAGAGCAAGAAGTTAAGCTCCTCTGCCAGTCTGTGCTGCACTCTTGGCTCAACATGCATCCCCTCTCTTAGCAGTAACACGGCTAAGCACACGGTGGGAAAGGTGCAAACCCTCCAGGTGGTGCCCAGCACCTGAAACATGTTATCAGCACCCACTGCTTCACTGGAATTGCCTGGCATGTGGAAAATGGCACAAGGGCATGTACCCTGCTGATGAGGAAGGGACAGCCACTGCCTTCATGTGGGCTGCAACTAAGTCTGTACATCAGGAGTTGTCCTGGAGCAGCTGGTGTGAGCTGGGAAGGGCGAGGAGACAGATCTACAAAGCTGCCTTACTCCCCAAAATGCAATTCTCCTCCAAGCAGTCTCTGGGATTGCTTCTACCTCTTCCTCTTGAACTGGCTGGCTAGCTTCACAGCTCTCCTAATGACCCTACTGGAAGGAGACACACTTGTGTCAGCCCACATCAACAGAAGGGTAGAGGTCTCCAAGATGCTGAGTACTTACTGGTTTCATAAACCTAGGTGGCTGAGCAGAGGAGAGAGAGACCTGAATTACTGCCCCACAGATAGAAAGGCTTCTGCCTATCTTTCAACACGGAAGAGACTGCCAGGGAGAGAGACAATAGGTATGAAATCCACAGGAAATTGGTCTTCATAAGCTCCACTGTTCACAGCTCTGCTTGCTTCTTGTTCCTAGTTATAGTTTACACATGCTGCTTTTTTCCCCCATTCCTATTCTCTAGTACTTCTGAGAAACAGGCCAACAGGGGAATTTATATGTTTAAGATCCTCATGGTATCCCAGTACTGGTTCTGCCTGGCTCTGGTTCTGTTTCTATTTCTATACAGAGTAGCAGCTATTGGGAGGAAGAGAAGTAGTACGAGTGCACTGGTGTGGATATTGGTGATTGTCATACGCAGCGCAGTTGAAGCGCACATGCATACAATGACACATCCTACTGGAGCTTTTCAAAAGGCACTGATTGGTGCATTTATTGATCACAGATCGATATGTTGCATAATGACTTTCAGCCATTATATCCACACATGCACAAACTAAATCCCCTTGTTTTTTTTCCCCAGGTCAGCTCTTAAATCTTTCATGATCAGCTGGCAACGCCATTATTATTGATCTATGGAGGTGAGAAAAGTCTTGCTGAAATTACCGGGGTGGTGGGCTTGGAAGGGCACTGCAGGAAGTTTAAATGTTTGCAGTCGGAATAAATTCAGTGGAGTTTAAGAGATGTATCCATTTCTAATAGAGTTTAAGAACTGGCAAGGAAATTTTCTTTCTTAGTCCTTAGGGAAAGCAGGAATAAATCCATTATTGACTGAGGCAGCATTTTCCCATTTTTTTTTCCCTCTTAGAAAAATCTCCTTTAATAAGTGAGTCATCTGAGGTTGAGTTATGCTGAATAAGTTTTTTCCCCCCTCTAATTCAGACTTCCCCCATATGAAATCTCATTTCTTCCCAAAAGAGTTTTAAAAATCCAGAACCCAGGCTCATCACCCTGGGACTGCACCTGATTGCCTAGTCCACAGCATTATAGTACTATGCAGGGAAATGAAGGGATAGTGGATTACTTGCTAACCCTGTGCTGAACTGTCCAAAACTGTGCTGCAATTCAGCAGCAGAACCAATACAAAAGGCATGGTTGGCTGCTACTTGTTCCTTCCCACCAACACTCATCCTGTGCCCCAAAAAATCTTACTGCTGTCATTGAGACAGACGTGACAAAGGAATTCGGGACAAGCTTGGCTTGCTCAACATGGTGAAGAGATGGCTTTGGGAGGATTTAACAACGCCTCTCAATATCTACAGGAAGGCTACCAAGGAGATGGAGCCAGGCTCTTCATGCTGATGCATGGAGGGAGAAGAAGAGGCAACGGGCATAAGTTGGAATGAGAGATTCCGACTGGATATAAGGAAAAAGATTTAACTATAAGGATAATCAACCATTGGAAGAGGTTGCCCAGAGAGGTGATGGAGTCTCCACCCTTGCAGATTTTCAAGACCTGACAGGACAGAGCCCAAAGCACCTTGATCTGAATTCAGCGTTGACCCAACTTGGACTAGAGACCTCCTGATGGCCCTTCCAATCTAAATGATCCCATTAACTTGTGCAAGTATGCTAACCTCATGGCTCTCCTTGTTAGAAAGGCTTTCACCTCTTGTTTGTTTATACCTATGCTCTTCTCTCTGTCCATGGTCAGGTTCCTCCAGTTTGAGCATTACGGGCCAATCACTGGGGTGACCTCTCCATGCAGAAAGAGGAAGAATGCTTTGCTTATTTCTGGTCTATCTAAAACCACACAGGAAACTGGTACATCTCTCATTGATAATTTAAGAAATGGGGCTTCTGCAGCTGATGAGGGCAGAGGTGGTAATTTTAGAAATCAGTGAAGAGTTTTCAAAGACTGAAGCAGTTCACAGGAGTTAATCTGAAATAGTTGTGCAGCTGTAGACAAGACTTTTTTGTCTTGTCAGTATATTGGCCAACTTTTCTTTTAAATGTTGTGTTGCCCAGAAGCTTAATCATGCCCACTCACTTGAGTGGAAATCGAGGCAAGTCTCAGTTAAATGTAACTGTGTGTTCATGCAAGTGTAAACCTTTCCCTGACACAGCCTGTCTCTTGCTTAGTACACTTAATAACCTGAGCTTAGTGGTGTCATGTTGTTTTTTATTTAACTATTCAAATTTCAAGTGTAAGAAGTGCAACTGAAGGCCAGTGAAATGCACAGCAGATATAAAAAGACATTTGCGTTACTTGAGGTTTTACCCACACCTTTACCTCCAGGTGACTTTGAACAGATTTAGTGAAATTCCATCTCACTTCACAAACTACATGTGAATCAATTTGAAAACCTGCCTGGAAAACTAATGTTCTTCATTTCTGGGGTCCTGGATTAGAATCATTCCAGCCTTTCTCTGATATTTCCACCAGGTGTATTTTCAAAGAATTCCTCTCAACTAGTTTTACTCCCATGACGTGAAACTTGCACATTTTTTAGGAGAAGAACCAAGGACAGATCATCTAGCATTGCTAAAGGAGGACTGTCGACAAATCCATCAGAAAGTTAAACCAGGGAGGGGGAAAGGACAATGTTGGTGAAAGAGCACCTGGAGACACACCAAAATTTTCATTGGAGATTACAGAAAGGCTCACAGCTGTCTATACCTTTGTGTCCTAAGGGTCTTGCAAACTGGAGTCTGGCTGCTTCCCATGTCATTTGGAGTCACCTGCTCAGATTGGCAGCTCCTGGCTTTACGCAAGAGCAGGGTAAACCAAAGGCACTTTTGGTCTCAGAGGCTAGGCTGGGATATCACAGCCCCCAGCTACATGTCCTGGCCTCCTAGGAAGCACCTTGCTTGCCTTCCAGCACAAACCTTCCATGCACCAGCATCCAGGCATCATCGCAACAGGAACAGGACAATCAGCTGCTGGTGTTATTTGGATTTTGCTGGTTTCAGGACTATTTATTGGGCTCAACAAGTATAGACTTAGCATCTTTCAAGCTCCGTTCAGTTTTGGGATGGGAAGCCACTCCCCAGAGACCCTCTCAAACCTGCAGAGTCTCTAACTCCTTTTCCCTATTCTCGTCCTCCCCTGGGTGCCCAAGGCAGAAACCCCCAACACCTCCCTGTCCCAAAACCCCCTTTTTTATCTGTTTCCAGGGAGGGAGGGAGGGGTCAAGAGTGGGGATCTTCCCTGGCTGCACCAGGCAGCATTTTCTGCCTCTTCCTCCACTGTAAGGAGGAGAGACCAGGACCATTACAGTGAATGTAAAGTACCCACCGACTTGCTCTTCTACCCGTCACACCAGCAGAACAGTGAGGTTTTCTGCATTGTGGAGAGGGGAGCAGAGTGCACAAGTTACTGTCCCAGACAGAGAATGGATACACCAGCCACTTTCTTCCACACATACTGGCTGTCCCAGTAAGGAGTAAGGACTCTGATCATGGACCAAACTTCCTGCTGTGTGTTCTCCTTGCAAAGGTCTGACACATTTGCATACAGAGAATTTCTACTTGGATCAAAGACATTGAGAGAGCTGGTGGGCTTAGGAAGAGACTATGAGTTTGGAAAGATAAAACCTGTGGGAGGAGACACCCAGAAAACTGGCTGGGCAGGAAATCATTTACCTCCCGAGAATGTCACAGGATTTGGAATAGCAAATCAATATGGAGAAAGATATTGCAAGGTTTCTGCAAAATTCATCCCATGCAGAGGAGAGTCATGGGTCACAAGGGAGAGGCAGCCCCACCGTTACCAGCAGCTGGGGCATCAGGGCAGTCCCACCACACTGCAGCTCCAACAGCCCACCACACTGCAGCTCCAACAGTACTTCTGACAGCCACACTTAGTTCTGGCAGCCTTCAGGGGGTCCGGCAGCAACCAAGAGACCTGCCAAGGGCTTTCCCATTCCTGAGGGGAGCAGCATCCATGGGAGATGCAGCAAACTCAGTAATGCTGGCTCTTCATGCTGCAGTCAGGTCCCCCTCCCCTTCCCCATGCACAGGCCAGCGTGGTGCACACAGAGGGACTGGGGTGTTTAGAAGTGCCACAATACACTTTCTCCTCTCTCAAGCTTCCTCCCAACTTCAAAGCACTGTGCAGCCCATCACTGCCAGACCACACAAACTCCCTCTGGAGAGTCCAGTCTTCCCCTTGCACAGACCCTGCCACTTCCTCCCCCATTCTCCCTGCTGCAGCCTGCTGCCATCCCCCAAGTTTCCAACCTCAGTGCCCATGGCACACTCTCAAGCCTTAGCAAGATGTCTGCCAGACACACTCACCTTCATCTCTCCAGGCAGCAGCCCCGGGAGGACAAAGGGCTGTCCAGGGAAAGCATGGAGGAGCAGCCTCCTTTCCCCAAGTGCCTGGGGAAAGGTACACCCCTGCAAGAGGGGGGCAGTGACCCCCCCTCAGGGAGGTAGGTTCCTCGTGCCCCCATGCAGTGTTCAGCGTTCACCACCTTGACTTGAACAGGATTCAGTGAAACGTGGAAGGCATTTCTGTTTGACGAGGTTGCTTCTTTGGACATTCACATTGGACTGCTGGGAGGACATGTGAAAAACCAGCAACCCCAGCCAGATTTGGGAGAGCAACATACAGAGCTGCTCCATCTCTGTCACGGTGGCATCTGGGAGAAGGAATGGAGGATATACCAGACTGAATGACCTCATAGAGGAAGAAGAAGGGCCAGCAAAAGAAATTAGCAGACAAATTCAGTTTATTTAGTCTGGCTGGGCCAACTCCTCCCTTGCATGGGCCTTAGCTGGCTGGAGTTCCCCTGGACCTTGGCTTCATAGGCACAGAAGCAAGGCTCCCCGCAGTCACCAGCTCTGGCTGCCCATCCCTGGACACAGGCATATGCCAACTCATGGGAACATCTGGGCTGCTCTGGCACATCTAGCCTCGAAAGCAAAGCCTCAGGTGCCACCTCCTCTCCACATTCATGTGTCCCGTTCTTTTCCTCTGCGCATTTCTATCCCAGGAGAACACCTCTGAGCCTCAGATCAGGCCATTCAGGGAAAGCCATCACAGTATCACACACACATGTGCTTTGGCATGCAGAGATTTCTCTGTGCAACAGATGTCTTGGCACATTCCCACAAGCTTGAGCACCTTTTCAGACCCTTCCCCATCTGAGCTCACAAAGTGATTTCTTCCCGGCAAGACATTCGGTGGGGATCACAGTGAGAAAGGGGCAGGAAGGAAAGGCCCACTGTCCACAAGGTAATGCTATTTCCTCCCTCCACCGCAGCTTTCATGTCTTCTCCAGCAGAGGCCCTCCACATCTGGACAGACAGGACCTGCGGCAAGATTCAGGGCATAGCAGTGCCACCCAGGGCCATCAGGACAGGGCTGATGCCTGCTCAACCCTGCTGAGCACCCCCACGCCATCCCTTGGGGACTCCCCATTGCCTCACACCGCCCTGCTCCCCCCAGCTGCTGCAGCCCCTGGAAGCATCCCTGCTGGGCTGTCGCCTCTGGGCAGCCCTCAGCCCCCCATGGCCCCTCTGGCCTCCTCCTTCCTCCTCTCGCAGCCACAGAAACGAGGCTTCCCAGAGCCACCGGGGTTGAATCGGATGTAGGCACATGCTCCTGCCACCCGGCTCTGCCCCGGGGGGGCCAGCACAGCCACCCTGCAAGGCAGAGACACCCCTTGTCACTTGGCCTGGTCCCCCATCCCCCAGCACTGTCCATGCTGCCTCCCCCCTGCCCCACTGCAGCGGGGCCCGCGCTGCCCCCTGGCTGGATCAGACCCCATGGGGATGGCACTCAGCCCTGGGACCCCCCACATCACCCCTGTCCCCCTTCCCTACAACCTTCTTGCAGCAACCCTATGGCCACCCCACAACCCCCACACGCACACTTACACACTCGGGGAGGGGGATGAGCCACTCACCTGCATCCACTGCCACATCCTGGCCTCATACCACAGCCCCATCCAGAAGGGGAAATAATACACAGAGCCTCCTCGCTCCTCGCTGTACTGAAATGTCTCCGCCTGTATGAACGCCTGCACAGGATGAGTAGGAAACGCACACACAGAAAATCCCCCTGGAACAGCGACCATTTGCACAGTCTGACAACCATGCACAGCACCCCTGACATCTCCTCCCCACCTCCAGCAGCCTCACATCCAGTTTTGGCAGGGATTTGCACCCTCTGCTGGAAGGATGGCCTGTCCTTATCAGCTTGTCCTTGCTCTCGGTCTTGAGCAGCCTGGCAGACCAGGAGGAGCAGAAAGTGTTACACTGGCTCTACGGCATCTTTCCATTCGAGAAGAGAAGAAGACATTCGAGAGAGAAGACTTGGCCCCATGGCTGAACCACTGTGCTGGACATGTGTCCCCTCGAATGGACACAAACATGCACACAGTGGTTGCAAATCAGACAAGTGTGCTCCCACATTGCTCCCGGTGGGGACCGGTGCTGTTAGGAGCAGAGGAATCTCACACTTTTCTTGCCAGCAGCTCCACAGAGAGCATTCCTGCATCATGGACCTGAATAAGGATACACCGCTCACTTCCAGTCCATGCCCTGAAGGCATGGTGTGCCCTGGCCTTCCCCACGGAGCCAGAAGGGTGATGTCACAAAAATCTCTCCACATCTCGGTTGGGCCCACTGAGAAGTCCTGTGCTCACAGCCTCCACTTTGGAGGGGCAGCTCATCTTTCCCACCATGCAGCCCCTTCACGCCCCAGCATGCAACAGTCCAGACCTCCATCTCAACAGTTTCCCAAGTTCAGTCTGAGCATTTTTCCACTCCAATGAAGGTTTTTGGACTTGGCATGCTTTGAACAGCAGCTAGGTGTCAACATCTCCAGCTTTTGAAAGCTGGCTCCCCTGAGGCTCTCCTAAGCTTGTGAGAGGTGCATGAGGCTGCACAAGGAGGGGACAGAGGCAGGAGGTGGAGCAGAAAGGATCCCGTGGAAAGGGACTGGGTTACATCCATGGCAGGCCATCTTTCCTAATGGAATGGACCAAGAGGTGCAAAAGCAGGACAACCACAAGGCCTCACAGAGCTCCAGGCATCCCTGTCCTGCTTCCCTCTCAGACTGAGAACTCCTGGGGCATCAGCTTCAGGCTTGGAGTCTGTGAAACATTTGGGCAATTACCACCTAAACTGACTCCTTAGAGAGAGACAGGACAACAGTGAACTTTTCAGTGTGGGTTTTAGCAGAGCCCTGCAGACATGAATCTACCCAGCTTCCTGCACACCCCAGTCCTTCTCACCATCTTCCTCTCAGCCTCTTTCGGGCCCCTAGGAAGCTGTCATGGCCCTCTGCCCTCACCACTCATCTGGAACAGGAGAAAGAGGAGCCAAACTCTTCCAGACTGTTCAAGACCCAGGTCCATCCACCTCAGCCCCTTCCTCTCCCTGCCTGGGGCTGAAGGCAGTGCTCAGCTCATCTAGCCCAGGAGTTCTGCACCACTAGGAATACGTCATTGCAGCCTCCTTACATGGCCATTGCATATCCCCACTGGCCTTGCAGAATATTGCCCCAACTCACATCACAGCCACACTGCTCCCCAGGACTCACCACTGGAAGCCAGGAACACAGAGGTTATTGCCAAGAGCAGGCAGAGAAGCCCAAGGACTCTGGCAGATGTCTGCCAGAGCAGGGAGGTCTCTGCACAGCCTGGCAAAGAGAGGCCATCAGACCTGCTGCACATGGACTCCTCACAGCACAGCCTGGGGGCTTCAGCTGACCATGGAGGAGGCTGAGGGGGTCACTGTTTTTGGTAATAGATGTACCACATGAGTTAGTCAAGTGCCTGAAACTTACTGTCTGCTTAAAGATGTGTTAAGAAGAAAGTACTTTCAGTCCTAGAAATTAACATGTCCTGTGTTGGAATTGAAAAAATTGATGTCTGAAGAAGGACTTCCACAATATATCTACCTAGCCTGACTGTGAAGGTTAACGCAGTTCCCTGCATCCATCACTGTCTGCTGCCAGCATGGCTCGGTAGGAAGCCAGAAGCAGGACCGAAACAAGAGTGAGGGAGAACAGAAGACAGTGGGGGAAGGCACCAAGAAAGGATGTTTCAGCAATAAAGGACACTGACTTGTGAAGCCACTCAACTCTAGTGATACAGTGGCAGAAGTCAGCCCATAGGAAGTATTAATGCTGAAAAAGGGCCAAAAGAGGTCGGGGGGATCTGAGTATTTAAGAGGCCACTTTCTTCCAAGCGCATTTACCCCCATTTAGCTAGGAGGACTTGTGTATTATTCCTATACTGGGGTGCATGTTGTCCAACATTTCATAACCATGGTCAGTGTCCTCAGGAGTCTTGGACAGCTTTACCACTTCAGTTTGATTTTTTTACCATTGCCTTTATCACAACACTGACTCTGATATTCGTGAGCCTTCCAGGCAATTGGACCCCCCATCCCCACCCCGTCTCAGTGACTGTTTGAGCAAGCAGATGAGCAAGCTGCCATCAAATGGGCACATTCCCAAGTCTGTATCATCAGGACTCAGATCCTGCTGTTGGGGGACAAAGGGCTTTTTAAAAGTTAAAGGCATCACTCTAAACACAAGCAGCAGAAAATATGAACTTTAGGGTATTAAGGGATCTCATGGTGGACTACCACGTAAATTCAGATAGGGGTGCTCTTAAGAAGACTGTAATTTTAACAGCCTCTCCTGTGTTTTGGCATGTGCTGGAAGCACTCCTTTTCCACTATTCTGGCAGGGCCTAGCAATTATGGGAAAAGTTATTATGTAAAAAATCATTTGGAGAATGCAGGCTGCCTGCTTTCTGCTATGCCTGAGAAGATTGTGTGGTGTTAGAGTTGCTGAAAACTGTTTTATCAGGAACTGTTCTGTAAATATTCCTTTATCAAGTTTGTGGAAGATTTACATCTGAAAGTCATAGCGGTAACTGCTTATTTCCCCTTAATAAGGTGAATATGGTTGGGATTGATGATTTGATGAATTCTGCTTGTAAGAGCAGTTAAGCTGAGAAAGCTTTTACTAAATAGGTGCATCACAGTAATTTTAGCATCCTATACATTGTCCAGCGTGTTTACAACCAACAAAAAAGCTAAACTGCATACCACTGCTCTTCAAAATACTTGACTCACATGAAGGAGAGCAACCAAGAAAGAGGGAAATGAACTCTCATTCTATGGAACAAAACCAAACAGGAGTGGTAAAAATGTGGCCACTTAATGACTGGTCTGCCAGAAGGGGCTGGTCCTGGAAGAGATTCAGCATGGGCTTGGTTAAAGCTGCCACACTAAAGACATGCCTGTGCATGCTGAAGTGACAGTGACAGGACTTTGCCATTACTTTTGAACATGTCCCTTGATAAACATTGTCTCAGTGAACAATAGTGAAACAATGCTGGAGAGGCATCTTCATTCCAAATTATTTGCAAGTGTCATTGATGACTGTGGCAGCCAGCTGCTTCAGCACAGGCTGCTGTGAACATCCTCATTGTGTGCAGCTTCGAGTGCTGGCTCTGCTTGTTGATCAGTGACATGCAATTACCCAGCACAGTGTAAACTGTGAATCTTGCAATCAAATAGATCATTTGTAATTGGCTCTCTGTGAAATAGTCAAGCTGAAAATTGGCATTTTTGGAAGTATTCAGCCCAGCATGCCAGAGGCATTTGTGGAAAGTGAACAAACAACGATTGTTCATGTACTCAAATGAAATTCAGCTTTTGCATTTCTCTGAACATTTGCAGGAAGAAAGCATAGGTAGTTGAGCAGCTCAGACACCTTCTAGCACATTTGAAGCCAGTCCCTGTGGTCAAGTGTTGAAGGACCCTCACGATTAAAATTGTATCGTGGGTAGGACTAAGTGGATTTTTTTCCTTTTAGTTCTGAGACTACAGTATGAATAAATGCAGCTAGGAGAATAAACATAACAGCACAGATGAGCAATGTTTGCCCATCAACAGGAAATAAGGCCTTTAGCATCATTTAACTGTGGGGGAAAATCATCCAAAAATCAACCCTTTGCCCTGAAAAGCTGGTGGCTGCTGTAAGATTTTACCTTTGCAGACTAAAAGTAGCCTAAGGTTTCTGGCTGCAGCTCCTGGTTCCAGTGTAACAAGCAAATGTTAAATAGTGTGAAGATGGGTAATGACAAGTATATAAAGAACATGTCATGATTACATTGTACAGTTACCTAGAGGAGGTGGGTTTATGATTCAAAGAGATCCTGGATAGCTGAGGCTATAAAACACCCTGGGTTCATTTTTTTAATCTGAAGTTCCATATTTAATCTTAAATCCATTTGAGACATGCTCAATGGGACCTTTCCAAAATAATAAGAAGCTTTTCTTTATTGTTTTAAGCATCACTTGAGTTTGGAGCTGAAAGACAGAGATAAGCCATATCCCCACAGGAGAGGGTCCGCATTACCCACCATATTTCTGGTTGTGTCCATCCTTCCACTCAGTCTTGAGTCTTTGGTTTTCTTGATAAGCCCTCTGGGAGGGAAAGTTCAGTTATGAGTATTTTGTTGTTACTGCCATATTTACCCCTGGTGAGAAGATGGAAATGGACATTTTTGGCTTGCGTTTCAGATTCCTCCTTACGGCAAGCTCAAGAGAAGACACTTCTTATTATGTTTATCAGAGCCTGTAGGTGCATTATAGGAGGAAAACACAGCAGAAGCATCCAGGGCACTGAGGGATACAGAAATCCAAACTACTGTGTGGCTGGAAATGTTATATGACAAAGGAAACTCCAGTAGGGCTGGAGGATGGGAAACAAAAGATGCACAGGGCCATGGCTGGGAAGTTATTGAAAAGTGTGCTTTCCACTTCAAAGAAGGCACCTCAGAAGGTTGCCACCTCTTGATAAGCCACAGTAGAAACTGAAACCCATCCTTTAGGAGATCATTGAAAAACCCTTCACAGGGGTGCCCAAAAAGCCGAAACTGTTGCTCAAAACATGAAGCATCTACTCAGCCCAGCAGTGACCCTAGCACACCAGGTTCCCCAGTGCAACTAAAAATGTAGCCCAGAGGAACAGCACAGAGCATAGTCCTTGAAGGACTCTGTGCTGTGAAAAACTTCTTGATCTATGCTGATAAAATGTAAATATTGATACATGAATCTTGCAGAGATGATAGAGCAAAAATCTTCAGAAGGTTGAATTTTGCATGACTTTCAGAGGCAAAGCAAAATCTCATTCCCTGTTCATTAATGCAAGACTATTTTCCAGGAGCAAATGCTGGTTCGTCTAATAATTAAAGCAAGGAGGGAGGAAATCAAAGTCGATGCATTATGGGGAGCAGAGTGCTTGGCTGCATTCAGATTCAACAGCATGGTAGGAAGGTGGAGGTGTGTTCAAAAGGCGCATTCAAAACATGCTTTCTGTAGCCCAGGACTCAGGTGTGAAAGTCCGAGACCAACTTTGACAAAAGTTCTCCTATTTTATAAGCATAATTTGTAGTTAGAGCTGAAATCGAAGTTCCTTTGTGTTTGCTCCCAGAAACCCTAAACAAAGTCAGTTAATTTTCCAAGTGTGTTATCTATATGGTACCTCCACTTGCCAATTCCTATCTTCTGGATCCAAATTCCACATAACCTACTAAGTGTTGAGACATTCTTAGTGGAGCTACATGAGAAACATATTTTAGACCAGCTGTAGAAGGCTAAGTCCAGAAAACTTTGGGGTCCTGAAAGACCAATAGGCACCGTGACAACTCTACCAAGTGCTGGCCCTACCATGCTTTATCACATATTATTAGTCTACAATAGTCTTCTCCCTCCCACCACCATTTGCATTAGAAAAGCTCAAGATGGAAAAATCAAGCACTCAGGAGATTAGGGCATGTCAGGAGGAAAGTCTTCTTAGTGACCTCCTTTCAACTCTTGCATATCATGACACAATCTTTAGCTAAGTAGTCACATTCTGTCCCCCACAAACACACCCCTACCCCAAATAAGTGCATAGAGTTAAACCAAAGATCTACTTCACCTCACATATGTGCTCCCTGGTACTACTGAAGGACAGCAGGCCTCTCAATAGATAATGTACTTTTCCCTCCACTCTCCTCCTTAAAAATGGAAAAGACATTTTAAAAGGAATTTTCCCCCTCCTCAATGCTCAGCACATATAAAGCTTGAAAAAATACAGCCCAAGCCAATAACAGAAGTGAATAATTATAGTGGCTATTCTCTGAAACCCTTAACAGCAGAAGTTATCGCTTCCTCTGCCTTAAATAACTAGAACTGGCCAAAAGTGTTTTTAGTTCTTCCTGCCTCTTCCTCCCTTGCAAAGTAAAAAGGCCTATGAATTATATAATACCAGCTTGTAAGAAAAGCAGCATTTTAGGTTTGTGCTAATCTAAATCAGTATTTTGAAGAACACCATTTTCATTTTAAAATCCAATTAAACACAAAACATTTATCATTGCAAATCATTTCTTTGCAGATAAAACTTTGATTTTTTTTTTGTTTTGGTGTCTCACTTCAATTCAGAACAGAAAGCAATTGCAAACCATCTGCCTTCCTCTTCCATGCTCTGGAAATAATTCCCTGAGGTCTGAAAGGAACAATATTTCCAAACCCATCTCAGCTGATATCCTCATTACCCTCTGGATTGTGGACACTTAAGAATAGCATAATCCAAGGTCCATCAGTTTCATTTTACTGAAAATTAAATAATGTGAAATCAATATTGTACAGTCAAACTTCTGCCTGCAAGAAGATGTCTATGAGATAAAACCTATAGCTAACTGGGAATTCACAACTGACCTGTCAAATACATCTGCTCTCCACTTTACTGGGGCATTTCAAACATCAGCTATAGACAAAAACCTTCCTATAGAAGAGATACAGGAGAAAACATAGGAGTAGTGAGCTTTCCATTCACTGCACTGCAAATGCTGCTAGTTTTACACCAGCCAGAGAGAGATGGAAGCCAAGAAGATGGGCAGACAGAGGTAGTGTAATTTACAGTTCTTTCTTGCATTCTGGCTAGGTCTCTCCCTATGCTGTAATAGACAGTCAGTGACATAAAGCCCATGGGATCCATGAGGGCTATCTGGATTTACTGCGGAAAGTGGGGTGCCCGTTGCACTTTCAGATAGGCAAATGAGAAATGGTTCTTTTGCTGTATGCTGTTTTTTCTGTCAGGGAGACATCAACCTTCTCCATGAAGGTGTTCCCGCAAAAGACACACACCTTTTCTGTCTTACTCTGGTAAGATGGCACCCCAGCATGGCATGTGTCAAAGCACACCCAGGCTCTTTCCATCAAGGTCACTTTTAAGATCACTCTGTAAGCTCCCTGCCTGGGACAACCAGCACCAGAGGTTTTGCCATCTCCGTGTTGCCTACCAGCATGGGAAGAAATACGCACTTCCTTCAGGGCCAAGTACTCTCCTAATCTGCCCTGGCTTCCTCCTGGGAAAAGAGGGTCCTTGCTACTAGGATGTGTTATCACAGACATCTTGAACTCTGTGGGTTCTCCTCCACAACCATCCATCCCTCGGGGATGTCCCCCTCTCCCCACAGACACTGCTCCAAGTACCTTTGCTCTTTGCTCTGGCCAGCAAGCAAGGAACCACAGCAGTGGGCAGCTAAAGTGGTCAGCGATGGTCTCAGCTGTGAGCCCTCCCAGAGGAGGGTGAGAAACTCTGTGTCTCTCCACTAGAAACCACACAGGAAGTACTCACTCACTCCATTGCTTGTGATGGCTAAGCGTAAGAGCATCAAAAACATCCCTTCTGAAGATACTCAACATACAGCCATAAAAACTAGATGGGGATGTTGTAGAAGCTGAAGATACAGGAGATTTGCTGTAGCAGATCAAGAAAAAATCTTTCCAAGTATAATTGCTTTTGATCTAGGAATATAGGTTAAGATGGTGCTCAACACAATGGAGCAACAAGGCTGCAAGTTACCCCTGAAACCACCATCAGACTCAAGAACAGAATAAAACTCACATCCTGCCAGAAGTGGTAGTGACAAGTGAAGCACCTGCAGACTGAGGACCACAGGTCACAAAAGAGCTGCAGCTGCTATTCTGAGAGCCAGAAAGGTAGAAGATAAGCTTCGTTCATCTTCTACCGCTGCCTTTTCATGGGATTCTTGTGCATAAACAAAGCCCTTGAAGCAACATGAGGGAAGTAATAGGTCATCCCTATACAAAAGAGGAAACTATTTAGTAATAACAGCCACAAGCGAAACACATCACCCTTCCAGACACCTCTCAGCTAATGAAACTCTTTTATAAACCACATGCTGTTGGCTAAGTGTTAATGCTATGAAAGAATAGCCCATCTCACTTCACTCCTTTGGCCATGGTCTCGCTTATCTTACCTATAGTTCTTACTATCTAGACTCCTCACAAGAATATCTGTTACAAATGCACTCATACCTTTCCAGGGATCTCCAGAATAGGGACCTTCCTGAGCCAGCCAACTGCAGTTTTATGTCCTCAGATCACAGCCGACATCCTTACAAGACAGCACTCTGCTCTAGGATGGGATGAACATCTGCATGCATCTGGCTCTCTACCATAGCGCTCTCCTCTGAGATATGGGGCAACTTGGAGTCAGTTCTCTACCTGAGTATGGCTTCACTGAGTTTGCTTCCTGAACAATACCAGAAGGACACAGATCTAGGTTTCCCCCAAGCAAGTGATTCATGATCACATCTCCTGCTGTAGGTGCTCTCCTGCACATGAATGACATAGAGGCAAATAGGGAGCAGCACGAAAAGCAAGAGAAGGACAGGTTGTAAGTTCCTGCTCCAATGGACTGTCCTTTATTAAACAGTTATTCATGTGTCTTTAGTGAAATGACAAGGAGCAGTTCCTGCACAGCCTTTTACTGCGAGTGCATTGTTTCACAGCTAACAGCATAACAAAAGCCAGCAGCGCTAATGGCAGAGAAAAACCTCCCCAAAGTGAACAGGTCATTATCAGGTAAGTGTGAGCAGGTGCCCATCTTTGTGGTTGGCTCTTGTGGGTGGTGGAGAAGTGAGTGGCACCAGATGGAGGAAAACATACCCAAGTCTCACCACCTTCAGTCTCCAATGCTGCCTTCAGGGTGGGTATTTTGGCAACGCGGCAGAGGTCACACAGGGCAGAACCTCCAGAATCGGCTGATCCATGCTTTCAGTAACGTTGCTGGGGACAAACAAGTCTTCAAGCCCTTAAGGGAGCCAACAGGCCCCAGCAATCCTGGGCCAAGGTACATCAGCAGAGTGCAGGGGCAGGTCTGGACAGGGACTTGCCAATTTTAGACCCATTTCTTCCAAGGGGCTGGCTTGCCAGGGTGCAGTAGTGTTTCCACATGTGGGTGCCTCCGACACAAACCCATAAACCCTCCTCCCTTTGCAGACACTCAAACAGGGAAATGCTTTCTGAACAGCATGCAAAGATGCAAGAGCATGGCTGGGCTGTGTTTTCTGGGAGCCCTGAGGAAAAAATCATTTCTCCTTGTAAGAAAGAAGCACAGCCAGTGTGCCAAGACATGTTCAGGAGAAACAAGTGAATGTCAGCGAGCAGTGAACCATGCTGCCACTTTTTAATGACTTCTCCATTTGATATTCTC
Source organism: Apteryx mantelli (assembly GCF_036417845.1). NCBI lineage: Eukaryota > Metazoa > Chordata > Aves > Apterygiformes > Apterygidae > Apteryx > Apteryx mantelli. The sequence continues at coordinate 8,517,094 of NC_089980.1, read as the reverse complement.
AGATATCAATGAGATAAAAACATTACTGCTACGGTTCTCCTCTCTACATAGGTTCCTTCAAGATATCTGTCCACTATCAGTATGTTTGACTTGTCAAGGAAAAGCAGAAAAACTTCTAAGCAAAGAGATCAAGCAATCCAATCCCCTAAAAGCTTAAATTCCCTGATTAAACCCTTGGGGCTGAGACTCAGAAGGTTTATTTATCCTCCAGTGAAGCAGCCAATTAAACATCCGATGTTTCGGCAGGCTGTCACAGAAGTGTCACTCCCGGCATGCCTTTGTTGCTAACATTTGGTGGCAACAAAAAGAATGAGTAATGCACTCTTTGAAAAGCAAGGCAGAAAAGGAGAGTCAGCTGGGGAGGGAATGATGTGCTGGCAGCAGTAGCTTGTCCTTTCTAACTTATCTGCAGGGAGCTGTCAAAAAAATGCATAGAGTGACACCCGCTTTGTGGAAGGTGGACATTTGGGGTGTGGGCAGCCCCACAGAGCCGTGGGCAGTGAGGCAGGAGATCGCGGATCTCAGGAGCTAGGTGATCCCTGATTCTGTCTCCTGCTCTTTCATCCCTGGCCCAGCCAGGGTTGTGGTCTTTGCTGCCACCATCCCTCTTCCCTTTGCTAGGCTACAGCCCTAAATCTCTAATCCAATAATTCCCAGCCCTTTGCTGAGCTTCAGCTGTGCAGCAGAGAGCAGACCTACATCACCGTCCAACGACCGTTTCTTCTCACAACACCTGAGCCACATCCATCCTGGCATCTCCCTGCACCATCGCGCATTGCTTTGCCTTGAAATGTTTACAGTGGGACTCTTCTGTACATCTGCCATTCTCAGACACGTATATGTCCTGGGAGCTCTGGCCAGTCTATCAGAGATCAGGATGTCCCCAATACCCCTTGATAGGGCTACAAAGCATGCATGGTCCAAAACACCCATACACATAATAAAGCTAGTGTTGTCAAGCCAACATGCCTTTCTTCCTGCTCAGAAAATCCCACAGTGAAATATGGAGGCCCAACCAACATGGAACAGAGGCCAAGTATAGCAAGGGAAAAGAAAGCCAAGCAAGAGGTCGAAACACTAGCAAAAAGACAAGAATCCACCACTACCACCACCACCAAAGCTCAGCTCTCTGCTTTGCCTAGCACTCCCATTTGATCTCTCTCTGTTTCCATCTTTGATCTTTCATCCACCAGCAGCAGGAGGTAAAGAATGTGTTCACCTAAAAGCTCAGCATGTTCACCGATGTTGCTCAGCTCAGTTGCAAGCCATTTGGCTTTCCTGTCCTTATAGCTCCTCCAGCAGCATCTCCTGGATGGCTAGACCCCTCAGGACTGTATTAGCATCCAAGCCAGACCAGGAGGAAGGTGAATCCTCAATAGCTCTTATTGCTTCCTAATTATTCAAACCTCTTTACAACAGGTTTTCAGAAGCACAGACCTATTTTGAATAATGAATTGCATAGTCTCATACATGCAGCAGATGCTGATAATTTGTTTGGTGCTGATAACTTGTTTGGTGCAAAACTTTGAAACAAAACAAAGCTGCAGAATGAACAAGTTTGACATTCTTGCACCAGTTCATGGAAAATTCAGATCTTGTCCCACCTGAAAGTATTCATTTCCTTTCTGGGAATGAATAAAGCCTATCTTCTAATCATTTTTTTAATTCAATGAGAATTGGAAAAGCTTGAACAGGAAAACAAGGCAAGCATCTCAGCAATTTATAGTCAAATATTCATTGAAAATTGTCCATGCACCAGCAGCACTATCTAGCAAAAATGATCCTAAAATTTCAACTCTACAGGTGGGTTTGCTTTAGGGAAATTTAATATAATTAAATTTCAATGTTTCTTTTCAGAACTTCATACATAATCATAGTATTTTGTACATCAGTGTGCAAATGCATAACCAGAGAGTTGCTGAATGCCATATAATACAATTTATTTCTCCAAGTAATAAATTGACCCGTGTGTCATGAGGGCCAGGTAGAGAGAGTCTGAAAATGTTCTCCTGCAGAAATTGAAAATTGCTTCTATTATGATGAGGCTGTTTATTCTGTAGGTGCCAGAAGAGATTAAAAATTGCTTATTGAAAAGCTTGCCCCAAAGAATAAGACCTCAGCTTCTGTGTAAACACCGCAGTGAATGCTTATATCTACCAGCAAGTCTCAAATGGGCTTGGACTTTTTGTTGTTGAGATTTGTACTACTATCACCATTTTACAGACCAGGGAACCTGAGACATGGAAAGATGAAACGACTTGCCCAAGATTGCCCAAAAGGCCAGCAGCAGAGCCAGAAAGTGAAACTGGATCTCTTAAGATGTCTCAAGATCCAGTCCTGTTTTCTGATCTCTGGGACAAGCTGCCACCCTGTGAAGCAGTTTGGCTCTCTGTTGTCTGCACCACAACACAAACACTAAAAGCAATGGAGACTCTGTTCCATAATACGAGTAGCAGGATCTTTGGAAATCTATTTCAGAAATAGCGCTTCTTTCTATCTGACTGATAAACAATTGCAAGTAACATTAAGTAATAACTGCTGCCTGGAAATTGCAAGGTTTGTCAGGTGATCTTTTCCTTATAAAGAGGAGAGAGAAGAAACCAATTGTAGTGAAGCTACTTTCTATAAGGGAGCACATATGTCCAGCACTATTCAAGGTAGACACAACTGACCAGCCTGATCATTCTGCACAAGGACATGAAGCCATACAAAGGACTTTGTTTCATTCTTCAAACCGCAGGCTTCATGCATGTTACAGCCACGTTACCATCAGCTTTCTGGGCTCTCTGCCAAGCTGAGGACCACTTACAAGCCAACCTGGCTAACATGCAAACCTCAAGGCCAAAAAATAACTTTATAAAACCTGGGGTGGAGCTGCCTGTTGCATGTGTGCTGCAGCACATGGAGGTACACTGACCTGCATGCTTGCCTTTTGGCCGCGGGTGGAGAAGTCTGAAGTTAGTGACCAGAGTATCATCTTGAAGGTCAAAAACTCCAGCCTGGGGTTTCCTCTGCTATAGCTGCTGCTATAATTGGTGAAGCCCTCCTGGAACAGGAAGGATCACTGTGCAGAAGTGTTACATGCATTACTGAATCAACTGTGGATACATTTCTGAATGCCTTAGAGCCACCCATGCAATCAATCTGTACATGATGTAATCACCCAAAAGACTCCGGGGGAGCAGAAGAAATGGCAGTCACACGACAGCCTGAAGCTGTGCAACATGTACTGTATATGGACCTACTGTTACCATTCCCAAATAAGACAAAACATAACCCTTGCACTGCAAAAGGGCCAATAAAAAGCACAGCACTGAAGATCACATCCTTGAAAACATGATGCTCACAGTTAGAATCACAGAATAATTTAGGCTGGCAGGGACCTCTGGAGGTCTTTGATTCAAACCCCTGATCAAAACAGGGCCAGCTAGAGCAGGTTGCTCATGGACCTGCCTGCTCAGGTATCAAATGTCTCTAAGGATGGAGATCCCACCACCTCTGGGCAGCCTGTTCCAATGCCTGGCTGACTTCACAGGGAAATCCAGTCTGACCCTCTCTTGCCTCAATTTATGTGTGTCATCTCTCGTCCTTCTGCCACGTGCTATTGTGAAGAGACTGGCTCCACCTTCTCGATGACCTCTTTGTAGGTCCTGGGGCACTGCTTTTTGGTCTCCCTGAAGCCATGCCTTCTCCAGGCTGAACCTCAGCCTCTCCACACAGGGCTAGTGCTTCAGTCCTGACCATTTTGCTTGCATGTATGACCTGGTGACATAACATAGCACCACAGAAGTCCACAGAAGTCAAAAATCTTCCCTTATACAAACGGTTTGGACCAGGAATCATCCCACTAAATAAACCTTACAATGACTGTAATGTATATTTTCTCCTCATTCATCCATAGCACCATTGCTGGGACTCTGCAGTAGCCAGATTAATATGGAACGGGTTTCCCTCTAGGAACAGTAATTAGTCTTTCCCTGGCAGGCCTTCAAGCTCCTGCTTCAAAGCATTTTGTTCAGGCCTGCAGGGCCTGGAATTTGGAGAAGGATTTTATGCCAGCTCCCAAGCAGCCCAGTAAATGTGATTTTTGCCATTACTAGTAAAAGGCCACAAGCTTCGTACTGACCTGACAGAGCAAGATCTCAGGACATGTCTTGGTCTAAGCTAATTTTGCCTTGTTTTAGATGTGACAGTGACTGTTTTACTTCAGTATACAGTAACAGCAAGTAGTTATTCTGTGCAGCTTGATCTGTGGTGACTGTAGAAGATGTGGTGTGGAAGCAGGCAGACACAGAGTGATACCTGAGCTTCAGCCCACAAACACAAACTGCAGTGGTCAATGAAAGGTCACTACTGCAGTGTGACCTTATGAATCAGGCAAACACCCTGTAGAGCTAACAAAGAACAGAAAAACTGGGTAACTGGAGAGCAGTGAAAAGGAGGAGCATGTAAGCAGACAATGTTAAGAAAATGCACAAAAATAAACCCAAGTGGACCCCAAAAACAAGAAGAAATGGACCACCACCACTAGTATCAGACTCTGCCATGCGAAGACTTCAGGATAACTCACTGTGAGCACCCCATTTCTCCACTTGTTGCATACTGAAGTCCCAAACTTTGGACCCAGAGAGACCCTGGAAGCATGAACATGACACCAAGAGAAAGCTGTAAAACCTAGGAAGTTTTTGTGTGCAGTATTAACTGTTCTATTAATGAGGCTTTTCTGTTTGAGTTAGGGCTAGGCCCATTAATACTGTTGGAAGTGCACTAATAATACTACCTTTTTGTGGTATTTGGATTACAAGGGTGCAGTCTGCATCTTCAGAGGGATGTAAAAAGTTGCTCCTCCTGTACCCCATTGATGATCTCAAGAGTACAGCATTAGCCTTGACCAAATGTCAGGTCATTCTGATCTCAAACAAAAGAAGTCACCCACGTAAGGCACAAAACAGACTCAGCTACTAAGTACAGAAACCAAATGGTTTTCTTCAGTCTCACTTTATTGCTTTCTCTTTAAATCAAAGAGTAGCTAAAATAATCATTGCTCTGTCTGCTCTTATTGAAACTTTCCTTTCACACTCAGTAACTAACTTAGACTTAAGATGTAGCTGATGACAAAACAACCCTCAGTAGAAACTTTAAGTAGCTGTTTAAATAACCAGCTATTTTGCTTCAATGGCAGTTACTAATTTAGTCTTCCACTTCCCCTGAGCAGCTGTTGAGGAGAGCAGGACCTAATGGCAGAGTTCTCGGGGGACTCAAAAAAAGCAAATACTTTCTCCATTTGATCGTGGGAGGACTCAGAGCAGACAATTCCCATCCTGGCTCCCCCAGAGACTACCCTCATAGGCCTGGAGCCAGTGCTGTGCCTTGCTATGAAGTCCCCCTTGTCCCACAATGGGTAGATCAGGAGGCCTTTGCTTCCTGAGAAAAGTCCTACTTGGGAAAATCACAGCCAAACAAAGCCACCAACAGCACTCGCACTAAAAAAGCTTAAAGAAAACAGAGTAGATGCAAGGCAAGTCCTGGGAAAACCCAATTATCTGAGGAAGAAGCCACCTCACAAAACTGACTGCTTACTCAGCAGCATCCATTTACTTATATACTGCCTCAATTAACTCACACTGGTTGTTACCTAAAAATTAGGAATTTAGCTATGTCTAACCCAGGCAGAGCTTCATGAGTTCCCAGGACTCTGAGCCGAGCATTTCCAATTAGCTTTTATACCATCACAACCCTTTCCATTCAATGCAAGACAATTATCAGTTTTCCCAGGCTAACCTCAAATAGGGGCCTATCACCTCCACAGAGAACAAATAAGCTCTTAAATGATGGCACCGAATCTCAGGGACAAGAAAGCAAGCAACAAGAAGACAAAAAATGATTCTGCTTTTGATTTTTCTCTGCACAATGATCCCATTTATACCATAAATCACATCATTTACACTGCCACAACACAGCCCTTTATATTTGCTTGAGTTTTGAGCCATTTAATTTCAACCTACCTTTAAAAAAAAAGGCCCATAGAAAAAAAAGATATTTGCTTTATGCTGATGCAATTAAGAGAGCTAATTTCAATTCTGAAGCAAACAAGATTTATGTAAGTTAATAGCCCATGGGGTCCAGGAGCCAACTAGAATAAGGGTCTTGTTCTGTTTTAATAATCCTTGGGACAATCCCAGGTATTTACATAAATTGAAATCTCCAGACCTCATCTAATTTCTAGACAATAATTTCCTAAGGGGAGGACTTTTATTGTTAATTCCAGAAGTGTTCGTAAGACTTGCAGGCTTTGCACATGGCCCTGCAATATATTTGGGGTAGCATAAAGACTGAATATTCAGAAAAGTTTCCCACTCAGCACTTATTTGCTAGAATTAAATGCCATCAGTATCATGGAAGATGGTTTCAGTGTTTGTAACATCAGTGGTTTACTTCTCCCATTGCTGATTTTGTCTGTACAAGATCTTAATATTCAGCTGCTCCAATATTTACAAGCAATGCAGTGACATGTGTCAGCAGCTGTTCTTGAGCAAATTATGCAAATTGTTACAAAAGTATGCTAGATTGCATTTAAATTAATACAGGAATCCAGAGAATTACTAAATTAATTTAATTAATCATTAATATATTTTAACTTTTGTGGTTTATTAATCATGCTGGGGAAACATCCAATCTCCAACTCTTTTCTTAAGGCAATATATTGAAAAACAGCAAATTATTTCACCAACAGAAGCGAATATCTTCTCACACAGAGCCTGGTTATCTCATGGAACTCATCAGTCAGATATCTTTGATGTAGAATTGTTAGTAGAACTAAGGAAAGTTCATACTCTTTTCCCCACAAATATTTATGTTGGTATCTGTATAAAATTTGTAACAGTTGAAGCGTAATTTGTTAATCTTCACATGTGATTGCTTCTCCAAGCACCTGCCAGGTACTAGCATAATGAAGGAATTTTTGGTAGAACAGGAGGGCTCTGTATTTGCTCCTGGGCTGTTTCTGCAGTCTTAATGTGTGTCAGGGGAGGAGTTTGCTGGCTGCATTCACATTTAACATCCCTCAGATAAATCATATCTCTGAATCAGCAATCTTGGCTGGTTGTGTCTGTCTGGAACATAAACGAAGAACTGTTTCTTCCTCACATCAATCTGAGCTAACAAGCAAGAATGTGCTCCTAACATACCATGCATTTTTGATGTCTGCTGTGTGCTAAGCCCCAAATTACAGGTGCAGAACATCTTTTGGGGCATATATAGTGCTGATTGTGAAGGACAGGCACATTCACATCAGTGTTCCTCAAAAGATGGGGAGAAAGCTCAGACAAAGCTTCAGACTCAAGAAGAGGCTTATCTTAATCTCAAAGACCATGATAAATTCCCCCTCCCACCTAGAGGCAGGTACATGCATTTTCCCTTTTGCACTGGCACAAACAGCTTAATTATCCACATGAGCATGGCAAGAAGCTGGCATGCAATTAAAATCATCTCCTTTAGTTTAAGAACCAGCTGGAAACAGGATGCTGAGAGGCAAGGAGCACTTTATCCTTTGGCAATGGAAATATCGAGGCAAATAGCTACAAAGATCGGTGCTGGCCCTGCAGGAGAGTGTCTGCTTGGGACATCCAGAATTTTTCAGGGCTTGATTCAGTCAGACTCAGGCCCTCTTACATCCATGTGTCTAGGTGAGCAAAGCAAAAGGCAGCTCCAGGCAGCCTTTATCAGACCTTCCAAGATGCACCTGGAATGAGGTGGTCTTGTACCTGCTGGGATAAGGGTCAGAGTTGCACCAGATGCCTGGCTCTTCCACGCTTTTGCTGGGTCACTGAGGGCAAGAAACCAGCCTTCCTTGTGTCCCAAGCCCAGCTCTACATCCCCTGTAAGATGGTGACCCGCTGTGGAAAGCTTTTAGGTTACATGTGCAAGGCTCTAAAAGGTGGGAGCATTAGGTCAGCATTAGGAAAAGGAAGGATTTACTTAGCCTCAGGTATCTGGGACTATCCTTCCTGACTGGAAATTCATGCATTCCCTAACTTTCCATACTGTCCTCCATGCTGATCATGCCACAGCCTCCTTAGACCCTTTCTAAAGAGTGCTGCAAGATCAGCAGAGAGGTAAGAGCTGGAAAGGACTACGGCATCACATTCCCCTCAGAGCCTACCTTAAGGGAAGAGCCACTGAACAGGTCCTGTCCCAGGATTATTGCACCCTGGCATTTTGCCACCTCAGCAACCCAACATCAAGCACACTCTAGCAATCATTAACAGGGAAAGTAATGTGGAGCCCAGACTGGCAATCTGCAGCCAAGAGCTGCCTTCAGACCGGGTCCCACTCTCCAGAAATAGAGAGCAGCGATGTCATTTCCCCAAGGGTGGGGCAAAGGGAGCCTGCATACTCCATCTTCCTGAACACATGTCCAAGCCAACTTCTTTTGGATAGACAGCTCTGTAAGCAAGACCTTGCCTCATGCCACTGTGCCTGCCATGTGAGCCTGCTCACAGGCAGCATCACACCCTGACACAGGAGGAAGAACAGAAAGACCTGCAGCTCTGAGACAAGGCAGAGCCCAGGCTGGGCCATGAAAGGGAGAGAGTGGGATTTCCGGTCCTGGGACTCACAAGTGGACTGGTCAGAAATCATGTCTTTTGGGGGGACTTTGTGAGAAGGCATATTCTGCAAGAGGACACAGTTGCCACAGGAAAATGTGGATGTTGATGATCAAACCCTGTGAAGAGCAGTGCAAATGTCAGCAGAGCAGATGTTCTGGTCACATCCGCAGCTTGCAAGCTGGTTTAGGCTCCTGTCAGACAGCACCTTCCCCAAAGGTAGATACTTCTGCAATACCTCAGTCACTTCATCTGTAAATAAAGTAAAATAAAATAGAAAACTAAAAAAAAAACTTGCTTGCTTTTGTCAGAGTTTCAGACCATGAAGGTCATGTGTATACCTCTCTGAATCTGTTGACTAAAATAAGGTTTCCACAGTGTCCTGCTTCTTTTGGAGCATATATTTGATGTCATGCAAATGTTTTGAAGGTCCTAGTTTGCATCCTTTGGGGCCTAAACCCTTTAGCAACCAAAGCCCCTAGAGACAGAGCACACCATGTGGGACGTACAGCCCCATGCACACAGTCAATGCCTGGCCCAGATGGAGCAGCAGGTGTTGACCCTTAGGGTGACAGGGAACCAAACACAAGCAGAAGAGGAAAGATTTAATGAGACAAAAATATTAAGCCTGCCACAGTTTATAACTCAGCTTCACAGGCAGGCTCATTTGCAAGGCAAGTCAGTTCAGCACGTAGTATTGCTTTAGACTGAAAATTGTCTTCCATGCCAGGCTCCACCACAAGCCATGCTCTAGAGAACATTATTGTATTTGCTATTTAATTTTTAAAAGGCTGATGCTGACAACTGTTTTACGTTTGCCCATTTTCATCCCATCTTTGTCTCCAGCTACTTTTGAATAAATCCCTGACAATCAGTCAGGCCAAGGTCTGCAGAGGTAAATATATGAGGGGAAGAGGAAAAATAACAGCAAATGAAAAAATGTGTGACAGAATGATAACAACTCCCTAATACAGGAGCAGTATTAGCTATGGCTGAAAAATTAAATATGGGAGCATCACAAGAATATTACTCACTGGTTATCTCTTAATTATATTAATTTTCCCTTTAACGTTACAAGCATGTTGGACTGGGCTGGCATGTTTTTGGCCAGATGACGCAATTAAAATTTAAAATTTCAGCATCATCTCGGTGACTGGAAACCCTTCATTGTCTTCCTTTTTCTCTTCCTAGCTCCAGAAATAGCAAAGTGCTAAGCATTTTTTCCCTTCTAGGGGCAAATAAGCCAATTCCAGCACACTCAATGCAAAATGCAGTAAGTATCCAAAATGTGACCAAAAAAACGACAGTCGGGGGTCAATATTTAATTTCTCACTCAATTACTTCCCTATCAAACTGGCTCTGTTGATAGTCAAAGGGTGTTTTTGCTTTTTTCTAATTGTCAGCACTGCAAATTCAGTGGAGGGTCTGAAAACTAATCAGGGCTTTTTTTCTCCTGCCTTCCCCATCATTATCAGCAGAAAAGCCCTGCAATTAGAATTTAACTGTCAATCTTTGTGATGAGGTGGAAAAAAATGGTTTCCAGCTGGTTTTCCCATGGCAGTCGCAGCTCTGCAGCACCAACTGACCAGATCCAGAACCTGCTTGTTTCTACAGCCGCATGCTACAAACTACATGCAGAGAGGTCTTCTCTGCTATTTAACAAGCTGCAGCCGAGTCACACTCTCCAGCTGGATGTGATGTGGCAGGTGCCTGCAATACTCAGCCTGCACGCAGCATGGAGCAGCGCAGAGTTACAGAAAACACAGACCCTGGTCAACAAGGGAGGCTGAGCTGTGTGGGAAGCCGTGCATAGTTGCAGAGGGCTCTTTGACTAGGGTAAATGCTTCCTTTTCCAAAAGGTTTACAAATCTAGCAGACACCAAATTAAGGTGCTGTTCTCGCTTGTTTTTGGCATGGCTGGAGAAAGAGTTTCATACCTTCGTTCGCCCTGGCACATGCAGCCCACGCAAGCCACAGCAGCTGCCTCTACCTTCTGACTCGTTGCAAGTTTTCCTTAGCAACTGCCCTGCTTGGGAACAGCACACAAATTTGGATCTAACCCTCTGTTTGGGTGTCTTTTCCACTGACATTTAGCCAATATAGGATAGAAGCAGCAGAGAAGGGGTATCCAGACACTTTGTGGGGGCACCAAGCGTGGGAGACAAGAGGGCTGGTGAGGCTGGGAAATGCTGGAGAGTGGGCAGAAGTCATAGAAAGCCATACCAATGGAGGGAGAGGATCATGGGGAAGGGACCACCTGGTCAGTGACATCAGACCCCACACAGCACTTGCATTGGGGCTGATATTGGGCAGGAACAGGTTTTGGGGCTCTGAAGCCAGGTTCCCCTGGGCCCTTCACCAGCCAAGAGCCATGCAACCCTGCTCCCATGCCTAGTCCTTCCTGGAGCACAGCTCACACACAGGCTGCTCACCCAAAATCACAGAATCACAGAATGGTTGAGGTTGGAAGGGACCTTTAGACCTCATCTAGTCCAAACCCCACCGCTCAAGCAGGATCACCTGAAGCACATTGCCCAGGACCCTGTCCAGATGGCTTTTGAATATCTCCAAGGATGGAGACTCCACAACCTCTCTGGGAAATCTGGTCCAGTGCTCTGTCACCCCCGCAGAAAAAGTTTTTCCTTATGTTCAGACAGACCTTCCTGTGTTTCCATTTGTGCCTCTTGCTTCTTGTCCTGTCACTGGGCACCACTGGGAAGAGTCTGGCCCCATCCTCTTTACATCCTCCCTTCAGATATTTGTAAACATTGATAAGATCCCCCCTCAGCCTTTTCTCCAGGCTAAACAGTCCCAGCTTGCTCAGCCTCTCCTTGTATGAGAGGTGCTCCAGCCCCCTAATCATCTTGATAGCCCTTTGCTGGATTTGCTCCGGTAGCTCCATGTAGCTCTCTCTTATACTGGGGAGCCCAGAACTGGACACAGTACTCCAGGTGTGGCCTCATCAGGGCTGAGTAGAGGGGGAGGATCACCTCCCTCCATCTGCTGGCAAGGCTCTGCCTAATGCAGCCCAGGATACCATTGATTCCTTCTTTGCCACAAGGGCACCCTGCTGGCTCATGGTCAACTTGTTGTCCACCAGCACTCCCAGGCTCTTCTCTGCAGAGCTGCTTTCCAGCAGGTTAGCCCCCAGCCTGTGCTGGTGCATGGGGTTATTCCTCCCAAGGGGCAGGACTCTGCACTTGCCTTTATTGAACTTCCTGAGGTTCCTCGCTGCCCATCTCTCCAGCCTCTTGAGGTCCCTCTGAATGGCAGCACAACCCTCTGGTCTATCAGCCACTCCTCCCAGTTTTGGATCACCTGCAACCTTGCTGAGGATGCACTCTGTCCCTTCATCCAGCTTATTGATGAAGTTGAACAGAATTGGACCCAGTATTGACACCTGGATCAGGGGCCAAATTAGGGCCTCAGTACTATCCCCCTCCCAGCCCAGGGAGGGTATGGTCTCTGCTGAGCCCTTGCTGGCCTCCCAAGGGACACATTGTCCTAGGGGACTAGGTGCAACCCCCCAAAATCACAGCAAAGCACCAAGCACTATACTCAATAGTCACTTCAGTGGGCTTCTCAGGTGGGGAATTATCACATTCTTGGCCAAAGCAATTCACAGGAAAAAGACCACCTCTACTTTGACAGAGTAAAGCCATGCCAAGGACAGAACCCCTTCACAAATCCCAGGTGACGGCTCTGAGCACAGATCCCAGGGCCATCCCACACAGGAGCCACCTCCAGTGCCACAGGACCTCCTTTCTTGCAAGGCTCCCCAGAGAGGTGCAGGCAGGGCTCTGTCCACATGTCAGCACGTCCCACAGTGTGCACAAACCACACTGTCTCCCCGTGTCTCTCGGTGTGGCACCAAGCATGGTGGACTTTAATAACATCTACTTGGGTGACTGAAAATGTAACTCTACTTTCCTGTTCCGCAAACTGGATTTCTCTACAGCAGCTGCTTCCTCTACTGAGTGCAGGCTTTGGGCTTTCATTATTTCCAGTAGAGATGGTAATCAATGGGTCAAAATGAGATTTGTCTGAGAGCTTCTGATTTGTGCTGGAAGAGTATTGCTGACAGTGAGCCTGGGTTTCTTTTCCTCTACTGTCTGAACACCATTGCATCTTGTTTTCCCAGCACAAGCATCTGCAGGAAGCATCTGCTATATTTGGGAGAGAGTAGTTTAAAATGGCACAGAGTGAAAAGTCCAAACCTCTTGCCAGTTCTCCAACTTTCCATCAAATTGAAATCCCATAGCTAGTTTTGCTCTGACAGCCTCAAAGCAAGCTGGCTGAGTGAAAATGTATGTCAGAGCTGTGGAAATGTTGCATTTTGTTATTTTTTCAACATTTTACAGTAGAAATAATTTTCACTAAGCCATCTGGGGGATAAAGGAGACAGACAGAGTGTCAGATTTAAGGGGAAAAACACATTTCCCACCTTATTATCTGTCCAACTCAGAAAGCAGTGAAAAAACCTACTATTTGGGGAGAAAAAATAAAGAATTGAAAGAATCTATAGGCATCTTAACAAGTCCCATGAGATTTAACAAGGGAAGAGCTGTGTAATTAGCAAATCTGTCCAGTCAAGCCATGCTTAGAGGTCCAGAGCTAATTTCATTTTACAAGTTATTATTCTTCCTAAAGGGAAAGCTGCTTCGGAACAGCTCCCAGATGTCCTTTCTGTGACTGGCCCTGTGATCCTGGAGTTTGCCAAGTCACATTGCCAGGCAAGTAGAGTTCAGTACGTCCAGCTTCACCCAAAATGAGATGAGAGGACAAGCATTTGCTTCCCTCCAGTCAACAAGAAAGGCAGACTCTCCTCTCTGCGGAGCTTAAATTTTTATGGTGCCACTATGCACTCTCTAAACTGATCAGTGACCCCATATCATGCCAAGGGGTGTCTTCTCTAGTGCTTTTGGTGCCCACTCTCCTGTGGACAAGACGTGTTCAGGACTAGCATTGTTCTTTGTTTGCAGACCAAAGTCACCCACAAAGCCCAGCCAAAGTTTTCTCCAGCCTGTACTCAACAGCATGGTTGGCTTTGTCCAGTTTGGCTGGCCACCAAAAAGTTAACACTAGACTGCTAATCACAAAACCCTCCCAGTGATCCTGTGCAGGGGATATCACCATGTTTTTTTGCCTTCACTACACAGAGGTAACAACTTCCATGGGCTAGGGAAGGGTCCTGGCATGACTATTCCTGTATTCTTCTAGCATACAGAATCTTTTTGCTCTGTTACTCAGACCAAGAAGTGGGATATATGACACACATTTGCAATGGACCCTTCTGCCTCATGGCTGGCACCTCAGTCAACCCAGGACTACAGTGACGAAGAAGAGAGCAGGTTATGAGAGATGCTCACCAGCCTTGCAACCATACAGGCTGCTATTTAAAGGAGAATGGCATTTCATTTTCCAATCCATCACATAGCAATTTGCAGCCCGGCAGAACTTGTCACTGTGGAAATTCAGTCGGGAGAAAACAGAGAGTAAGGATGTTCAGTGAGAAATGATCCATGCTTCATTCATTGCTGGTGAGTCCCAGGATGTCACTACAAGGGAAGCAGGTATGCCTTTGAGGGTGACAGCATTAACCTCACCTCCTATCCCATGGTCAAGTTTCCCATACTGGGAATCATAGAGGGATTCAGGCTGGGACAGGTCTTGGTAGGTCTGTAGTCTGACCCCCCACTCAAAGCAGGACTAGCTTTAAAGCTAGGCCTGGTTGCTCAAGGCCGTGCCTGGTCGAATTGTGAAAGACTCCAAGGACAGAAACTCCACTCCTCTCTGGGCAGCCTCTTCTTGCTTCCAAGAGAGACAATGCCAGGCTTGCCCTTCTCTCAGATACTAAGCACAGAGTGTCCCCACTTGTATTCAACAGGATGCTGTTGCTTCCCTACCTCCAAAGCTGCTGTTTCTTGCCATATTTGATGCTTTCCTGGTAGCCCCAAAACTACAGCGCCAAGAGCAGCTTCTCCACCGACTGGCTTGTTCCTAGTCCTTCTGCAGCCAGTAAGACATGACCACTGAGAAAACACACTCATCAGAAGGGAAAAACATGGCTTTTGGCTAATGCCAAAGGTTTTAAGTTCGTCTTCACTACTTCTGGCACTGGGAGATGCTAAATTTTTTAAAGCAATGTTCAGGAGAGTGCCATTGGTGACAACTGTACTCCACAGGAAGACAGACAGGGTCCTAAGGATTCTGGTTTATCTATGGGATTATCCCAGAGAAAATAAATCCCAGGCATCACAAAGGGCAACTCCTGCAGTTTAAGGGGAGGAGAGAATGCTAGCACTGATATGTAACTATATATATATATATGTATATATGTATGTTTCTCAAGACATATATATGTGTGTGTGTGTGTGTGTATACGCATTATGCCTCAAGAAATGGCATTAGGGACTAAGTGAGACTTGGGACAGTCAGATTAGACCGGATTCAGGGCTTTTTTTTGGCCAGCAGCATAACACTCCATGAGCCTTGAAGTCAGCAGAGAGAGTAAATTTCACCCCTTCCCCCCAAAAAAAAGCAGACGGAGGTAAGATGTAGTCCGGGGATGCCTGATCATCTGCTTACAGCAGTAAGAAGAAAGTGTATGACCTCAGCGAGGCTTCAGGTGCTGGTACTTGCAACCTCTTGCAGTTGTATACACACACACTTATTTCAGAACAGTCCTTTCAGGGAAAAAGCTTCACTTTTTAGTGCTTATATAGGTTCCTATCTCCTCACATGATTTTTTTTTTAATTGATATAGTGTTGACACATGTAGATTTTATTTGAACGTCTGGGTTTTTTTTTCTCCCTTCCTTCTCAAGGTTAAGGGGGGAGGATGAAGTGATATTTGCCACACAGTGTCCCCTACAGACTATTGCCATGAACTGCCAGGATTAGGAAGGTGGGGTGCCTGTTTGCAAGGTGAGTTGTGAGAGCCATCCCCTGTGTTACCTGCCCATGGAGGTGGGTCAAGAGATAAGTACAGGGAGGAGATGTCTTCCCTCGCTAATTATAGCCTTACCTCAGTTAAAGCCAGCTCACCCTGGGATGCTTAAAGAAAGAGGTGGAGGTGGCATGACGCACAACATGTTGTGTCTCACAACTGGTAGGGAAGAGAGGATGATCCCCCCAGCAAGCCACCGCACAGCAAGGGGGTCATGAATCACTGGTAATTTCTTTTCCAGCTGGAAGCAGAGGATTTGTTTCCCTCTGTCCTATGCACACAGACACCCACTCCCATCTCCAGCAAGGCCAAAAATAGTCCCCAGCGCACGCCCCAACTCTCACACATCAGCACTGGGCTGATCACGAAGAGGGACATTTAAGCTTCTCCTTTTCTCTGGTGTTGTAAAATCCTGTAGCAAGAGCCTGCCACCTCACGAAGGTTGAGCAATGCAATGCAAGTTAGTGACGACACAGGCAAGAAGTTTTAGCCACGGTCTCGCCTTGGGCTGTGGGTCCTGCCCTCCCCAAATCTGCCACTGCATTGAGCCATGCCTCTTAACTCCCATGTGTAAGAGGAGGACAGCAGAGAAAACCATAGGAAGGATGGAACACAGCATCACTAGCAATGATCTAACTCAGGACACATCTGTGCTGGGCCCTGCAGAATGATCTCCAGATCACCATTGTATCTGGTGAGGAAAGGGATCTCAAATCTTTTCTCAACAGTGAGGTCAGCAGGAGATAAAGCACCAAGATTCAAAATGTGATTTGGGTTTGACCAGTAAATTTGATCTCCTGGAAGATCTACACTACAGTGATTCTAAGGCACTACATGTTAATAATGAATACAAACAGCCTAGCATCTTCAAACACTCATATAAGAAGTCACCATGCCTTAAGCTAAAAAATACGATATATTCTGAGCATATACACAACCTACAGGCACTGTATACAAAGACAAAATATTCCTTGCAAAATTCATACAAGGCTTTTTCAGATGTCAAATGAGGATCTGACACCTGTCCTGAATTTTATGTTGACTTTACCACCATTCATTTAATTGACAGTGTATTCTTCTAGAAGAAGAGTTAATCTGAGCCCAAGAGCTCCACTTTGAGGATGGCAGCATGAAAAGAGGGACTCTTAATCTAAAAACTTCGGTGTCTAGCATATACAGATCCAGAGGAAAATATTGTTCGAATGTTAAAAAGCACCCTACTAATGATAGGCTTGCCATCCCTCTCCAGAAGAAGACTCCCCACGCACTCCTGAGAGCGGATGTACCAAAGTGATGAGCCTTGACCATGGTGGAAACAAGAAGTAGTGTTCCTTTGCTTTACATGCACATCAGCAATGGACCTTCACTAACAACAGTGATGGCCAACCTAGTTCTGTAGGGCTCCAGGGTGACAAGGGTCCTCACGAGGTCATTTATATTTATAACTGCAGGAAATTGCAGTTTAGGCTTTGTGCAGAGAGAAGTCACCATACCTGGCAGGAGGACAGTTTCAAGGACCAAAGAAAGGCCCCACAGGACCACACATCAGGGAGTAGCACAAGCAGGACTGCTCCACAAGGCAAGGGGATGAGCCAGGAGCCAAGGGGAAGCCCAGCGCAGCCATTCCCTCACCAGCAGGGCACAGTCCCACAGGGCTTGAACATAGCAGACAGAGACAGGGGCTGGTTGCAGGGTCCATCAATAGGCCCAGACACTGTGAGGGGATGAACCAGGACCAGAGTGCATCTAGGGCACCCAGTGAGGAGCAGCAGGAGATGGAGCAGCAGAGGAGGCTGGCAACAAGGCTACAACATAGGTCTAAGGTCCATCCAGCAGACAGAGCTGGAGAAAAGCCCACCTACAATGGAGCTCAAGTGGGGAGTCAGGGCCCAGGCCTGAACTTAAATGGGCTCCTGGACCATGAGCAGAGGGTGGGTGAGTCAGAGACCCAGGTGAGGCCGCTCAGGGCAGTTTAGACCTAATGGTGCCTGCAGGGTCCTGACACTACAATGGGATTATAAATTAGGGCTCTTCACCAAAGATACAGTGTAAGTAACAGCCTCTTTCTCTTGAAATTGAGGTGGCTGGAGGTCACAGGGAGTCAGCCATCCTCCAGGAAGAGGAGGAGGAGAGAAGCAACAGAGAAACGGGATCTCAGGAGCTAAAAAGCCAAAGGCAACCTGTGCCCCATTTTTAAACACTGTCTATGCTCTTCAGTTCCCATAGTAAAACTATTTTTATCACAGACTCTCACACATACAAGGAAAGCTGAATGCTGCCAGCCTGATTAGGTAGGATCAATACTTCTGCTTGACTGTGCAAAGCATACAGGCTCATTGTCTTCAGTTGAGCATGCCGTAGTTGTGGCACGCCAGCGTTGTCCACAGGCTCTAGAAACATCATGACGATCACAGCTCTATGTCTCCACTGTGCTTCACAGAGCTGGGAAATACACGTCCATGTGAGTATGGGTTTGCAGGTGCAGGCACTGCTAAGAAGAGCCACGCTTTTCAGCCCACCGGCCCTAAATCTCTTTGAGTCCTTGCAGCCAAGAAGAAGCTTGGGGTCCATGAGCTGTAGCAGCAACAAAGCACCTTGTCTAAAAACTCAGCAGAGAAAGGCTCTGGCAGTCCTGAGCCTAAAGAGGCATGACCCCAGAACTGATTCGTCAGAAACAAAGTGCAACAACAGACAACATGAAATAAGCACCACTCTGGTCACTTGTTTACATCTATCACTGACATTTGAAAAAGTCAGGCAGCGAATGCAGCTAAAAATGAGGACTCAGCGTTCAGGCAGGTTTCAACAGCTTGCCAAGTCACCACAAATCAGCCAAGCAGAAGGAACTGCCAAGCTCTTGGCAGGGGAACTTCCAGTAATGCTCTTAGCCTGTTGCAAATAAAAAATAACACAGCACACAGTGGAAGGTGGTTAAATTAGGTCACACTTTTTCAGTGTTTGTTCAGAGTGGAAAGCCCATACAGACAGTCACCAAGGCTGACACTCAGCAGCTTGTGAGGATGGGGTGATCTGTGCCATTTGTTTATGCCCTTAGTCATTGGCATTTCAACATGAAAATGCAATACCTTTGAATTCAGGAGTTCATGACCTTCAACCAGTCATTTTTTCTAGCATGGTCACTGTTTTTCCTGCATGCTGTTTAGAGCTGCTGGCTAATAAATATAACTAAAGTGGCAAAAACATGCCCGTTTACATCCATCTGCATCCCTACTTCTCCCTTCCTAGTCTCCCTACCAACAAGAACATTACAGCTATCCATCTGGGCCTCAAGCCAAGAGGATAAAAGGGAGAGGTGCAAAACACAGGCAAACCTGCCAAGAACACGATTATGGAGCCCGTCCACCACTGCCCAGTCCTTGCATGGATAGGCCACAAAAAGGAGATAAGCATGTATGAATGAAGGGATAGTTAGAAAAATGATAAGTGAGGATATTTGAGAAGTTTGGCATCATGATTTACTCAATTAGCAAGGTTACTGAGACGGCAGCACAACAGACTAACATCTGCATAATCACTAATCTCACGAACAGTAGAAATGTGCTGTCTTCACACACTGCCCCCCGTAGGAATGGGGGCAGGGAAAATAATTCCTGTCAGATCTGAGTAGATCCTGGAGGAAGATCCCAACTATCGCTCATCCTGCTGAAAGTGTTAACAGAACTGGCTTTGTGTTCACTGCAAACTCATTAAACTGTGGCAACAGTAGGAGGCGGCCTTCCCCTTGGAAGGAAGAGTAGCCCACAGAAGATGTACTCCTAGGGAGGACATTTAAGGCCATTAAACCACTTGAGAGGGATCTTGTACTTATCGCGAGTTCTTGTTTTCATGCAGTTCCACTTGGCTGTGAGCCCTATCACATGGACTGGACTAAAGTCAATTTTCTATAAGTTATCTCATCTCCTTGGAATGCACCAAAGCAATGGAAAATTCACCCCTTCACTAGGCAGCTGTATCTCCCTTTGGAAGTTTCTGTCCTGTTTTCTATTTCTTGCTTTGCTTTTCTTCATTAGATTCAAGAGCCCTCCCATGTCCTAAGAGGAGGTTGTATTAACTCTTATCAAGGTATCGTTTTATTAGGCAAAGAATACCAGCATCCTTACACTTCTCACCACAAGCTGCTTTCTCCAGCCATCACATTATTTCAGCAGATCTCCGCACCTCTCCCAGTTTGCTCATCATCCTTTCAAAACAGGGCCACCAGATCTGGACACAGGATTCCTGATCTTAAGGTGTAACACAGGGCATGGCAGATCATCGGATTTACTTTATCCCTAGGTGAGACTTGCATTGAACAGAGTATGCTCACTTCAAAACATGGAGAAGCAAAGATATAAGATAGAATAACAAATGCACTATTAGGGTTATACAAGACAAGAAGTATCTCCCCCATTCACCTCAGCACCTTCACCCACTCTCATGGCTCCTTCTCTCAACCTGGCAACTTCCCCTGCTACCTGAAGATGACATTTCTTTCTTTTAAGGGGATTCTGCTCTTTCCTACAAGTCTTCCCCAATGAGTAAAAAACAAAGACCCCTCTTATGTGTCAGCCCGAGCCTCAGTCTCTCTCACCTTCTGCTTATGGAAGCTTGTTTCTTTTGCCTGGGTTCTTGGTCTTAATATCACAAGACACTTAAAAGCTACTTTTTTTTTTTTTCCTAGATCCATAGCTATGCTTCCCTGTGAAACTCCTGTGAAACCCCAAACATGGTGCCACGCACACTGAAACCAGCAACAATGTGCTTGACTGAGTGAAAGATCCCAACAGTCTTGTATACACTCTTGGATTTACAGGGTCGCTTCTGGGGAAGCTTCCACACCCATAGAACAGAAGTGGGTTCTGTGAACAAGACCCATTTACCATAAAACTACACAAGTGCTACTGCACAGTGTCTCCTTCCCTATTATCAGTTATCCACTTCACACCACTTAGCAGTTTTTCCATTATTTTTGCACTAGACTATTCTCCAGCTAAGTAAGTCATTGGTATCAAGGTCATCTCATTTACCCCTTCTGGTTGCTGGCACAGTATCCTCCATTTCCCTGCAATCCAAACTCATCACAGTTCAATAGAAAGTTCCCTTGCCAGGTCTCTTAAGAGTTCTTGGGTGCTGATCCTCTCTGCCTGTCAATTTAAAGATGCTTGCCCTGATTAGACATTCAAATTCTCCTTGGTTAATATACAGTCAGATTATAGTTCAGACTCTCCGCCAGACAGGCTTGTCACTGGTCTCACCTTCCAGATATTTCTGAACTCTTGTATGTCTGTAAATGGAAGCTATGATAGGCCTAGCATATTTACTGAAGAAGTTGTTCCTCTAGCTCTATTGGTCATATTTCAACATTATAAATGAACTGGGCCATGCCACCACTTGGACCAAAAGGAAAGCCTTGGGGTTTTCTGCTCAGAGTTTTTAACTCACAAAAAGCTAGGGACAGCTCAAGATAACCTTTAAAGACCAGATGCCATAGGAAGCAAAGGTGCCCAAAATACCTTTACAGTTAATTCTCACACAGCACAGTTGCATCCAGCCCTGCAATTCACAGCGGCCAAGACAGATGGGATCCAAAAATGACAGCTTCAGATGGGATCCAAAATAATTGCATCCTCAGCACAGTTTTCATTGCCCTTTACAAGAGCAATTGTTGCAAACTCTATTGTTTCCATTGCTTTCAAAAGCAGAACCAGTCTTCTTCAGTCAGAACAGCTAAGAATTTTCATCTCTTATTCAAAATTGAGATGCTGGAGGACAGGCAAGTCACTGGGTGGGACAGCATAGAGACATCTCTCTCCTGCGAACAGGGCCTCACATTCCTTCTCACTCTACCTTATGCGCATGGTAGACTAGTTCACTAAAAGAAAGCCCTCCATCCAGCACAACAGATGCTCATATCACAAAGAGGACTACACATTAATGATTAATTAAATTTTAATGTTTACAGTAGTCACTTAAGAGGGATGCCAACAATTTTTATTTTTTTTTTAAAAAGAATTCTGATGTGGGAGTTATTTTATTGGGAAAGCTTGGAGAAGACAAACTTGGAAACAACTGCTCCAAAACATAATTATAAAGAAGGAAAACAAAGTAGAGATCATATTGTGCTTTAAAGGAAGGTTACATAGTTTAACTTGCATAGCACAAGCATACATGAGTATGAGTTAACAGGAACGGACACAGCCCATCTTGATTCAGGTTATTGCTTTCTTTTTTAAAATCTGAGTAACTGTTTGCTGGTCTCTGCTGGAACCAAAGGAGGCTTACTGGCAGGTGTTTGTCAGTAGTCTAATTTGGTTTAGCCAAGGAACAGTGTACACTACAAACTTGCAAGTGACACGCTAAGGAGAGAAAGAAAAAAAGCAATTATCAGATTAAGAGCATAAAACAGAGCATCACTGACCATTTTTCTACATACAGATTTACTACATTTTCAGTGATCCAGAATATATGCCACTCTTGTGGCTCTCCAGATTATTTGCACTTTCTTGCCAAGTATTCTGGAATACCACTCTTGTGAATATGTACTCAGTACTAACCATTTCTCTTAAACATTAACAGAAAAGCTGAGCAATCAGCACTTCTGAAGATCAGGTTACCTCCTCTGCTCACTTATAAGTTCCCACTGCTGGAAAGCTTTCAGCCTGGGTAATACTCTGACATGAGCTCTCAAGTATGCGTAAGAACATCTGTGCCGCTACCTAATTTGTGCATGTGTCTGCCCCATCATTCCAGGACTCCAGCTGTGGTAGTGGTACACAAGAAGTTTCTAGCGCAGGGCTTAATGGATCACTTGTGTGCAGTTACAGTTCTCATATGCGCAGGTACATCCACCAGAGAAGTTACACCTATCACGGTGATTAATATCAGTAATGAAATTCTATGCAACTGGACTCTGATCAGATCAGGGCAGACACACATTTGGTGCTCTCTTGTCTGAGAGTTGAAGTATTCCTTATAGAGTTTCTATAATTAGATAAAATTTGTGCCTAACTCAGCTTGGTGGGTACAAAGAACCAGGGTATCCTGCCATTCACTATCAGCGCTTGGCTAAAGCACTATCAGCAGTAATGGGAGTCCCTAGGAAAAAGGAGTTGAGTAAGGTTGTTTACATCACCATGAGACAACAGGAACAGAGGAAGATACAGGGACTCATGGCACCAGTTCAGGACACCTGAAACCAACCCTGGTTAACAAAGTTTCTTCTGCATATCCCTGGGATCAAAACCACAAGCAATTTCAGAGGACTAAGGCACACACTCCATGCATTACAGCTTCAGGTCCCTGCTTAGAAGAGAGGTTAAAAGGCCATGTTTACTTTGTTAGCATCATCTGGCCAGGCAAGTTCTGCAATGGCTCCATCTCAATAAGTATAAAGTCTCTGATCTTGGCTGGGGTAGACAGGCAACACTGCCCATAACTGTACTAGACCAGCTGGAGGGAAGAGGTTGAAAACCCAGGGACCAGCATGCTCTGTTTTGGAGCCTACCTTAGCCATCTCTGGTGCATCATGAAAAGCACAGCTCTGGACATCAGCTACTGACTTTGCGCAATTTGTCCGGCCAATCTCAACTTCCATGATATACTTGATTCCAGCCACAATCTGCAAGGAGACAACAGGCAGAAGCACGCTTATTTACAGCACATACAGGAGATCTCTCTGCAGAGAAGCACCTAACAGAAAATAAGGTGATCACATTACTTAAACCAAACTCAACAAGCATAGACATGATAGCGTGTGGCAACCTGCACAAAAAAGGCACTTTACATCTGTTGAAGACCAGAAGACAAAGTGCAAGTAAGCAAATTGGACACAGTACAGCTTATATAACCAGTAAACAAAGTCACATGTCAATTCATAAGCAGTGTAGGCAAATTACTATCTTCAGTAACTCAAACTCTAGCACTCAAAGGCACCCCTGTTAATGAGACTTGAGTTATAACTGATGCTTTTATTTGCCTTCTGTGGAAAAAGAGTTTGAAACCTGCTCTTTTTCAAAGACTAGAAGCGGAGATTGCCATGGAGTCACACCAGTCCACAAAGTGAAGCTTTAACTTTAAAAAATCCACCTGTTAGTAACATTCTGTAAGTCCCCAAAATTGGTCACATGGTAGGTGACCTAAATACACAGGTATCTGTTTCTTCCTGGATGCTTCCTGACCAAATTACTTGTGTCTTCCCTCACCAGTCTTTACATGCTGCCTGAGCAGCAGCCAAGTCCTCCCCCACACTCAACCTCCCCTGCCAACGCTCGAAGCACCCGTCCCAAAGCCCAAGGAAACTCCTGACACTTTAAAGGATGTTTACAAATGTCACTTTCTGGATTTGGGTTTTCTTTTTAAGCCTAGATCAAATTGTAGCGACGGCACTGGGAGATGGAGGGGCTGTGGCATGTTTCCTCTGGAAGTTTAGAGCTATTCGTAGCAGCAATGAAGTCTTTCTCTCTTTTCCCCACTTTTTCGAATGCAAAATTAGAAAAAAGCCCTTCAGGTCTGCCAGCGCTTGACCGGCCTCGCCGAGGGCAGGGCCGGGGATGGAAGCGCGGGCGCCGCCCGACGGTTGTTTACCAGCCCTTCAGGGCCAGCGTGACATAGCACCGCTGCCCACCCGCCCAGGGCGGCCGCGCGGTCCCGGCGGCAGCGGGGGGCGCCGAGGGCGGCGGCACCGACCTGTCTCTTGGCGCTGATGATCCGCGCCACGCGGCTCGAGTACTTGTCGTTGCTGGCCCTGTTGTACTGCGCCATGGCGAACCGCAGGGCCCGCTGCAGCCCTTCGTCGTTGTCGGCCACGTCGATGGGAGCGCCCACCAGCCGCGGGCGCTCCTCGCTGCCCAGCACGGCGCCGGCCAACAGCACGGCGGCGATCGCCGCCACTAGCCACCTATGAGCCGCCTTCATCGCTGCGCTGTGTGAGGCGCCGCCCGCCGCCGCCGCCATTTTAAGGCCGCGGGGGTGGGGGCGGGCAGGCCGCGCCCTCGAGGGCCGCGGAACAAACCGCCCCTGCCCGGCCCCTTCCCCGCCTCAGCACGGGGCGGGGGGGAAGGAGCCCGTTTTTTTCTTTTGCGTGCCCCAGAAAAGCCAGGTTTTAAAGCAAAAGGGGCCCTGCCTTCTTCACCGTGCGGAATGTTTTCCACGAGCGGGAAGCCTACAGATAAATAAAACAGCGTGGGCTACACGCATTCGGTAATCTTTGTTTTCTCCCCAAACACCTCCGTGGCCCCGCAGCCGAGGTGGCTGGTGGAAATGGCCTTTCGAGGGCAAACAGCTTAGGGATGAGGGGAAAATAACTATCCAGGGCCTCGCGGACTGCCTGGAGGGGAGGAGACAGGTAACAGGCTGAGGGATTTGAGTCCCCATAGGAGAAATCAAATGATCATCGTTAAGAATCGCCCGCTTCCCTTCTTCTTTGCTTTCTTAGGGACAGCGAAAATCTCTAAACCCACCTCACCATGCTTTTTGCAAGCCCCCCAGTGTTGTCCCCCTCCCTCCCTTGCACGAGGCAATGCAGGCCGGCATCCCTCAGACCCTGCTCACAGGGGCCCAAGTCTGCCTCAGACGGCAGAACGCGGGGCCCACTGCGCCGCCTCACACATGAGGGCTGAGTCAGGACTTGCTCTCTTCCCACACAGGTTTACGAAGAAATGACAGGGCAGGGAAACAGCTGCTTTTGTGCTTCTCCTCATAGCTCTGCTGCTTCCCATCCTGACCTCGGACAGGTCCCATTTTGCTGGTGGACTGTCATCTATCACAGCAGGACCATCACCTCACACCACAGCCCCCACAAGCCTGCATCTCTTGTTTCACATCAGCTCACCCTGAGCCGGACTTTGGATAGATAAATTCATTGGAGAGGGCTATGCTTCCCAGAAACAGAGGGAGAGACCGAGACCCAGCACACAGATCTACAGATCTGGCATGGGGCAGTGGCTCTTTGCCCAATATATGTCAGTTTAACTAATGCATGGGTTGCGTTTATTTCTTGGTTAAGTCATTTATTAAACCACTGAGGGTGTCTTCAGATAGCCTAAGTGAACATTTAACACTCTCAGCAGGGAACAGGACCATAAGGGAATACTCACATAAACTTAAATCCATAAAAGCCTGGCTGCATGAGACCAGCAGCCTGTTTTTATGAGACAGTGCACCCCTGCTTTTGCCTGCGTTTCCCCACAGCATAGTCAGCTAGGCCAGTGTCTGAGGAGAACCAGTCCAATCCAAGGCAGCTGTACTCATTTTCCTGAGCATATCTTGTGGCAACAGTGCCACAATATGGTGGGGCCATCTGGGAAGCTGCGGTGAAGCCATCAGGGTTTTAGAATATGTAGGGATGGGGGCTGCCTTCTTTTGTGGCTATGGTGTCCCTCCATAATTGTGTCCGAGGCTGGCAGCAGCCAAGAGTCAGACGCGCGCTTCCCACAAAGACAACAGCCAGGCAATGGAAACAGTCCCTTAGAGGCTCAGAATGACCTCAAGGGGCTGGCTGAGTTCATTTCATTTCTAAGGAGGTAGATTTTAAAATCCTGCAGGCGAGTCTAGGGCTTCTTTTTTTTCTAACTACTGCCCCATCTTGTCTCTGAACCCACTGGCATCAATAGGATTATTTAAAAGGAGAAATGAAAGTGCAGTAGGGCAGGGCCCAACTGGACCCAGAGCACAGATGAGGTTTTGCTTCAGCATTTAATTTTTAACACAATTTTCCCAGTGTCAAATTTCAACAAAGGTATTAACAGAAGGCAAAAATTGGCCATTGCTAGCAAGGTGAAAGTTGTTCATGAAACCAACTGCTAGCTGACTGTAACCTTTGGGCTCAACAGCAATTCCTTGCTTACCCGCAGTTGCCACAACTAGACTCAGTGACCCACACAGTCTCTAAGTGCCAATTTCAGAGGGCCCACAGTCACATTCATACCCAGTCAGGACTATATAGACCAGGCTGTCTCATAGCAATGTCAGAAAGCTTTTAAAGCTGGTGCGTCCTTCAGCTCAGCAGGACTCAGAAAAGGAACGGACATTTAGATAGGTAAAAATACATCAACAGTTACTAAAGTAAAGATTACAGAAGTCAACCAGCCAATCCAAGAGCTCATGATACAGATGGAAAATGTCGTTCTTTAAGCTACGGAACAACATTTGAACACTTAGGCTTACAGAAGAGCAACCCTACAGGCAAGCTAGACTATCTCACAGCTGCCTTACGTGAGGTTCTCATTTCCTCCTGTGCAGCACTAGACACTGGCTACCATCACAGGGCCTCTGGGTGCCTGTGATCTACCCCAAAGGGGCAAATAGTAGTGAAGTCTACTGTCAGGAAGTTATAACTCAGTGTCTGCACCTCCAGTGGAAGCAATAAAGGCTGAAGAGGCCTGGCCTAAATGGGATTTTATCCTTCTAGCAACTGGAGAAGGAAGCAATCCTGTAGGGTGAGGATGTGAGAAAGAGGGTTTTGTGCCAGTGACTCGACTGGATACTTTCATTGTCAATTATTTGGGGAATTTTGGAAGAGCTGCACCCTACCTCCCAATAGGAAAAAAAATAGTATCTGAGCCCTAGGGGGAACTCAGACCATCATTCTAGTCAGGCAAGGCACAAAACAAGAATCTGTCCTCTGGAAGTCCTTCAGCCATGAAATGAAGATCACAGGATGATCTTTAAGTGGAAAGCAAAAATCCTGGAGCCGTATCTCAGCTCAGTGGGTAGGCATATAGTCACCACTTAAGGCTGTGGAGCTTCTGTGGTTCCTAAGAGGGTCAGAGGTTCGGTTCATGCAGCCAGCCACCTGACTCCTTGAGCTGCTTGTAACTGCCCCTTCTCTCTCAGTATATAACCCATCTATGTG
Organism: Apteryx mantelli; assembly: GCF_036417845.1. Lineage (NCBI taxonomy): Eukaryota > Metazoa > Chordata > Aves > Apterygiformes > Apterygidae > Apteryx > Apteryx mantelli. The sequence goes on along the minus strand of NC_089980.1, from coordinate 8,489,688 downwards.
GCAGCATCACAGGTGCCTGGCTTTTTTTTTTTTTTTTTTAAATCTGCTCCATGCACCTCTCATGGGAGCTGCCAAGGGCCTCAGGACAGAACCTGGAGGACTTCACTGCTTTGTGGTGCTGCTCTGTTTTCTCTTTAGAAAGGTCAGTGCTTTGCATAGGAGAGGGTCTCAATAACCCATGAAATTTCTCTGTGTTGGGGCAAGGCTAAGGATGTTTGTAGAAACACACCTGTTGCCCCTGTCCCTCAGGGAGAGGACAGGATGTAGGTGAGATCTTGGCACGGCAAGAGCAGCCCTGCCCAGTCTGGAATTACACTGGCCACAGCCCTCCTTTCGGATACAGACGGAGGAGGCTGCTTTCCCACATGGGTCCGGGAACTTGGAAAATTTTCCAGGCTCTGCCTCCTCATGGGTTATTCTAGCATTTATTTCTCTCTACTGTGGAAGAAGAAAAAAAAGCCACATAGCATTTTAAGATACAAATACAGCTTCTAGCACAAGACACTATGTCATTTCCTATATCTGCCTCCACAGCATTGGCATTACCTCCTCTCCTACATTAATTGCTCTGCTCAGGGTCAGAGGGGCATGTGGTGGTGTTGGCTTCCCAGACATATCGCTCAAGTCCTAGTTTCATCTCATAACCACAAGACTGTCTTTTCCATCCAGCCAGAAATCCTAAGTTTGGAAAGACAGGACTTAATGTAGTAGCATTATAGAGCTAGCTCAAGCAAGACTTAAGACATTGTGCTGTTGATAGGCTAAGAAAGGGCAATCTTTTATACCTTAAAAAATAGTATCTGCTCTGTTGCAACACAGCCTCAATGAAAAAGAAAGGGCTTGAGCACTGACTGGAAAGGCTGTCTGTAGCCTGCTGAGCACTAGCAATATCCAGCATGAGAATTATCACAGGAAAAATCCCTGCAGTTGGCAACAAGCTGTGCAACTAATTCAAGAGCAACAGAACATCATGGTAGTTTGTACAACTAGAGAAACACATGGGCATTGCTGAAGCAGTACAGTGCATGCAGAGAGGACAGGGACATGGGTACAAGCCAAAGCTGCTAACAGCTGCAGGAAACTGTCTCCATTTATCTTTCCCCTAATTGGCTTTAGATCCAGACTGAAGCAGTTTAAAATGACTATTGACAGTACTATTTAGGCTCTGGCCTAAATCAGTCACTGCACTTCCAACATACCCACCAGGTCTCTTCCCTCTGCCCTGTGCTGACCCTGCTATCTCAGGCCTCCATCAAGCAGTGCCTCAGCTGCTGGAGTCGCTCACCAGCACTATGTGGAACTGTGCTCCCCAGCCCAGCCCAAAGGGAGCCCACAGTATGCATCTGCAGAGTGAGGGAGGAGGAATACCACCTGCGAACCACCACTTCATGTGTTCACATTCAGGGTGGGATGAAATGTCCATCCCAGAGCTGTTCTTATCCAAATTCACCCTCAGGCAAGTCCTAGACACACAGAGAAACTGTTGCTCCCACTCTTAACACAAGGGAAACGGCATAAGAAAGGTGAAATCAGTGCCTTTGGGATTCAGGGGGTTTCAACCACTCCTTCCTCAGAGCCACTCAGAGCTGAGGTCTGACAGAAAGGGCTTTACACTTTCCCCTTATGTACTGAGGAGAGAGACAGGGAGAAACAGCTCTTATTAATGCCCATGAAAAGCTAAAACTTTGCCCAGCCCTTGGGGCACTTCTGCCACACAGGCAAACAGCCATAGGCATGCTGGGGTCACCTCACTGCAGTTGAAGTATCACGCAAAACAAGGCGTACTCCAGCCTATATTCTTCCTGAATTACAGCAGTTCTCAATTCACGGTAGCTTAAATTCACACTGGAAGGTAATAAGTCAGCTCTTGGCACACTCATGATGATCTCATAGTTATTTCTGCCAGCAGATATTGCACAAGATATGGGATGACACAGCTCCATTCCTTCTTGCCTGTGCTTTGACACCACGGTGCCGCCCATTCAGTCGGCCCTGTTCTGCCTCCAAGCATCACCCAGTGTTTCTGTTTCTTCTCACATGTCAATCTGTCACTGGCCCAATGAATAACTAATCCCATGAAGCCATTCCAACAGAAAAGACCAAGAAAGCAGAGGAGACTTGCTTCATTAGTGTGGGATGTGGTGACACTTTGGGGGAGGGAAAGGTTCATTGCCCTTCCCTAGGTGAATAATCATTCAGCCAGAATGGAAGAGGCCCAATACAGACAGCGACTATCTTGCTCATAAATACGCTACAGCCCAGGCAGAGATGTGGAAAAGTCTCTGTTTTGAGTCCTATGAAGCAAAGTCTTCAGCCTTGCTTTCCCCTCTCCTTGGGAAGTGTCCTAAATACTGGCACCTTGTAGGTGGGGGAGTTTCTCCATGAGGTTTCAAGCAAAAGTTTTATCCTTGTCAAACCAGTACGTCAGAGATGCAGCTGAGGCAAAATGACATTTTCTGAGGAAGGACTCCTTTGTTACAAAATTGTCAACCGCTTCCAGCGCATTGCAGACAGGCCTTCCAGAAACTCACAGAATCACAGAACTCTCCCTGCTCTCCTGCTCACACCACCAACTTTTGAACCCAGAGGCAAAGTTCAAATTCAGTTTGAGGGAGGGGTAGAGGTCTCAAAGACTGCAGCTCCCTGGCCACAAGCACAGCATGGGAAAGGAGAGCCATCCCATTGCCGCGGGTGGCAGTAGTGTCTTGTCTCTGTGCAAAACTATTTCATGGTTCCCACAGGATGCTGAATCTGCAGTAACCTTTTTTTTTTCTCCATGCACTCGGCATGTTGACATTATATTACTGTAATACTTAAGGTCACAGACTACCCCCATGTAGTGTTTCTTCCCCAGTTACAAGCCAACCCATGCAAGGAAGGAGTCTGCTGGATTCCCAGCTCCCAGCTTCCCCAGCTGGTCCCCTTCTGCCAAGCAACTTAGAGGCTGGAGGTCCTAAGTACCAATGACACTCGGGCATGAATCTCAAAATCCTCTCCCCTGGTCCTCCTGCCTTCCTGCTCCCTCCCACAGAAAACAGACAAGTCTGGAGAACTGGAGCATGCCTGACAGCTTAGGAATAGCTGAATAGTTGATGCAAAATATCTGAAAGGAGTCGCACCTTGGTCAATGTCATGTTGTCCTCTTCCTTGGTCATCAACACCGCACTCAGCTGAACACATATAACTGTAGAAAGCAGAGCTGGTCTCTGCTCAGCAGTGTCAGATCCTGGAGTTTCTTTGGTCTCAGAACTTGTCTTTCCTACGAGATGCACCAACATTTATTCTGCAAAAGGGTGGCTGACAGAGTCCCTCTTTCTCAGCGCTGACACAGTTCCTGCCTTGCTCCCCTATGCAGAATGGTTGGAAAGGGAAACTTGCCCTTTGGATTTCCTGATTCTCCAGGCTGGGCCACAGGTTTTGAGGAAGGTCACTCTGTTGACCTCTCTCAGCCCACATGCCAGTGCCAGGGACGAACCCTGCAGCACCACAGGCAACACAGAAGCAAGCTGAGTCTGTTCAGTCTTGCCAATCCAAGCCTCACAAAATAAGCAATTCTGAGAAAAAAAGGCTTGGCAAAAAGTGATGCTTTACAATCAGTGAATAAAGGGGATCTGGTTCATGAAATAAAATTGCATTTTGTCCTTTTGTTTCTGAAGGGCACAATTGCTTTTCTTTATCAGAAACTTTTTTTTTAAATAAATAAAACAGAAGTTCTCAAATAATCAGATAACCCAAGGAGCTAGTAATTTAAGAAATACACCAACCAGCAGGAGACTCATGATAATATTGCAAAAGTTGGTAATGCTGTGTGCTGTCAGTATGACCAGAAAAATATTAGTTTTAGTGTCATCCTACAGCAGGCCACACAGTTCATTCAACAGCATTTGTGCAATATCCAGAATATTTTCCTGTACCTTTTTGTCTTTGTTTCAATTTCATGCAGGACTGGTGAGCATTTGTTTCCAGGCACACTCCTTCCTCTAAATATCTGCTACATTCCTTGCCCTTGCTGTTGACAACATCCTACATCTCTCTTCCAACATCCAAAGAAACAATTAGAAATGTCTCTTCTCAGCAGCTAAAGGAAAAGCTCTGGAATACTGCGACATGCCTTTCCAAGTATAAATAGATGGGGATGTTTGAAAAAGCAGCCAGTCCTTTAATCAAGAGTAACAATTTCTCCACAAAGCTGAACTCTGAATGACCCTCAAGAGACAGTAATTACTGTGATAGAGGCAGGAATAATAGGAAAAGCATGACTGAAAAAGCAAACTTCCCATTGAAACTCCTCTTAACCCAGGGATCAGCAAAAAAAAAAGAGCAGACCAAATATATTCTGGGGTAGTGCTTTGCATCCTGCAAAGTGAATCTTCAGCAGCCAAGGATGGGGTGCTGACATGGCTCCCCCTTCTCCTCCCACCCTGCTGTGTAACTAACACAGGGTGACGGCAGGGAGGTGTTTTGTAAAACCGTAGCTTTCCAAGGCTGAAAGGCACTTGAACAGGAGTCAGCAGTTTCTGAAACAGGGCCGAGAATGATTCAATAGCAAAGGCACAGCTGTTTTATTGCTGCTGAAGAGTGCCCTGTGCTTGTGGAAATGAACCCACCCATGTCCCTCCCATAGCAGCTGCCATGATATCCAGTGATGCCAGGAGAGGTAGAAAGTCTCTGCCTTCCTAGAGACCCATGGCCACCCCATCCACTCCCTGCTCTGACACCCAGAAGCACTTTTTCAAGAGAAGAATGGAGGAAATAACATGACTTGTTCACACGAGGAAAATCAGGACCCTATCTCCACTCTCAGCTTCAAAAAGGGGTCTCCAAAATCTAGGCAGCTGATTTGAAAGCTCACAAGGAACTGGGACCATGGCCTCATCTCTTCTGCACATACACACTCCTTCCCACACTGGCAAGCTCCTACCACAGGCAGCTGAGGGCATTCCTTCTGGAGGGACCGCAAGGGCATTCTTCAGCTAAAAAACACCATGTGCCAAAGGGCTGCTTTAAACAACTTCCAGTCCTGGCAATACAACCAGGTTTGTAAAGACCCTTCCTCAAGCTGTCATCCCTTCCACCAGCTGAGGACCAGTCCCTCTGAGACACAACCACGCTTTCTTCGCACTTCACAGAAGCCTGGAGGGAGCTAATGACTGTCTACTTTGTATGCTTTCACTCTTCAGATAAGCTGACGCACTTAGGGCTGAGGGCATTTTTCAGGCAATTCAGTAGAAACTGAGTTATTAGGAAACACAAGCCCTCAGTCTAGGTGCTGACCTCTTTTGAAAGCACAGCCCTAAATTTCTTGGGAACAGCAAAAAAAACCCTCAACCATTCTGCAAATAGTACATAGCCCTGTTGAGTTACTGGCAGTCACTTTTAGGAATTAATTGCTAAGCAATTCTCAGAACTGATCTCAGTAAGGTCAATATTTGGCTCCGTCCAATGATCATCATCCTCCAGAGGGTGAGTCCTATGAGATGGATGAAGGGTGGGTGGGATGAGTAACCCAGCTCGCTCTGCTGGGTCCCATGTTGTTCACATCATTTGGGGTTTCACAGCATTGCCTGGTTTGATTCCCTTTCCTGAAAACCAATGCAGAAGATTATCTGCCTCCAAGAAATGGGAATTCACATACAAACATCTGCTTTAGTAATTACTGATGTTAATCAGCTTTTGTGCCCACAAGGGAATGCATTATTGTTTTTCAGGCAAGCAGTAAATAAAGTAATTGCCAGCAGAAAAGCTGCATTTCAAACAACCGCAAGCAATCAGTTATGGTCAGATTGTACAACTGAAGTGATGGTGTTGATAGTGAATGCAGCTTTAAATGATGTAATGGGGCATTGGGGAGATTAACAAATAAAAGCTACACAGTCATCCTTTTTTATCCTGAGAGACATAACTTACATTATCATAAAAGCTGGCACAGAGATAGCATGTATTCAAAATTATCATCAGAGATTTTATACAATCTGGTGCCTTTGACTCCTGCATTAGCTTGTATTTACTGGGAATAAATCGGCCATTCCCTTTTCTTCTCAATTTGTTCACCCCAGGCCACAGGAAAAAGTTTGACTGCTTTAGATTTTTATTTGCTTGTTCCTATTAGATACCTTTTTCTCTTTCCAGGAATTGTATTGCTCAGAGCTGACCAAGAAAAGGAGTTCTGCACTTAGTCTCCAATCCAACCAGAAGCATAAACATATGTTTAGTTTAAGCTTCTGAAGAATACCAGTGACTTCACTTGTGCTAAAAATAAGCTGAAAAATAAGTACATGCTTGTATGCTGTGCTGGAGCAGCCCCGCTAGCAGCCTGCTGGGGTATGCTGCACCGTCTATTCCTGTTTCTTCCAGCAGTAGCCTCTAAAGTTGGAGTGAAAAAGTCAGACGTTTCAAAAGAAGTTTGCTTAGTGGACAAGAAAAGCCAGACCATAAAGACAAACTATTTCTTCAAGTTTGGGCCACAGTCTGCACACAGCAGAGAAACAAAGCATAGCAGAGAAGCCTGCAAAGACTAGCACTGGTGCTCTAAGGCTTTGCAAGTCCCAGGAATCCCAGAGAGGAAAGACTTTCCTCTACAGTAGCATGGTGTCTGTGCAGAGTTCCCCCAAACTCCACAGAAGAGGGTGGTTTGCTACCCACACCACTTTCATCCTCTGTATAAAATGAACAACTCCTCTCCTCCCTTGACAACAGCTTGTAGCCATAACTTCACTACCGCTAAGCCCAAGGGCTTTAGGACATAACATAAATGTGGGGATTCCAAAAATTCACTAAGCACAATATCATCTCTTAAATATACATATGCATATTTATGTTGAAGATCATTCATGGGGAGCAACAGTACAAATCCCTAATGTTTGCACAAACCCGCAATTTAAGGGTTGTCTGGAACCTAAAGGTTTTGTAGGACAAAGTGAGCTGCTCCGCTATATTCCCAGCAGAGCCAAGCCAGCTGGGAGCCAGATGCCAGGCTGCTCTGGGTTGTATGTCACTGTGCAGACAGACTCTAACTCTGGCACAACTTCTTTCTTTTTGAAGAGACAACTGTTGTGCTGTCAGGCAATGGCATCGATTCCTCGTTCGAAGACAAAACCAGTGGTGCATAGCCTGGAGGTATTCACAGTCCCCGCGTATGTACAACCTCTGTGCTAGTCCCTGGTTTGGAATGGTTATGATTTCTGCTCACTTAGCATTTCAGAGTAGCAAATTCTACCCCTTTAAGGCTTCTTTTTTTGGCATGGGGGAGCAAAACTCTGGCCTATGAAACAAACCCAGAGCAGGGAACAGCCTATTCGCAAGAGGTTAACTTGCCAGCATGATTCCTGGCTGCTTCTCATTAGAAAGGACTTAAGCTCTTTTCCACAATGTTTTTGTTGGATTAGAAACTATGGGGCAGGGCAGGGGGAGGTCCCATATTATGCTTAAAAATTATAAGAGAGAAATCCTTCGGAAGTCAAAGTAGTTTGCAAACACAACCAGACAGTCATTCGTACGAGACAAACTGGGATACTTGGCCAATGACTTATTTCCTCAAGGTGGAAGTAAAATTTTGGGCACCCCAAAAATTCACTCAAACAGCCAACTGCGTACACAGTGCTCTACACATGTACATTCAGCAAGAAGTCCAGCTCAATGCAAAATAGCAAAGGGCCTTTCTGAAGAGCAGATATCGTTATGCATAAATAAGAGTAGAACATCTATTATCATTAATGAATATATAGAAAGTCCCCAAACCTTAATCCTGAGGCCATGTTGCATCCCACACTCACAGCTAGCAATCCTTGGGGTTTCAGTAGCCTCAAGCGCACAAGGAAAGATTCACTTTCAGAGTAATATTTTTACTCAAGCAAAATAAGGTTATTTGAGAGTGAGCAAGACTGCTTGGTATCCATTGGATCCTGGTTGGTTTGCTCCTGTTCAAAAGCTTCAGTCATCCAAGCAGTAAGACAGAGTGCCACATCACGACATGCAAGTAGCCGGGGACAGTGTTGTAAAAAGCCCCTACCACAAACTTTAAAAAGGGACTTTGGGAGGGTTAAAGAAATAGCAAAGGATGGGTCTCAGCAGCCTCGAAGTCCATTAACCTGCTCACGAACAAACCCTTGAGCAAGCTTTGCCTAGCAATCTGCATAACACATACTTGTGTAAAAAAAACAGACTGAACGAACTGGCTAGTCAGCTACAGGAATTCATTTGAGCAGGAAAAATTAAATTGTGCGAGCACATCCCTTCTCAGTTTTACAGCCGGAAACAAATTAGGTTTTAATGCACATGACAGCTGGGCAGTGACTTGGAAGCTTTTGTTCCATTGCAATTTGTTGAGGGTCGAGCAGCCGACTCCTTTAACCAAGCCCAGAAAACCCAGCCTATCACTATAAGAGAAAGATAATCTTGTGCTATGACAGGCAGTGGAAGCTTCAGGGCCAGCTTCCACAACTGTAGGAAGAACTGCACAGGTCAGGCCTTTCACTAAAATCTTAAGAGCTCAACCACCATGATATGACATTTGGTGGACCCCTAGCTGTATATTTTGGGCTCCTTACAAACCTCTGTACACAGACTGGACACAGTTGCAGCTCTTTGTTCAGCAAATTCTTTCCACTGAAATAATTAAGATCAGGATTAAAGAGCTTTGGCATAGCTTTGCAAGGAAACGTGCAGAGACCCACCACATGGTCTCCTCCATTGTCTCTGGCATGCTGCTGTTTTTATGAGTATTAAGCCTTTCACAAGCGTTCAGTGATAAATTAGGGAACATTTTATTCATTCTCTCCTCCCCCCCAAAAGTATATTTTTCACACAAGAAAGCTTTGTTTTTAAAAGTCTAGATGTTACAATGTGTTCACATTTTCAGAAAATCCTTCAAACTAATGTCCTTTAGCTGCCAGCCAAAGCCTCTTGCCATCTGTATGGGCAGAATGAATCCTGTGAAATACAGTCATCCAGAACATTTTCCAGTTAGTTATGTGGGAAGTTCTGTCTCAGTGGGACTGAAAGATAAGATCCTCAGTTTAATCCAAGGGTAAGATTTGTAGGATTAAGCTCATAAAGATACAGACAATAGAAATGGTAGGTGAAGGTGTCCCCCATTGATGGCACACATCAACAGGTAGTGCTACTTTATGCCATGTTCCCACATTTGCTTTCATGGTATGGAAATAAGCATAAGGGCATAGGTTTTTGGAAAAGAATATATGTAAGTGGGGGAGATTTTGTCATTTCCTCTCAGGCTGGGCTAGACTCAATTCAGCAGAGCTGTTCTGTGGGAACAGAATTTCAGGGTTTAGCTGCACTTCCCAAAATAACCACAGCTAATTGCAGTCACTTGCGAGTTATTTAACTGCATCCATTCCAAGCCTACTGTCCACATTTATCTAAAGATAATTATACTTATTACAGCCCCACGCTGGTTCCTTCAGAGCTGGAAAGCCACCTGCAAAGCTATAGTCTCTGCTAGCGCTCAGAATGGAAACCAGTGCCTGCAAACAGGACAACAGCATTTTACTGTTACTAAGCAACAAGACAGCAAACGTCAGATGCTGAAAATTCAGGAATCGCGCTCCCTAAAACTAGGGGAATACCTTTGAAATACCTCATGACAATACAATCTGAATACTTTTTATCTGCTTTCCGGTTTCTTCTTTAAAAACAGTAATCATAACTCAAGGTTAGATTTCCCAGTATTCCTCTACAAAAAATGACAGCCTGAAACAAATGCAATATAACGTCAGGGATTGCATATGCTCACACAACTCCAGGCGCTGGAACTTGGAAAAAAATTCACCACTTACTGCGAGATCTCTGATAGGAGACCAAACCCATAAGAGTCAGCAAGGCTGTAATAATAAATCATTGCAAAGATGCACCAACCCAGCAACAGCATGTAGTACTCAGAGACATTTATTAGGCAAAAAATGTTCCTTACTGAATTAAGAACAAACAAATAAAACCACACGCATATGTGCACTCAAACAGACACCAATCCAATAAACAAATAACTACTTGAATTACTGAGAACTGCTAGGAGAATAAGTTATTCAAGAGCCTATACCCCTGAGGGATCACTGCTTTTAAAAGCTAAATTGCCACTCAGATATTTGAAGAGTAGCTTCGTGCTTAACTAGCAAGTCTTATTTGGAGAATACACTAACATTATGACCCCCCACCCTTCCTCTTTTAAAAAGCCAATGACTTCTAAAATCAGAGGGGACGGAAAAAAGAGAAGTTAGGCAGCCGGATATGGAATTAGTCACACGAACACTTGATACTATCTTTACAATTATTCTGAATCATTTTGCATCAGCTTAAAGGGAAAAAATATAAAATTCAATAATTTCTCCATATTCCCAACCATTAAGTATTCCACTGGACACTTAGCTATCAGCCGTTAAAATTCAGGACACCAACTGAACAGTTTTTTGCCCACTAGGAAATCACTCAACAACAAAAAGGCCTTATTTACCACAGCTGCACTTCACTACAAAAATAGAAAGCAACTGAATATGTCTTGAGGCAGTCATTACACGTATGCCATGGCGACTTCAGCATCAAGCAGCATTATCTACCTAAAAGTCCCATGATGTTGAGCACAGTCTGTACAGAGCAAGAGGCCTACAGTCCAGCACTCAAATTCTGGGCTTGAAAATACACAGGCAACCAAACAGTGTCACTCTCCCCGGGCAGGATAATGCTTTCTTGATATAAATAGCAGAAACAGGACCTAACGCCTTAGTTTTCCATAAGTTCTGAAGCTGAGGAAAAGTCTCTTAAACCTTGGTTCCCCAAGCAAAGATTAGCTTCTCCTCCAAAAGTACTCATCTAAACTACTTCAAAGCCACCTCCCTATTTTTCTTGAAATCCCAGGATAAAACTTTGCTTTGCTTTGATGATAATAATAAAAAATTCTAAAGAATAAGCAGTAGATAGAAAGTCAGTGCATGAAAGCCTTGTCTTTCTGATCCTTGCCACTGTTTCCTTCTATCTAGATCTAGCTGTTGCTATTCATGTTACACAGTAATTTTAACCTCTGGGTGGTAAGACCTGCTCCCCTCTTCTATGCTGGTACAGCATTTAGAGACACAGTCAATGAGTTCAGTGCTTAGGTCCCACAATAATATAAATCATTTGGATTTCACTGGACTTTTGTCAGTTTGCACTGGGTGAGGACATGACTCAGAGCACAAAGGATCGGGCTGATCTGACTGATCTTTCTGCAACTTTCTTGAAGAATATCAGAGATAATTTCTTGGAGAAGTAAAATGCAAAGTTGGGGAGCCATGAAAAGGCCTTTTTATTGAACTCTTAGTTCAACTGATTGCTTGCAAAATCAGCACAAGCAGGGTTATTGCTCAGGATCACAGAATGCAGCTGAATACATTGAATGAGTTTTGAATCAGGGCCCAGAATCAGGAGGGGGAGATCTGAAACATGCCTTAATACATCTCATTTAATTCCATTACTATTTCTTTCTTTCTCCCCTCAGCATATTTACCTTCACCCATAGGGGGAAAGTCTCTCCAGGAAGTCATTGCTAATAAAGGCATATTCCTTGTACATCTGATTGATTAGCATTAATGTCTCACTGCATGGCATGCAGTAATCCACCCTCACACATAATTAACAACGTCCAGTTTAATAATGTCAGGAATGCAGGTTCTCTTCCCCCCAACCCCAAAGGATTTTGGCTGTAAAAGCATCCAACATTTCAAGGTCACCCTAGCAGCCCAGTGTTAGAAGTTATTCGCCCATTTGCTTATACAAATTTGCATGAGGAAAATGACTGGCTCGAACTTGAGGCAAAACCAGGACATCATCTTCCCACTGCCAGATGAAGACACCTGCTCTACAGCTTGGTGCCTAGTGCCCCAGCTTCCAGAATCACAGGAAAAACTAAAACAGCCTCATCTTTCCTATTACAGATGCTAGTCTGCAGGCCGCTGCAGGAGGGAAAAGGAGTTAACTCAGCTACCTGAAACCCCAGAGCTCCAATATCTGGTTCTACAAGTCCATTAAGAGAGAATTCAGGCTGTTCATAAATTCCATCCACTGGGGCCCTTGTAAGGAGGCTTCCATAGCTAACATGGGTCAAGGAATGTCATGTCAATGGCAGGTGGAACAATGTGGATAAGCAGTGAATTAAGCCAAGAGGCTCTACTTAAAACACAGTGTCTTTGTAATTAGAGATCCCCTAGCATAGGGTGCTGGGGAAGAAATGGCACAGAGGGCTCTTGCCTTGAGATGAGTGGTGCCAGGGGACAGCACATCCCTTTGCATGAGGGAGATCCTGGGGTTTGCAGGGAATCCACAGTATAGAGGGGGGTTGAGCAAGTGGCCCTTGGGGAAAAGGAAACATGAGGGACCTCAAAACTGTCCCTGTTCTGCTCCCCTCCTGACTCCATCCCAAGGATTAGACACAGGGTCTGCAGACCCATCTGGTTCTGATCCCTTGCTGCTCTCCCTTCCCTGCCTAGGCCTAACCAGCTCTGTCACAGTATGTGACTTACTGCCAGGGTGAGATAAGTTGAAGCCTGTGGCAAAGGAGGGGGGGGAGGGTGATCCCACTAGAGATAGAGCAATTGCCCCCACAGTCCCAAGGCCTGTATCTGACCCTGACCCCACATGAAAGCCACTTTCTCCAAAACCATCTCACCCACTCTCAAGAGAACAGATAACCAACCTATCCCCACAATAAGCCATCCTCTCTTGTGAAGCCCTTGATATTGAATTTAAGTGGTGAAAGTGTCTCACCACTATAGGAGTCATTCAGTGGCTAAACAGCTGATGTCAGAGATTGTGGAAAGAAAAAAAACAAACAGAAATAAATAGCTGGTTCCAGGATCAGAGAGGAGTACCAGGCTATGTGGGCATTTGGAGACATGTCCCATAGGATGAGGGTGGTTGGCTATCTGTTGACTTCATGAGCCAGTCCTTGACTCAAGGAGCTCCCAGTAAAAGCAAATGGAGAAAAGGGGAGGAAAGAAGTGAGATTATTTGCCTACGGCCTCTCAGGCAACCACTGGCAGAGCTGCGAGCTGGTACTGGACTGTGGAATCCCACCCTTGTGCGTTTTCCACCAGGCAACGCTGCCACCTGCCTATGTATGGGCCTCATAGAGGCGAGTCGATTTGGCCTCGATTTCCCAGATGACAGGATCCCAATTAGAACAATATATCAGATTGCCAGGACTGGAAGCCATTCTGATTAACGCCAAGTCAAAAGTGAAAATTACAAAAACTATATGGTGAAGGCATACCATTGCCTAGTGACAAGAAGCACGTCAGAAACCCAGACGTGAGTAGCACAGGTCTCTCATGCACTAGTCTTGATAAACAAGTAACTCTTGTTTCTGCAGCTGCTGCTTCTAGGCTGGAAGAAGTTCCCATATATCTATTCCAATTAATACCAGTTTAAAAAGAACCTCACTGCTTGTTCACCAAGATCCTTGCTGCCAGCTATATACAATTAAACACAGAAGAAATGAGAGGCTTTAGCTCTAACTGTGGTTTTGTCTATTTTGTAGAGAAGTCATTTTGTGACGACTAACACAGCTGAAAAACTGCTCTGTTCACCAACCACACCAATCCTCTCAGTGGGTTTTTTAAGAGGGAAAAATGAAATTGCAGCTGTATAATATACTGAGAGCTCAGAGGCAAGCAATGCCAGTGATTATCCAGCACAATGAGATCTAAAAGCACAATGCCAACAGTGATGACTTCTAAGGGGGCATAAAATATTCTGAAGAGTTACCCTGAAAAAAACAAGGCCTTTCAAGAATATTGTCCAAATCTAACCAGTGCCCTTGTGACAGCCAGGCAAATCTGCCAAGCACAGAGACAAAGCAGTAGCTATCAGAAGCTCTGTGCCCCATATCTAGGAGATGGACAAGGAAATATAGGACCATTTAGGTACTGAGAGCTAACTTAATAAGAAAGGCTAATTTTCAATGGAGGGCCTCTTCTTGAACTGCAAGAGCCGTGGCTCTGAAAAAAATAAGAGAGTATGCAATTAGAAAACAGCACCGCAAGACTAGCACATCTTTTGCTTCCAGCTGGGTACTTCCTTCTCCCCTCTGTGGAGTGTATCACTAGTCATTACAGCAATCAGCCACCTTCTTGCAGTACAATGCTTTTAGTGGACTAAAAGAGAAGAGGCAAGGGTTTGTACAGAACCACGTGTATCTCACCACCTTTATTCTTAGGCTTCTCTGTGAGACCAACAGGACCAGACCAGTCCTATAAAGCTTTGCCTACATGCAAATGTGAGGTGTCTACATACTCAACACAAGCTGGCAAGTCCCTGCCTTTTCTGTCTTTCCCAAGCCACTCAAACACACTGGCTGACCTCCTAGGTCAATCTCTGCCTTAACACTGTTGATCCTAGTGCTATGGGCACCAAACCTACTCTTCCTTTGGCTGCATGACAAGGGGCCATTCTTCTGAACTCCCTTAATGGAGCATCTCACTGAATGGAAGTCTGTCGTCCCCCCTCCCAAAAACCCACATACATATCTTTGCCCTAAAATTCCTCAATGTGGCCCAGAAATTACCTTCTTTCCCTGTCCTCATTGGCAGTCATATGTCCCTCTTCGCTGTTGCAAGCGGCCAGGTATGATTTCAGATAAAGAAAGATGCTGATGTGAGCCCTGTGGCTCGGCCTGGCCCAGAAGGACTCTGCATCTCTTCAGTTTATAATAAGATCAGGCTGAGCAAGCCCAGGGAGTTCTGCCATTTATGAGGGGCTGCAAGACCAGGGTGAAGAGTGTGACACAAGCAATGCTGGAGGAAGTTAATGGATCTACAGAAATCCAAGGGGAAAAGATACAAAATGGAAAACATGAAGCTGTTCTGGGAACTTGCCCCACCTTGAGCAGAGGTATGACCATGGCAGAGTGCAGAAACGTTCTCCAACAAGAGATCTTTGCAACACAACAGCACTAATGCCAAGTCCATAGGAGCCAAGATGAACCAGACAAAGGATGGGAGAGGCCATACTGCCAGATACTGTAAAGGCACGTGGGGTCATGGGTGAGAGGACTGTCACATTGCTTGTAAACCCCCACAGCCACAGTCCTGTCCTCTACTGTGCCAAGGTCAATGTTTTCTGAGTCTCTCCTTTACATCCATGTGAAAACAAGGGAACATAAGATCCACATGGTCACCCTGTGGCAGGAGTTCAGGCATGCTGATGCATCAACAGCACATCCCATTGGAAGTAAAGGCAGTGCAGATGTCAGAGCACTACTCAACCCATCTCCACTGCAAGAACCCACTGCCTGTTTAATCAAAGGCCCTGGCTTCTAAAGGAAGGCTCTTCTCCCGTTCCACCTTTAAGTAGTAAACTTTCACTGTCCATGTGTAATGCACACACTGCCAAAGGCAGAGTCCCAACCTGGAAGTTCCCCAGACCCTGACAGGTCACATCCAGCTGGTGCTTGAGACAGAGGTGAGGAAAAAAAAGCATGAGCCAATTCTTCATCTGGGGAGTATCTCCTTGGCTCTTCAGAATGCTTCAGGGCTACACTTCAACAAATACATGTGGGAGATGCTCTTTAACAACCCCCACTCTGAGATTTCCAGCTTCATTTCTTCTATTTCCATAGTCCTTTGGGGACCACCAGGAGATATAAAAGCCAGGGAGCCACCTGTTCTTTCCAAGCTTCATTCCCATCTAGCTTGACACTTTTCCCAGCCCAGAGTTCATCAACGTTAGGTGCTCTGTTCCTGTGTTCCAGTTGGCTACATCCACTTCAACTATCAAGTTCACAGGGATCCCAGGATAAATACAGAGGTAGAGTCCCATCCTTCCAAACCTACACCCTATCCATATTACCCTAAGGAGTTTTACTGGGGGTGAGGGGTGGGAATAGGTTTCAAACACTTACTTTTTCTCCACTTTTTTCTTTCCCACTGCAAATCAAACCATTTGCCTGGTTTTAGGAGGCTCTTCAGATGAGTTTAGTACAATCTTCACATCCACTGATGCAAACTGGAGGACAACAGAAACAGCCTGGAATGCAAAAAGTCAATGCATTACATCTCATTTAGCAGAGGACAGGAAGTCTAGGCTTCAGCTCCCTCTGTTGCTTTCTGCTTTTGCCCAGGGTCACAAGGCCCGCTCACCAACTTTTAACACCAGGTAACACTCAATCATCTGTAGCAACCCAAAACTGCAGTCATCCGGATCTCCAACCTCCTGATTTTGCAGTGTCAAAGTTACTCCCCATCTGCTGTCCCTAAGACAAAGTCAGCACCTACCTCCAGGAACATGGCTTTCTGCCTTCAAAAGCCCTGAACATCCAATCCACATCACTAGGTAAGACTGCTGCTTAAGACTCATTTCTTGGGCTCAGGACACACTACAGAGGTACATGGACTACCCATAAGTTTAATGACCTGAAGAGGGGTCTGTACAGATAGCAAAGGAGAGTGCAGGGGACAGGTGGAAGGCAGGGTGGTAGAGACATCATGAAGAGCATGGCAATGCCTTAGCCATATGTATATTAGGTAGGATAGGAAGACATCTCCTAAACCTAGACATTTTACTAGATCCCTTAGACCCCAAAGCTGAGAGAGATTATTGCTATACAACATGACAAAGCTTCACTCTCTCTGTTGATATACAAGCAAGCAAGTTCACAGGCAGGAATATACACAGGACCAGTCAGTTTCAAGAAAATATTACAGAGCATAGCCAAAATACAGATTTTCTGCATGTTCTGTTCTTACACTGCAAATCTGGTTCTAAATAAATAAATAAAACCTGACTCCTAGCAGAAAACCAATATCCCAGTAGAGGTCTGTCTCAGATAAGAGTATCCCAAAAAGTCACTTCCAAATCAACCCAGCAACCAGACACAGGCGTTACTGGCAAATGTCAGAAACACTGGTGAAAAACATCACAGTCACCTTGCAACAACACCCCAGCTAGAGAAGGGGAAGGGAGGAGAAATGAGCACTGAAAGCATCAGATGTGTCAGAAACCACTTCTCTCAGGTCTACCACATCCAGAATAGATCACAGACCACAAATTTGGGCTCTGATGGTTGGAGTCAAGCTCCCACACACCAAGGAATTTGAGAAGATAAGCAAGCATGTAAAGACAAATAAACATTGAGATTTTTCATTCCTTCTGCTATTGAAGGTATGTCCTTCTCCAACACGCACGCCAAGTCCCACCGGTTCTATTCTGGGGTTATGCTTTCTGCAAAGTCCCCACTTACATATTTTAAGCAGCAGCTTAGGAATGAGTGTTTTAATGAGGGAGTAACCAACTGCTCTGGAGACCAGCAGTGCCACAGTGTCTTCATAAATCTAGCTATGCCATCTCTAACTTTCTATGTCTCTTGCTGCCTACGCAAGTACTTCTAATCGCTATTTGCCATCCAGCAACTTCCACTTTAATGTGCTTACACACCTTATATCAAACACTGGCAAACACAGATAAGTGAGTCCATGCTATGAGGACTCAAAGGTGTGGCTCAAAGGAATGTTGTTCCCCATTTCTCTCTCCCCCAGCTATTCCGCTCTTACTTTTATTTATTTATTAGTTGGATGCTGGCAGAACCTACCTTAGGGCCTCTTTCAGCATCATTCTGTGGCAGGATGTAGGATGTCCTGGTTCTGTTACAGATTCCATATATGGTCTCTAGCAAACCCCTACAATAAAATGCTGCTGAATTTATCTTAGAATAATAAAGGTTAGAAGAAACTTCTAGGGGTTATCAAGTCCAACTTCCTGCTCAAAGCAGAGTTGAACCTCAGAAGCATCTCTCTGTGTTGGCTTGAAATGGGAGTAAAGTTGCCCCTGTCCCCGCCTTCTGGCAGCCTGTCACACACATTCCTCAATGCCCCTCGATCACAGCTCTCAAGACAAGGACTCTGACAAATAAGCTCTAGCAAGGCTGTCTGAGGTTAAGACATTTCCATCTCATACATATGATACTTCGAGCTGCAGACCTTATTCTGTAGTTTTTTTAACCTTAGTGAAATAATGAAATACATCTGGGGGAAAAAAAAAAAAAATCACACCAGACTTAGTGTCTTTGTCTCATCCTAAACACTGGAAAGTCTTGATTTAAGGACATCATTTCACCTATGGATGTTTTCTGTGTGCAGTTACCTTAAAGATACACTACCTCAGCATCATCTCTTAGGTGGCCAGAAATCAGTATTTCCATACATACAAGTTAAAATAAACACAAGCAAGATTTTTTAAAATGCATTTCTCACTGAAGTGGGACAAAAGTATAACATTTTTCATGACATAGAAAGGCTGAGAGTTTAGTTTTGGAAAACCTGAAAAGATCCATTTTTGAACTATCTCTAACTGAAAAGAAAGAAGTGGAAGAGCCTTTCCTTTCCTCCCCAGCACAGTAGCTCAGCAGTTGGCCATGCTGACCTCTACCTTCCCGTTGAGGACTTACTCAGCAGAATTAGGAGACTATGTTTTTCTTCTATCTACCAACAAAAGCCTGAGAAAAGGCAGAAGAAATGGAAGGAGAAGATTAGGAGACGTGAGATGGGAAGTGAAGGCTACCTTGGCATAGTTGCATCCACCTTCTGCTACTTCACCACTCCTGGGGACAATGCTCTGCCCTGTGGGAACACAGGGTGGTACTGGCAGGACAGTCACAAGTCCAGTGTCCTCAGTCATGCAGGATACCCTGTGTTTGCCTGATCCAGACAGTCTCTATTGAGAGCTGCTTGAAGAAGCCGGCAGAAGTCACAGAAAGCCCTGGGGGCACCAAGTCCTCCCAGGAGGAAATCATCCTAAATGCAAGAGCTTGCCTGTTTGCAGGAGGAGCTGAGAGACTGCAGTCAGTGAGGGTTGTTACAGAGTTCAGTGATGTGTGGAAGCACTACCCTCCACCCCTGGCTTTCCCCCTAAATACAGAGGCATGGGCAGCAATCTTCCTTCTGAAATCTAGGAAAGCAACCAGATTGTTTCCAAAACAGTCCAGGACAATTTTAGAGCAGGGTGACGGTCTTCAGACAAGAATCAATAGCTGTGGTGGCTCAAAAGAAACTAAATCAGGTGACTGGGCTATATAGAGATATGCCAGCCTCATATCTTCTTCCCTTTTCTTTGTTCATGCGCCCACTGCAGTCACACGTACCTCAAGATCCTCTTCAGATGGGCTGTCAGCCTTGGACAGTGCTACACGCTGGTTCCTCACCTTCCCAGGGCCAAAATTTCCCCCATATATACTCCGGTCACAAGCTCCCTGTGCAGATCATACTCCACTATGTTTCATTCCACTGCTGTTCCTTAGGATTCCAGCAACTTGGACTTTGCAGATCCTTTATTTTCATTCTGCAAACAGGGAATAAATACCACCACATAAAACCTGGAGCTAGGCAGGAGGATCAGAAAATGGACTTCCTCTGCAAGACAAAGGGAAGGGTTAACCCCTGGGATATAGCAGGGTTTCTGTTCTCATTACTGGTTGCTAAGATGAATGTAGCTTGGGCTCAAAATATTCATACTGGAAGGACTAAACTAAGGCTAGCTGGTGTGGATGGGGCTGTGCCCAATCCAACCAGCTCCCAGTAGCAAGTTCTTAGGCCTGAAACAAGCGTGTTTAGACCTCCATCCTCCAACCTTCATAAAGCACCACAGTTTGGGCCAAGCCAACACCTGAGCTTGAATTTGCCTGTTAGCTCTGGGAATGGTATGCAAGAAAAACCTGGACTGAAGGCTGTGGCATGGATGGAGGAGGATACACAATCATCATTCCCATGTTACACAAGTGGGAGATATGAGAAAGAAGAATCTCCCTGCTTTTCACCCTCCAACTTCTCCCACACCATCCCAGGGCTTCATCAGCAGTACAGCCCCAAAGTGTGCTGCTACAGAGCCACAAGTCCAGTTCTGCTAGGAGAACTGGAATTCCCTCTCCATGAATTCCTGCATTCTAGATGTCTTTCACCAAAAAAATCAGTTGTCTCCTCTGGAAAAACAAAACAAACCAACAACTTACCCAGTCACGAGAAAATAAGCTGAAATGTGGCTTTAAGCAGCTGCACTGTGACACTCAGAAGCATCATGTACTCAGCTGACAAAAGGCAATGCCCAGGTGCAACACCACACACCACCCAAGGTGGAATTTTCCAGCAGCAGCTCAAAACCAAGCAAAGAACAGGATGAAGAAGCCAAATCCAAGGTCAACATCAAAACCAAACCAAATGTGGATCTCCAAACAGAAAGATTAAACTCAGGACGGAAAGAAACATAAACTAAAAGAAATTCAGAATGAAATTCTCAACTCAGAACAAAACAAAGTAAGTTGAGAAACAAAAGAAGAGGCAAAATGAGACTTGAGCAATGCCTAAAGAAAGTTTTGAAAAAGAGGTTTTCTCACGAAGAATGTTTCAAAGCAGATTTTATGTTACAGAAATAATTTACTTTTGAAGAAAATCAGTGTTTTCTAACCCAAAAGAGAGACATGGAATTTCCCAGCCAAATAACTCTAATCCCAAACTCACACGTGGCCTCATGCCAGGAGTCAGGCCCCCAAAGTCAGATATTGATACGTTTGTAAACTGCAGGATTTCTAAACCAACCTACTGCTGTTTATTTGCTGTCTGGATTTTAAAGCTATGAACCAAGCTTTCCATTGTGTTTGGTTTTGATTTCAACATCCTATCTGGAACATGCAGGTCATGTTTTCATGCTTTTATAAGCAATGATGGGGGTTAGAAATTTACTTCTTTTTTAAATAAGAAAATAGAGATTCTTATACAATATCTTCTTTCCAGCAGCAGGGATTTTAAGAAAAAAATATATACAACATCCTGAGACTGCTCATGAGACCATAAGGCTTGGCAACTACTGCAATATGATTAAAAAAAAAAAAAAACCTGTCCATTTCCCCTCCACAGTAACTCTTACATTTTTATAGCGTAGTCTCTCTGCCAAAATGTTTACTGCAGTGTTTACTGCCGTGTACTAAAATGAACTATTTGCAAATTCTTTCAAGAATTTCCATTAAAACATGACTTGGATGGCTCAGAAAGCAAATATCATTGATGCTACTACACCTGTCATAGACAAACAAACATCTACACTTAGATGTGATTGAGACTTTGTTTCATGGAGAAGCAGCGCTCCCAAGACCATCTCAAATCCAGATTTTATGTTCATACCTCCAAGCCAGCTCAAAGAAGTGGAAAATCATGAGTAGGCATAGAGCCCCTTTATGATTTCATTGACAGCTTAGAAGAGTCCTGTGCTGTGTTTGTTTGGGCAAGTACATGAAACATCTAAGTCTTGTGAGAATGCAACAGGGTTGGAGCATGTAAATAAATGATGATGCAAGTTCTTCCACTTCATAAGAGCCCTGACTCTTTCTCACTCACGGATATTCACACACAGATGCACACTAGCATATGCTGATCTTCTGATCTGTACCCCATGAGACCCTCCTACCTTTTGAAACGTTTCCCCTAACCTGTACCACATTTACAATTGCACGTCTTGCTGTTTTGAAGTACCTTTGCATGGCAGAAAGCCTTCCAGAATGCATATCTCCACCTTGGTGTTTGCTGCTGTGATGCAGCTGTGTTGCAAAAGCAGCATTTCTCCAGACTGTGAAGCCATTTTGATGATCACTGAAGATATATATTCTTTAAAAATAAGTTTCTAGTAAAAGTTGGGAGAGCAAAAATAATTTAGTGAAAAGGCAAACTATTTCAGCCTAAATGTAATTCACTTGGTTTGCAGCTGCTGCAGCACTAGAGCCAATTCTCATTTATGCTCAAGATCCTTTACACTGCTCAGGGGAAAGAAAGGACACTTAACATGGCACCTGTGTAATTCACGCACACACACACACCCTTTAAAATCCTTGCGTGCTGGAGTGAGAATCAGGCTCTGCACCCAGAACAAGGAGCTCTTAGCATGAGGGAGTGTTTTGCTGATCAGATCTCCAGCTCTGAAACGGCAGTTCAGTTCTGCTGATTTATTTCTCAGTGAGGCAGAGCTCACTGCATATGTCAGAAAGCGCAAGCAGAACTACTGGTTTGTCTCTGCAGTTCCGCCTAACTCAGCACTCCCAGGAATGAAGCCAGTCTCCCAAAGCCTCTTGCAAACTACCTCAAGCTGATGTAGTCCCTTGTTGTGAACAGGGATTTACATGACTGGTCTGTACTTTGTACTGCAACAAGCTCCTGCTTCTGGCTTAGGTCGATCTTGTTTGCTGTAACGCTGCTGCCTGGCTCAACCAGAGCTGGTGGTGACTAAAGAAAGGACAATGTTGCAGAACAGGTCTCCCTCAGCTAGGATAACGCTCCTGGACCACTAACTCCAGCCAGGGTCAGAAGGAAGCTGCATCAGCCAGAAAAGTGACAGAGCTGTGACCTTGGTTTCCCGGGGTAAAATCATTCTCCTGGTAACCACCTGGATTTTGAAGGACTTCCTTCCATTCTTTCTGCCCTCCTCCTCGCTGGTGCTATGCTACTCAGTTTCCAACAGACACCGCACACAACCTCTTGGAATCCATCATGAGAAAGGCCCTAGGCCCAAGAAGAGGAGACTTGACAAGCAGGTCTCTGGAGGCATGCTTCTGCCTCCCACCCTCCTCTCGCTATGCTGCGGAAGCATTTGCTAAGGATGTCCTTTCCTCTGAGGGACCAGCTGAGGACATGAATGGAAGTTACACCATTCTTGATGGATGTTGCTATTTAAGAACCTCCAAGAAAGGACATTAATTTCTTTCCCAAGTAACCTATTCCACTGGTTTCCTATCCTCACCCTTGAAAACTTTTCTAACCCCAAACACTGATGTCCTAAGACTAACACAGCTTGTCCTTAGCTAGCATGAACACAAAGAACACACCATTCCTTTTGCAGCTGACCTCACATGTATCTGGAGATGATTATAAGTTCTTAAGTCCTCTCTTCCCTAAAGTAAGCAACCTTCCAATTCTGTCAGTCTTCCCTTGAAGGTTATGCTTTCTAGACCAAATGAGCTTTTACCTTTACCTACAGTCCATATTTTCCCTATCCCTGTGACTGCAGATCAGTGCTCAGCATAATGCAAACTGCAGGCAACCTGCCTCTCAAGGCAACCTGCAGGACTGAGAGCAAGAATCAAGATGAGCAGTGGAAAACAAGGCTAGGTCTCTGCCAGGCTTTTTTCAGAGCACAATAAATTGGAATTAAAAACTCCCCACAACACTGAGCTGTCACACAACAGGCTGCTCTAGGAAGCAGGAAGCCTGATGATTCTGCACTATCTTTTCCAAGAAAGTGCACTGGCTTTGAACAGGATTCCCTCTTGGCCACAGATACAACCAAATGTAGCCCTGACTCATCTCCAGCCAACAAGGTGAGGAGGGGAAGGAGCCAGTCTTTGGGGCACAGTTACACAGCTGACATCCACTGGTCTGTGGCTCTGTAGGTAAGGCATTTCTTTAAATACCAGGGCAACTGCTGCTTTTTTGAGCTATGGACCTTAGGAACTGCTGGGAGATAGTTCCTTTGCTGAACTGGCTCTAAACAAGAACAAGAGAGACTAAATCTGATGATATGTGACTCTTTGGACCTCTAGTGACTTATGCTCCCTAACCTTCAGTTCCTTGGGATTTCTGTCAGGCATGGGGCACCACAGAAAAGGGGGATAGCCTGGCTAGCTCTCACATATTCCCTGTTTACAGCAGCAAGGCAGAGGAGTTTGCAACACATTTTGGTTAAAAACAGCCAGTTATGCCCAGGTGTCTAAACAAAGGTGGAGTAAATTGAGAGCAGTTGCAAGAAAGGTCCATTCAACCTCTGCTGGAGCAGGGAGTTACTGCTATTAGTTTGCAGGTTCATCTCCCCCAAGATGCCACACGGGTGGCAAAAAGGGAAGAGAGCTGCTCCTTGGCTGATGTCTCACAGGCTCCAGGTGAACCAGGGCTTTCCCAGGCTCTCAGCATGGGTAAGGGGAGGGAGGAGAGAGGCACAAGGAAGGCAAAACAGTTAGCTGACAAAACATTGGCTCATAAAGATGGGAGTGCAGTCATTTTCCAAATGCACTGTAGCATTCATACTGCTCATCCAGGACTAATTTTTCAATTAGCATTTTCACATATAAGCCATTTAATGAACTAAACCAATTATCCACATTTTCCTCAAACTGTGGAGGACCGGTCTCCTCTACAAAGCAGAGATGGGGGGAAGGGAATATGTGTGGATGAAAGAACTGGGTAAGAGTTGGGACAGGAGCCAGACACTGGTAGGGAGGAGAGCAGACGAAAAGGATTAGAATTAGGATGCCCGAGGGAGTTAATCCTTCCACCCAATAATTAAACAGAAAAATTATCAGCAGTGATTACAAACCAAAATTAGTACAAATCTAAACATACTGCCTGTGCCAACACTGCTCTTAAAAGCATAGGTCACAGATGCAAACCAAAGTGCCACATTCTATAGGACTACTAACAGCAAGGATGTGTTTCAGGCAAATCCTATGAAGTCCTGCTACCCTATCAGCAAGGCTATCCAAAACCATCACAGAGAGAGTATGACTGCATTGCTGCCACTAGATTTCTACCTACTCACTGCATTTTGTCTGATTTGACAGCCCAAAATATTCCCCTTTTCATAAGAATTCTGCAAGGAAGGAGCAAAATTCATCCAAACATTACAAGAAGGAAAAAAAAAAAAGGCAAACAGAGCAAACACCACAGAGTCTGGCCACTGCTATGAGCACTGGGATGTGGTGGGGATGGAGGGTTCCTCTGGTTAGCCCTTACAGAGCTTTTTTTCCATGTTGGCCAATATTTCCTCACCTTCAGACAGGTGTGAGGGATGGGAGCTCTCTGGTGGCAAAACGTGAACTTGCAAAGATGGATTTTCAGTGGCCCCACTACTTTGCCATGCTCATATGAAAAGCACAAGAGCTTAACCGAAAACCAGACCTGTGCTGCCCTCTCCTAAAGTAGATCCAACCAAAGCACTTCTCTCATGAGTACAGTCAGACCTCAACACTGGACAAGAAGCTTTTCAGTACCGGGGTGCCCATTTCTGAGCCTTGCACTACTCCTAGTTTGCAGCCTGCTCCTCATGGCTCAGTAGACCCTTTTTCCGCCCCAGGCACACAAGCAGTATTGGGACACATGCTCATGGGCCAGGAGATACCTGCATTAGGTTATATGACACAAGCAACAGCATACAGGTCAGATGAATGTTTCTAGAGGAGGCTGCTGTGGCTCCAGTTCCAGAAAATGGGGAACAACATTGCTCCAGGAAACCAAGAAGCCACTAGTCAGAAAACAGGGAAGCTGATGGCATGTCTCATGGGATGCCAACAGCAAAATGAATAGGAAGTGAGAGAGAAACTAGTCTGCTAGGAGGGACACCACCAGCTGTGTAACTTGCCAGTCGAGTGTCTGGAGGGGAAAAACGCATCAGTTATCACCATCTTGGTTTCACCAGTCCCCCAACAGGAGCAAGATACATCCAACCAACAGGAGAATTTGGATAAGAAGCAGCCTTGGACCGCTACAATTTTCACACAACGGACTTCTGCTTTTCTCTGATTTTTGCGACTGCCTTCTTAGGGGACAGTCAAGCTCAAGTGGCCAGTGGGTCCTGAACTGTTGGGGTCTCAGGGGATCTGGAGGAGCCAAATCATCCCAGCTCATACAGATGGCTCACATGTAAGGCTCACTGTAAGGCCCACCTTGACAGCTGGTTCTCAGCTCTGCACCACTGCTCCTCCTTGCTTGGGGATCAGCACATCCACAAGCCAGACACACAGGTCTGGCACATGGGAGCAGCAGGTTGACATATCTGTTGGCCCTCCAATGGTGCTGGAAAGAGAGACGGCAGTGTAATGCTGCAAGCCCTTTCTGGCCTGTGCTCTGAGTCAAGCCCCAGCACACAGCTGAATAATGACAGCTGTCCCCACCTCCTGGCCTAGAACAGAAGCCTCTTGCCCCGCTACTCCTCTGCAAGGTGTAGCAAATGCTAGCAGCCTTCATAAGTTCAAACGGTGCCTAGCCAAATTCAGGAAGGAAGAAATCCACTGAAGGTTATTCATAGCATATGTATTAAGTTTAGCTCAAGACATTCCTCCCTGCACACTGGAGACTGGCAGACTATCTAGGAGATGTCTTACTGCCTGTCTGCTGTCTTCTTGTATCCTTCCCTAGGGATCTGCTGTCAGGAACATGATATTAGGCTAGACAGACCTCCAATTTGACCAACTACAGCTTTAATGCGAGTGGAGTTGTCATACCTCGGGGCCTAACAGACCCTGTCCCAGGGCAATTCCCTCTGCAGCTCTGTAACACTCCCTCCCAGTATGAGAACAACACGGAGCTGGCCAAGTTTGTTAGCTTAAACTTCACTGCAAGCGGTGGTCTCAGCAGCTGGGGAGAAACAAGTACATCGGGGAGGTAGAGAAAGTCACAGAGGGGGTTAAAGCCACAGAAGACAAGCTGGGCAGCAAGAAAAAAAAGTTGCAAACTACCAGGCTCTACCTAGCGGAGAAAATCGGCACTGCTCTTCTATAAACATGCAGAAAAATTCCTTTCATGCCACAAGATGGTGCCCTGCCTTCAGTCACTGGCAGAAAGCTTGCCTGGGAGCAGAAAAAGGCCAGGCCTCTGTAGCAGGCCCTACACCCTCTGCTCTCCTGCTCCACGCTGGGATTTGATGCACTGCCCTCAAAATGGCATTGAGAGAGAAACAGCAGCCTTGCTGTGCCCCAGACCCTGGCCTCCCCAGCGGGTGATCCCAAAACTGCAGGCCATTTTCACCCTGAACGGGTGTGAGGCTGACTTTGAATCTGGCACTGAGAGGTTTGGGAACTGGGAGAGGAGGGTAGAACAGCTACCTGCTCAGGCGTGAGACTCATGGGGCTGAAACAACAGTCAGAAATATCTTTTTGGGTACTGCAAGAGCAAAGGACTATCTGTTAGGAGAAAGATTTCTGGGATGGGGGAACTGACAGGGAAACACAGTCCAAGATTTGTGTTTTGGTTACATTCAGTCATATGAATTAGCGGAAGCTGCAGGACCCTGGGGAAAAGATTGCAGGGTGGGCTGCAGAAGAGGGAGTTGCTCTGGCAGGTCAGATCCAGTCCATGTACCATTGACTGGCAACCTGTGCTTTCTGGCCTCTTTCCGAAATGCAGCCACAGTCATGCTCCTTGCCGGCACCCACCTGCAGCAGTTTTGCTTGTTGGGTGGCTATCCATCAAGAGATCTGTGTTGCACTATGGCAATGCAACAGCTCAGAAAGACACCATTGGTTCCTGAAGACTAGAAACACACAAGATCACCAAACTGGTTCATCCCATCAATCCAGCTGGCCTTTCTCCAACCAGCATGCCAGGGGAGAACCAGCACACCAACTATGCGCCACTATCACAGATCCAGGCTCAGATCCCAGTGCCTAAAGACGGCACTGGGAAAGGTATGCTATACTAGCACTACTGCATTTGTCAGTGGAGTAACGTCATGGGAGACTTCCCCATGGCCACTTTCTTGGACAAGACCAACGACAGCAGGAGTAAATAGCCCATGGTGAGCCAACTATCAGCTCAGACGGCTAGCAGAGCAATAGCCACCGAGCCACCCTTGACCTATGCGTAAAGGCCACATCCTGCTGACTGATCATGCCCATAACAGATACAAGAGAGGTCGGGGATACAGTCAGAGCTTCCCATCCGAGGACGGCTGTGGCTGCAATCTGCCTGCACTCTTGCAGGAAACACAGCTAGACCCTCCTCTTTTCCAGTCTCCATCTCTGCAACTTCCTTCTACTCGTCTGACAAACACTGTCTTCCCTTGCCAAGTCCACGTGGCA
Source organism: Apteryx mantelli (assembly GCF_036417845.1). NCBI lineage: Eukaryota > Metazoa > Chordata > Aves > Apterygiformes > Apterygidae > Apteryx > Apteryx mantelli. The sequence goes on along the minus strand of NC_089980.1, from coordinate 8,461,889 downwards.
GAAGCAGTAGGAATGCTGTCTGTGTATGTGTGAAGCAGGTTCACCAGGAAAGCAACATCCTTTTTCAGACTACCTGGTATATTGGAAGGCAAAGCAAGCACAATTTGGCTTGCTTTTTCTCCCCAGCATCCATCCAGAATGCTGCTGGCACAGCCAGCTCTCATAGCCCTCAGGTTTGGTTACATTTCCACTCTCCTTGCAGACCTACCTAGTCCCAGGCTGTGGGCACAAGCCTTGTCCTACTGCCCTCCCCCCTGCTGTGCTTGACAGATGTTGGCGGTGTTGTGCAGACTGTGGCTTCTTGACAGCATCACAGAAGCAGAGCTGTGCTTGGGAAAGGGGTACTTACCCCTCCAAACCTGCCCTTGCACCACAGGCTTCCCATAACCACCTTAAATTCTGAGCAGCACCCCATGCCCACCCCTCATAAAACAAACATATTCCCAGAAATTATATTCGGTGTTCGTTCATTATCTTTGGATGATTTTGAAAGAGACCTTCATTACCTCTAGCAAATCTTCCCTAAGACCTTCCTAGCTATCAGGCTGCTAGTGATGAACATAACCACCCATCATGCTGACTAATATGGTCTTGTTGCTTCTTTTTTCATTACCCCATGTGTTTTTTATCTTATGGTTAGACAGTAAGAAGATTAGGGTAGGGATTTTTCCAGTCTATGCCTGTACAGCACCTTGCACGATTGGTGATACGTGTGATAGGGCTAATTCACCTGCCATCTAATCTTACTTTTAGAAGGCCTCCTTATAATAAACTCCTAATTTACACCACCCTCGTAACAAGAGCCAGGCTCCCCCCCATTCCTGAGAGTTAAACCTGAACAGGTTCAACAAGTGGTCTCAGCACCAACAAACACAAACAGGACTGGAGTTCCTAACCCAGAAACAGCTGCTTTGCTGAAGCAACGCCCCACCAAGAGGTTTCTTCACTATTCTGATACAGGTAACTAGAAACGCTATCATAACAAATAACCTGCTACAACAACCTTCTGTCTGGGTCACAGCATGAGAGTAGTGGGGGTTAATTCAGTCAGGAAAAAAAAATTATTAACAGCACTGCAGATAGATCTCAGCAGCAACCACCTCCACACCTGGAACAAAGCCCACATCAGCCACAAGTGCTTATTCCCTAAGAAATCCTTGCAGCCCTGCAGCATTCGACATAGTAACATTGCATCTTACATGCCCAGAGACGAGATGGCCTAAAGGTTAGGGTGTTACCCCGTAATGGCAGTGAAGACTCCGGTCAGACTCACCACAGATTTCCTGCCCGGGGCTGGAGTCATGCAGCCTCCCACTGCTCAGCCCTCCCCCTCTATAAAGGGGTTGAGAACACAGCCCTGTCTTACAGGAAGAGCTCAGGAGCGTAACCGCACTAAACATTGCAAGGCATTCAGATAATACAGCGAGAGATACTGTTGGAAGCTCTACTCACTGGTTAAGAGAAGTTCAAGACCTCAGTATGCTCAACATTAGCTTCCCTTCTCACACTGAGGGGCATTTAAGATGCAACTCACTTGTATGCAGGGAAGCCAACGCATCATTTTAAGTATTTTGTTGCCTATTTTGAGGATTTAGGTGAGAGTTGAGTGGTGGCGAGCCCTTCAGCAGATTCTGAGGCAGGATGCATTCCATTCTTATCATACAAAGTAGTTAGGACAGGCCTTACTTTAGTGGCAACAACAGCAAAAACCTAGAAGAGCAGCTTGATCAACTTCTTGCATTTCTAAATTAACATGGGGTTGTTCCATTCCTGAATTGCCTTCTTGTTTCCTTTGTCCTTCTACTGGTAAAAATGTCTCAGGAGTAATCAAGCATCACGCTACCTTCCCAATCACACTCAGTCCAGAATAATTCTGATGAGGTTGATAAAGTTGAGTCAGGATTTACACCAGTAAGCAGGGTAAGATTTTGGTCCAGTTGTTATAGCTTGCAGAGTTTTTACTATATGGAAATTAAAAGAACTGCAACCTGCAGCAACTGTGCAAGTCGAGAACAAATTAAAAAGAACATTAGTTCCAACATTCATCTCTAGCAATTTAGGACAGGCTTTTCATTACTGTAAAAATAGCATATATTTCTAAGCAACATTCAGCTCTGAACTCTCCTAGATCACAAATTGCATTATAGAAAAGGCAGTTCACACTTCAAACTGGGAAACTAAGGCAAGGAGGTAAAACAGCTTGCCCAGAATCATTCCACAGGCCAGGGTAAGGGATCTGGAGCAGAGTCAGGACTCTTGGTTCCTGTACGCTGTCTGCTAGGCCACACCACCTCCTCAGAAAAGGAATGGACCATCACAGCAGTTTTTGGAAATTGCCTTTCAGTTAATTTCCCTGTAAATATTGATTCTAGATCATCTACTAAGCTGAAAGTTACAGCAGTGCACAGCTTCTCATCACTGTGCTTCTGTCAGTGAAACAGTTACGGCTGCAAGGTTTACAGAGACTTTCTGTTCCTGTCTAAAATTATCTTTGCTGAGCCTTGCAACGCTAAGCGCACAAAGCCAATATTCCACAAGCTCAAAGAAAAACAAACTACTGAATTTAAGGCACAGACAGCTAGATAGGTTACAGTAGCATCCATCCGTCATGACCTAAGTTCAGAGTCTCCACAGTGTCAGGCCTCACACAAGAGGACATGACTTGTTTCTTCACTGCATAAGAGAACACAGAAAGCAAGGCCTGATCCTGCTGTTTGTGCGCTCCGCAGTTTGGGGGGGGGGGTGTCAAACCAAAGAGGAGTCTTTGTGGTCCCTGTTCTCCTCGTAAGAGTGGTGAACTGTGAGATCTGGGTGAAAGTGTATGAAAAGAGAGCAGGTGGATACAGACAGATGGGGGAAGCACAGGGCTAATGGGGGAGACAACAGCAATTAGCATAAGCAGCAGCAGTCTCAGCTCACCAGCTGCTTTGCCAATTGTCTGCCTCCCTGATTTCCAATAGCAAACAAGCAATTTGCCTAGGAGCACAGTCAATATCTAAAACTGCCCTTAAGAACTGAAAGTATTGGAAAAAAACCCTGATTTCCACAGTACAAAAGCAAGGCTTGCAGGGCTGTCATGTAGAAATTTGCCTAAGTAAGGCATGGAACAAGCAGCTCAGAACAGCCACCAAATACTTTAGAGCGAAAGGCTAAAAAAGGAAGGTTTTACAGGAGGAAATGAGTCAGTAGCTTGGAGGACAGGAGGGGGAGTTCACATAGCTGAGGCACAAAAAGTAAGCAAGAAGTCGCCATCTCAAACGCTAGAAAGTCAGTGAGGTGGATGTATTCATCTTTGTCTAACTGCTATTAACGCAGGATCTCTTTCAGAAGCAGGAGTCCACAGGGGACTTTTTTATATGGGCCGTACTGGGTTTTGAAATGGTCCTTCACTAAGCAGAAGCTCAACATCCAGAATTCATGCTAGTGCTTCAGGCTGGAGTCAAAGCAGTCACCATTGGCTCTAAAATCTCTGAAATTTCTCAGGCTCACTTGTGGCCAGGGGGAGGATTTTTTGGAGGGAAGTTTCAGATTAATTGCAAAAGCCATTTGCCTTAAGAGAGGGTGGGGAAGTTAGAGGGAATTCACATTTTGAGATGGTTTGTCCAAACATCCAGCTTGAGCTTTCAGCATAGATTATTCACAGCATTAACACTGGGACAAAAGGACAAAGCTTACATAGTGTTTAAAGGCAGGAAATCTAGTCAAAAAGGCCATTTTCACACTGTTGTAGCAATCTACTGTGCTCATTTTTTCTTCAGACCTCTTGGTCCTTATAACAATTTCATACTGCATTTAAATCCTGGAGGCTAAGGGGGAAGTCTTAACTCCTGGAAACCTTAACCTTGCTCAGTCATACACTGTCACAACAGTTGGCCATAACAGGATGCACATTAATGCAGCACCAAGCCATGAGAGGGATAGTATCAGCGTGGCAATAAGCCACAACAAGGTACAACTTCCTCACCTCTACCTCAGGTCCCTGTCCCATGACAAGGGCAGGACTGATGAAAAGGGGGCAATTAAAAATAAGTATCAGAATTCCCCCACGCCCACCCCAAAATGAGGATTTTTCCCTCAGTTCAGGCACTGAGATGACAGCTATTCAGCTGCCATCTTATGAGGATGCTGCTGCAAGTCCATCTATATGGGGAACCACAGTGCAGCGAAAATTCTGGGGAATGCTTAAGTTCATAGGCACATGAGGAACGAGCTATTCAGCCTGTGGAGCAACACAGGCCTGGAAAAATGGACTCCCCTACCCTAGAGGCAGCACAGGATTTACTTAGAATAGGGGTTTCCAAACTACGTCATATGTACTGCTAATCATCAGCAGGCAATGGCATGCAGCTCCCAGTGCCTGTGGTGGTACCACACACGAAAGAGCCTGTGAAGTCCTAAGATACAGCAGACTAGTACCACCATAAGCCATGCACTTGCTAATACATCTCAGGATGCAAGTCCTGCCTTAGCTTCTCCAAAACACTATGGCCACCGTGTTTATGCCTCACTGGACTATGCTATTTTGTTTTTGGGGGCATGTAACATTTCAAAAAGCCATCGTGGTTCTCAGTAACATGCCCTTCCAAAAGCAGGTTTCATAAAAGGCAGAAAAAAAAGTGGGAGAGATTTCCCTTACTATACTGATGAAGGAGTTCCTGTCCTGTTTAAAGCTCTTCCTTGTTGAGGTTCCTTTAACTAGTTAGATGCCTTCTCAGCCCACTGCAATGCTTTCAAACATGCAGCAAGACCTCTTGAAACAGACTGAGCCAACAGGCCAATTTCAACTTGTTTTCCCTTATAAGTATACAAAATAGAACAGCCCCAGTCCTGTTCTCACAGCCTCACATCATCCCTTCCCCTCCTCCCCAGGATGCCTTATTTCTGTATTCCTCTCTGTCACAGAGAAACCACTTTATTAAGAGCAAATTTGGACCAATAACAGACACAATACCCACATCAGCTGATACTAAAAAGCACAGCTGCCTTGGTGACCAGGTCGCAGTTATTCCATTCCCTAGACTGGAATGAAGGTCTGCTATGATACTTGGCAAAAAGGCCCCGATGGCCAAGCAGCGTGTGCCCTTATTTTCTCTCCCAGACACACAGCACGCACTCACTGTGGGTGAGCTGTAGCTTTCACCTTCTCCAGACTAGCAGTCACAGCAGAAAGACAGGACCAGAGCAGTTTGTCAGGAGAAATGCATTTGTAGGACTGAAGCTTTCCTATTACAGAGCATGTAACTGTATGTTAAAAAACAATGTATCCATGAATCAATTATTATTAATATTTCCAAAGTCGATTACAGCTTTGGTCCAAATGTAAGTGTTCCTATGCTCTTTTCTGATATATTTAACCTAGGGAGGAACTACCCACCCTCTCCAATTTAAGTCTAACAATGATACCAGTAGACCTTCTGCTAATTTCAACAGGAAATCTGATGCAAATGCTCTTACAAAAGAGCCCCAACCCCTTGCCAGCCCAAGCTACCCAATAAAAGAGCCTACCAGAATAGGAATGTTTTTTTCAATATATGTATCTTTAATATAAATGATCTTCCAGCAACCCATATCTCATGTGAACAGGCACTACCAAACACCTAAAAATGGGTTCTATGGGGGCATGCAGTAAGTCACACCTGTAATCAGACCACCAGCACAGGTGAAAATTGTTAAGGCACGGCTCACATCTTTAACAGTGTTTCAAGCTAAGCTGTAACTTGATATGTAATACGGCTGTCTCATACCCCAGCCCTGAAAACCTTTAATCAAATGCTTTTGTCTTCTCCTTACAAGCAGACGCAGGGACTCAACTTGATGCTGGGGGTGGAAGCTCTTTGCTTGTTAGTTCATGACAACTCAAACCAGGAACATAGCTGTAATCAGGATCCAGGAATGAAATTTAAGTGTCTATACATTTTTTAACATGAACAGATGCTTTTGTAACCAGATGGCGGTCTCACTACAGAAAGCCTGATCTGCACTGCCCAGAAACGTTAAGGAAATAGTATTTTCCTAGCATTTTAGATTTAACAGCACTGCAGTAAATACAGAACGGCAGCACCCTTTCCCCAGTGTTCAGCTTTGTCTGGAAGACAAGTCGCTCATTGTTTTGGCCACCTGAATCAGAGGCCGCTCTGACTCAAGCAGAGTCGCTCCAGCTGCAGCCGCTGAGAAGAAATGCGCAGGGCTTCTGCAGCACACAGCGAAAGCGGGCGGACGGAGCCAATCAGCAGCGGCTGACTGAGATCGCACCAAAGTAGGTATTGAAAAAAAAAGCACAAAGGGAAAGCAAAAAAAAAAAAAAAGAACCACTTCCTCCTCACCGTCTCTTCTGATCCGCCACCCCATCTCCTCTCTGTCAGACTGCGCCCCCCCACACACACGCTCCCCTCCGGGCTGCCCCAACCGCCCCCCTCGCCACGACCACTCTCGGCTGCCCCCCAACTGTTCCCCTAGCCCCTCCCGGCTGCCCCAACGCCCCCTGATTCCCCCAAACCCTCCCCTTCCTCTCCCGACCGCCTCACCCCACACGCACCCCACCGCTGCCTCCCCCCCTTCGCCCCCCCCACACCTTGGGGCAGGTAGCCCCGCCCCGCCGCGGAGATGAGCCGACGCCATTGGCTGGCCGGCGCGTGGCCCCCATCAATCACCCAGCGGCCCCCACTGTGATTGGGCGGGTGCGCGGGCTCCCCTTCCCCCACCGGCGCGGCGCGAGGGGCGGCGGGCGCGCGCAGCGAAGGGGGAGGGGGTCTGCGGCCGGGGCGTTGCCACGCAGGGCTCCTGCCATAGCAACCGCTTCCTCCTCCGGGCACGGCGGCCGTGACGTCGGCAGCGTTTCCGCCCGGCTCGCGCCCTCGCCACTTCCCTTCCTGCTGCCGGAGCCCGCGCCGCGCCCAGCATCCGAGGAGAGCAGCTGCCGCCGCACCGCGCTCCGCCGCGCCTCGCCGACACCATGGTAGGGAGCCGGGCGCCGGCGGGGCGCTGGGGTCGGGCGGGGCGGGGTGCGCAGGCTGGTACCTTCCCTTTTCTCCCCCCTCCCCCATCCCCTTCATCCCTGGGGAAGGGGGGGAGGGGAGCGGTTCGTGCTGCCGCATCCCGGCCTGCGCCCCCGCGCGCTGCGGTCGGGTGGTGCTGCGCCCCCCGCCCGGCTTGCTCCGCCCGCCTCTGAACGCCAGGCGGGGGCTGCGCCCTCCCCCCGCTCACCGCGCCGCCACGAGGCGGTGGAACGTTCCATCCCCCTGCTTGAGGCGATGGAACCTTCCGTGCTCTTCCGTCCTCCCCCGCGCGAGGCGATGGCACGCTCCGCGCCGCACGCGGGCGCCAGGGGCGGACGCGTCCATTTGGCGGCGGCTGGGGGAGCTGAGGAGAGCGAGCGAGGCGGGAAGAGCGGGGCGGGGGGAGGGGGGGAACGACGGCGGCGGGCTCCGCCGCGGGGCGATGCGCGGCCCCTCCCCGTGCCGCAGGGCGCGGCCGCGCGGGGGTGGGGGCGGGGCGGCGCGGGGGGAGGGGCGGTGGCGCCCTCCCCCCCCCACGTGGGGCTGCGCGACCGGGGGGGGGGGGTGCTGGGAGCTTCCGCCGGGGGCCGGGACCGGGAGGGGAACCGGGCCGCGGCCGCATCCGCCCGGGCGGCCCGGAGCCATCTTCCCTGAAGCCGCGGGGTTTCGGGCCTGGCCTAGAAACCGGCGGCGCGCGGGCGATGACTCGTCTGCGCCGCGGCGCGGGAGGGCGGTGCTGGTTGCGGGCGCCCCTCTGTTCGCCGCCGGTAATATGCGGCGATCAGAGGTGCTAAACCGCCCGTTGCGATGCCGCCCTTAATCGGGCCCGGCTGGAATCAGCAGTCCTCGTAGCAAACAAAAGGGCGAAGCCGAACGGACAGGAGGGAAAATGCTGGTCGTGACAAATGCATCTTTACAGCGAGCGTTCAAAGGAACTTCAAATGCGAGGGCTCTTACCGCGGGCGTTGGAGGGATTTTCTGTTTGTGCAGTTCCAAGATACAATGCTGGAAACTGAGAAACAGTAAAAATGTAAATACACACTGACTTGCTTGTTTTCGCGGGCTTTCAAAAAAAAAAAAAAGGCAAAGGACTCCTTTAATAAACGGGGTGGAATAGACCCGACAGCCATTGTGCTTCAGTATAATTCATTTTCTGCAGTTGGATTGCCTAGACTACAAGTTTGCATATTTATTTAACTCAGACTACTGAGATTGACAAATTCACTTGAATTAGCTCATGCAGTTTAGTTGCTGTCCTATTTTGGCTTGAGTTGTGCACAAACACTTGTCCAGCAACAAACATTTGTGTGTTTTAACATACTAATGGCAACAGACCTAGTAAAGTAAAGGGATTACGTATTTAATACATATTTAAGCCTACATACAGCAAACTTATTCTTCACAGAACCAGCTGACAAGATATACTACTAATCTCCTTGCTTCCTTAAAAAAAAAAAAAAAAAAAACGAGTTAAAGCATCTCTCCAGGACTCATCTGCAGCATGGAACATAGCTAATGGAAGCTGCAGATGAAGCTGCTAAAAGTCTGACAAGACTTGCAGCTCTTGTTTGAAATAGGCTTGTCTGAACAAGCTAGCTACCACCTCTGCAGTATGCAAACCGAGTTTAGAATGACTATTCAATGTGTCAGGCTTCATCTTGCTTCAGAACTAGACAATTCCCCAGTCAGTCAAAACTAGTGTTTTTTGTAGTAATCCCCTTTTTGGAACAGGGTCTGGGTTTTTTTTAATTATTATATGTATATTTTTTATTTAAGATGCCTTCCATTAGTAGCAAATAAACTTGCTTGTAGGCAAAGAGTGCAGCCCTTCTGGCAGAGTGCAGTGATAACAGCAGGAGGGCATAATTCAGAATCAAGAGCATTGGATCTTCTGCTTGTGTGTGTCAAATAACTAAGCCTTATGGGCAAAAGTTTCTTTGCTACTGGATTAAATGATTCCATGGTCTTTGGAAGACTGTGCAAATTATTTTTCGTGGTTGTTTGTCACTGCCATTCCCAAATCTGTGTAATTGCCAGGTACATATGCCTCATATACAAGGTTACAGCCTCCTGACAAGTGGTAGTGTGGGTGTTGCTGGCATGTTCCCACTTGCCCTGTCAGAGTATCACTATCAAGAAGCTCCTACGGGAAGCAAGGGCTGACCTTAGATCTCATGCTGTGGAGACCACGAACAGCCAAAACTTGCATCTAAAGCTGCTCTGAGCCTTCGCTTGCCCGTCTGTTCTATATTTGCAGCTGTCTCCAAGAAAAGGATACCTTGGTAACAACCCTTTAGGATGCCCAGAGAAGGCCTTCGAAGGCTATTTATAAGGATGAGCTTTGGGTTGCCTTAGGTGTCTGGAGGACCCCAAGGAGATTCTTACTGACACTTGGGCTCTTAATAGCTCCTTTCTGTGCTGAATGTGTTTCTAAGAAGCTTTGCATTCCTCTAAGAGTTCTGTTACATACCAGCTTGCACCCGTACTGCTTTCTAAATGTGTGTTTCAGCACAGGAATGGGTACAGCTCAAAGCTTCTGCCCTGCTACTAGCTACCATGCTTCCCATTTTTTCAAAAGTGTTGCTGGGATTGCCCTTCTTTGTGGCTATTGTGTATGCTACCTACCTTAATAATCATCAAGAATGAACTTCTTGAGAGCTGAGAGAAGATGATGTTTTCCTATTTGGCTGAAAGCTGAGGAAGTACCTCCAGGAATTCAGAAGAGAACTTTTTTTTGCTTTTTGTAATTGTTCTCTTCCTCATCTGTTCTTGTCTAGTTGATAATCTTTCTTTTTATTTTTTTCTTTTTGGGGGGGGCAGGGAAAAAAAAAGCTGAATAGACTTCTGATCCCTTCCCCCTTCCCCCCCCCCCAATAAAAGAGACCAAATAATGCAAAATAAAACACTTCAGTCCAGCTGGCAAGATCTGCCTACAAGTGATATGCAAATAACTGTACTTTTTTGCTGTTTTATGGTGTGTAAATAATGGCCTCTTACACAACAGGCAGTAAAAAGGCAGTTATGTTTCCTTTCATGCTTCAGATCTGAATCAAAGCTTGGGCCTTTTTCAGCAGCATAGACTGCCTGGTATAAAAGTGGGTGTCTGAACTATCCAGCTGTAGGTAGCGGAGGGAATAAGCTTATTGAGACTTAGGAGATCAGTGGTGTTCCCAAAGTGGTGCTGGTCTTTGGGGTGAAGTCAAATTAGTCGCTCTGTGTGTTGCCTCCTTCCCTACTCAGTAAAGTGGGAGTGGTGTTATAAATTGGGTTTTCTTGAGTGCTCTGGTACAAATAGAAGGCAAAGTGATATTGAAGATCCTTAGATTTTTAACCCCCTACATTTTCAATCAAGTTGTAGGCCATCGCACATTTTAGCTGTAACCTTTTTGGAGGCCTAATTTGGTATAATCTCTCAGTCAGTTAACTGCAGCCAGATTGTATGACCCTCCCTACCCTCCAGCTGCTCTTGGAGCTGACTTGGCTTAGTTCTCCCTTCAAGATCTCAGTGCTAGTGGTGTCCCAGGATATTGCATAGCAACATAAGGGACAGCTTTGGTAAGGGTACTGTCCCAGAACAGTTGCGTGGTAATGGTTTTAACTGAAAAAATGCTTGTCACAGAGATGTCCGATGACACATCACTGAGCCAGATGGAAATGCCACGTGGTTACACAAACAGTTCTGGCAGCACAGGCGGGGGGTGGCAGCAGCGTTTTGAAAATAGATGGAGAGGAGGGTACACCAGGCCTAGGGGGAACATGGCATTTGCTCACAAAACCGAGAACCAAGTATATGCTAGTAATTTGACTAGCAAACAAACCAGGAATACTTGAGGAATATATTCTTGGTGTCAAATTCTGAAAAAAATGAAGTTTTTCCAAGAAGTGAAAGTTAACTCTTGAGAGGCTGTAGAAATGTGTGCACGTATGGTTCCTAAACAAAACAAGTCAAAAACTGGTTCTTGAAAACGTTTCTGTAGATAACAGATATCACTGTGGAGGGCTTTTAGGCTCTGATCACAAGAAAGAGAACCTACACAGTAAAATTGTCAATATTTAAAGACAAACTCAGTCCTTCAAACTTGTCTTGAGACAAACTAAGTCATTCATTTGAAACCTTGGCTGTCTTACAGACAGAACAAAGAGGGTTTGGGGTTTTGGGGGGGGGGGTTGTGTGGTTTTTTGTTTTGTTTTGCTAAAATAGCTTAAATGCTCAAGGAAAATACTGAGTTCACAGTGCTTCCCAACAAAACGCAAGGCCAATTTCACCGTGTCAGAGTTTCATTGGAATGCAGGCTTGCTACAAATCCAGTCTATCAGGCATCTGTCATGCTTCTTGGTTTTGAACTTGCTTTCTGTATGTAGGGAACTTTGGGGGGGGGGGAGTTTGGGTTATTCTGCAATCTTCCCCTTCCTTTATTATCACTCAAAGATCCCATTTAGATTAAGTTTCAGTTTTAGAGTAGCTGGTGACGAGGGCGAGATATTGGAAGCCGTTAATGGAGACAGCTGGAGACAGCTACTGCAGTTGGAAGACTGCTAGCCAGAAAGCGCTCTCTTTGCATTGTGGGATTAGGGATGGCATTCTGCTCTCGCAAGGCTTCTGCATTGCTTTGCCCTTAAGGCAGGAACATCATGGCTTTGTGAAAGGAGTAAGAAGTGCTATGTTACTGCAGCGCGTGCTGACAAGGCATTTAATGCAACCATTACCTCATGTGCCTACAGCAGTCTGTATGAAAATACAAAGCAGACGCTGGTACAAGGGATCCAAAAAAAATTACAACTCCATACTGCCCACAAGATATGCTGCCTTTGCAGGAACTTGTGGGGAAGAATTAATTTTTGTTGCAGAACTCCCTTAAAGCAGACCTACAGGTCTCCCTGAATATGATCTACTGCCTCTTCATTTTTCCATCTTCTAATTAGGTGACTTGCCTCCTTGCTGCTTCCTTGTTTCAGTTAGTTTAACAGGCACTTTGGTTAAGACCCTGAAGAGCTACAGAAACAGGTTGGCTACCTGACTGTAGCTGTTTTTTTGCAGCTGTATCCTCAGAACAATTTAAGTTGGTGTTATCTGTGTTGCAGGGTCAGTCTGTCCCCTGCATCAAAATGTAATCAACTTTTGGTCTTGTATCCTTTGAGTACATGCAACATATACTGCTCAATGAACAGCCACCCATATATATAGACCAGATTTGGATAACTGCTTTAATACTAAACATGGAACAAAACCAAGCTAGCTCTGCCTTAGCCATGCAGTATTCAAGCCAAAATGCGCAAGATAATAGTGAATGTGCTGTCTTGAATCTTCTGAGCAGAACAGTATTGGGCCAAAGAAAAAATGCAGACTAACAAATAAACATTTATTCTGTCATTACTGGCAGGGTGGAGTTGTCTCACTAGCTATTCTTCTGGACAAATGAGCAGAGACATGGTTCAAATGTGGACTGAAAACATGTACTTTTAAGTATAGCATTTCTCCTTATTCCAGTGCCCTTAACAGTCATCCTGTTGCTGCCCTACACAGAATGATTGCAACCAAATTACAACAAAACCTGCCTAGGGTTTGGGTTTTTTCCTTTTTTAAGAATGTTTACAAAGCCATCCTGGCTGGTGCAAACCTACTTGGAGGCTTGGAGAGGGAGCCCTGAAGTTACAGAAGTGTATCCTCTTTTTGAAAGCAATTAGTTACATTGTGAGTGCAAGTTAAAAGTGTTAAAAAATCTAGAGCAGTAGATTTCAGACATATTTCATTTCTAGGTTCATTTCAACCCATATTGTGACACAGCTATAGGGTTTTCTCAGAAAACAAATGTGCATTGTCCCATAGCTGCTGGTATCAGCCTGTGTAATAAATCTAGGGGCTGTACAGCAGCTGTGAAAAGGAGTAGCATAGGCTAATAACAGCCTCTTGCTTTGAAAAATAAAAACTGTGTTTTGAGTGTTGTTCCTTCTGCTTCTGGTCAGTCCCAGTTATCTGCTGCAGATTAACAGTGAATTTTAGTTTCCAGACTGAGTGCTCTCAACATTTTTGGAATTTGAATCAACTTGCCAGCAGCGTTCAATTTCTTTATAAGGATACAAGTTGTCTCCCAACTTGGAGATGTGTTTCTGGCTCTGCAATAACACAAGCATATGCTTTTGGCCACACAGTTTGCGTCAACTTGCAGCTCCATTGCTGCTGCTTCCTTCTGACTCTCTGCTAAGAATTAACCTTGTCTAAGTAAGAGAAGTAAACTATTGATAACAGGAACTGGTGCAGAGGAGTTGGTTGTTGTGATCTTGGAGCAAAGATCAAGAATTGATAAAGGCAGAGCTAGATGGCATTAACTGCTTCCATAGGATTACTAGACTCCTCATTCCCCAGATAGTTCAGTCTTTCTAATCATTTTCTATTTGAAATCTTAAGCTTCTTGCAAATCTGTATACTGGCATATAGATAGATAGATATGGATAGATGTATGCAGGTAATGATGATATCTTTTGTCAGCTACTGAGATGTCATTAGCTAGAAGACAAACCTCAGGGAAAAAGAGTTGTCCTGCATTAACTTGTGGATTTGTCCTTAGTGAATGATGCAATAGCTTTAGTCACTCCACTCTTTGCTTTATTAGGGCAACCTTATATATTTAGAGCCTTCCTAAAGAGGAAGGTCTTAACCTACACCGACTGGAGGGAAGAAACCTTTATTCTTTAGCCCTCAATCACATTGTGACAAAGTACAGTCCCTCTGTATGGAAGAGGTGAACATGGGAATGAGTTACTTTGCTTGGTGTTTGCACTCGAATTTGTCCTGGAATAAGCTTTCTCCATTAACTTTCCTTGCCTTATTGAAGATATGCAGAAGGATGGCTGCCTGCCAGGCAGCTGAGGCACAGCAACTTACTCCCTGTTCTGTGTGTATGCTTCTACCCCAAAGTAAATGCAGAGGAATTCTAGGTAGATTATCCTTAATAGACAAGCCATGCATTGTAAACCTCGAGGGAGGCCCTTTTGTATTTGAGTAAACCTTTGAAGAGTGCTACTCTCCACACTGGAAAAAAGCTTCTGTCTCAGATTCACTACTGTATGAGATGGACATCTAAATCTCCCAAGTGCTGGTTGTGCAAAATCAGGGCAGACTCCATGATAATAGGTTCTGCCGTCTGTGTCTGCATATGCCAGCTATGTGCTTGGAACAGTCCTGGACCTGCCTTCATTGGGTTAGCAAAACTACACCAGCTATTGGAAGCTACAGAAGGAGAGCTGTTTGTAGAAAAAGAAGAATCTGGGCTCATCTGAGGTCCTGTATCATAATAGTGCATGGCAGGCATTGGTAGAGGCTTTAAAAAATACTTTAAGTAGTTGTCCAAGTCAATAACTGTATCTCAAGGACAGGCACCTGAAAGTTAGCACTAAGCAGTTCCCCTTCCCCACTGACTTCCCTGGTTCTGCAGCTAAACTGCTGTTTCTTTAAAACATTTCCACTCCAAACAAGGCATAATGTTCCAGGCAAATGAATCTGTAGAGCAGACGTTTTGGGGCTGGGCTTAGAGGAAAGCTAAATGACGTTTAGTCTCTTTTTCAGTTGGTATCTCTCACACTGGCTTTACCTGACTCTTTAGTCATGCTGACTGTGTTTATAACAGCGATGTGTGACCATTTACACAGAGGGAGGAGGGTGGCTTCTGAGATATAAATTGCCATATCTGAAGATAATGTCATTTGAATCTGGAAGACCCAAAAGCAGTAGGGGGAAGAAACAGTATTAGAAAGAAGTCTCACTGTTTATGCTGCATGCAGCATTTTGAACAGATAAAGATGACTGTTGGACAGGTTTCAGTTTGCTTTCTACTGTCTAGGCATGTTGTTCTTCTAGCATTCTCTACTTGTCAGTGTGGCTCCCATATTTGCAGCATTCCCCTCTGCTGCCTTTAAGCTCTCAAGCTTTGCTGCACTCTGAGAATAAAACTCAGGTACAAGTGCCTCTACCCTGCCACCTCTATTTTCTTTCAACCTTCTCAAAAAAGCAGCAGACTGAAAATACAGTTCAACCTCTTGTCATTCTTGCTAGGTCTTGTCCTCTTTAATCTGTGCAGTTGCTTTTAAGATGAGATCTGTAATGCTGCGTCTGCACCTCCTATTACAGCTAACACAGGAGTGTGCCACTAAGTAATTTCCCCTCAGACTTCCAAAGGAAAAAAAAAAAGCAACTTCTAAAAAAGAGCAACTTCTAAAGGCTGGCTTGTTCACAGCTAAAAACTGTGCATCCCAATACCCCACTACATCACTTTTGATCTCTGAATCAAATAAATGCAACAAGCATGGAATTTGGCCATGCTTTACATAATATTCCAAAATCTGATTGCAAGCACGCTAGCAATGAATAGGAAACTTTGTACAGAAGTGATCCTTGTAGACTTAACAAATATCTAGCAAAATTAAGCCGTTGCAATGCCAAAGGATCTGCCACAACTGGATCTTCAGGGCAGTGGGGGTACGCATGTAAAACTACTCCAAAATAGTGTTCCAGTATAAGTAGGACTGTGCCTTCTTCAGAATCATTTTGGTTTGGCAGCTGGCTGTGGCCAGCTTCGGGACTCCAGATTCTTAACTTAGCCCGGAATAGGAGGGCTTGCAGCCTTTTCTGATTTGACACTCAAACCATTGGTAACTATTGCCAATATCACTTGTCTTCTAGCCTCAGATTTAAGGCAGGCAGTACAGTAATGCAGTTGTGAAAGTTTGCAGTGGTAGCCCTAAGGGTCTTTGCTATTTTGTCTCTGCAGGCATCTGGAGTACAAGTTGCTGATGAGGTATGCCGTATCTTCTATGATATGAAAGTGCGGAAGTGCTCCACGCCTGAGGAAATTAAGAAGAGGAAGAAGGCTGTCATCTTCTGCCTCAGTCCAGACAAAAAGTGCATTATTGTGGAAGAAGGCAAAGAGATTCTAGTGGGAGATGTCGGTGTGACAGTTACCGACCCTTTCAAGCACTTTGTGCAGATGCTTCCTGAGAAGGATTGCCGTTATGCCTTGTATGATGCAAGCTTTGAGACCAAGGAATCCAAAAAAGAAGAGCTGATGTTTTTCTTGTGGTAAGCCATATTACCAACTTACTCGTTTCTAGCATGAAGTCCAAGGGTTGTAGGTGAGGTCTGTGAGCGTTTGTATTGCCCAGACCTGCAAGATGGCAGAAACAGTCAGTGATCATGACAGCCTGATGCCTGTATTCTGAGCTGCAGCCAGGAGACATTTCACTTGCTCATAGTAGGATACTGCTTCTGTCCATGCTAGATAATACATGTCATTAATTGCTCTCTCTTTGGTGTACCCCACTAGGGCACCAGAACAGGCACCTCTCAAAAGTAAGATGATCTACGCAAGCTCCAAGGATGCAATCAAAAAGAAGTTTCAAGGTATGTAATACAGCTAATGCTTCTAGCTGTGCCATGTGCCTTAGAATGCTTGCATAGTAAAGCTTAACTGTTGGCTGATTGGCTTTTTATTTAAAAAAAAAAGAAAAAAGCCACTAACAGATGAGAACTGCACAGCTGAAATGCCCTGTGATAGGGCTAAAATAAGCTCCCCACTGTAGGATTTGCCTGAATTTTACAGGCAGGAGTACTGTGCTCAGACCTTTGTTTTAGGACAAGAGCAGGCTTTGCAAGTGTGAAACCACAGCTGTACAGTACAGAGCAGCATGTCTGCACCATACAGCTTAGAAACTATTACATTCTTAACACTGAACTGGATTTTGTTAAAAGCTGCTTCTGTGACAGAGGACTTTCAGCCCTTCAACTGTTGAAATACAGAATCTCGTAAACTCACTGTGCTGTAGTATTTAAAAGTTGACTTGATTTATAGATGCAGTTCGGATTATTCACTGCAATATAGATTGCACGTCCCAATGTAGAAGCAAAGCTCCTTGTTAATCAAGGAGCTGCAGCATTAAGAAATTTCATTCTAAATAAATCATTATGATGCCTCATAGCCAGATAGTATTGACCCCTTCAGTTTCTTTGGGCTTGCACTAGTGCAAAGTTTTGAAGTGGCAGAAAGACAAGAGCAGTGGGCAGCAGCACCAGACAGCTTTCACAAGACAGCTCGCCAATGGATTGGAACTAGCCAGGGATATTGTTGTGTGCCACACATGTGGAAGGTGGGAAAAACATCCTGTGCTTTTTCTGCTTTTCTCCACATAAGGCAAGGTTGGGTTGGGTCCTCCCGCTTCAGAACTGTTAATTCCTTATACCAGCAAAGTCTTTCTAGTCTCTACACACTGAGTTCCCCCTTTCATCCTTTCACTCATCTTTCCGGAGACAGGAACCGAGTCAGCCATCTTATTGCTTGTGTTTAGCTCCCTCAGCTGCCATATCCAGGGTAGGACTAGAAATGAGAAAGGTTCACTCACAAGGTAGCCTGGAATAAAAAGGCTCAAAATCTGAGTGTTGATCTAGTGGAAACTTTATTCTTGATAATTCTACATTGATATTTTGTGCATTTGGTGTGCAGTCAGACATCTCCTGTGACATATCAAAGAAAAAGAATATCCATGTTCTTTAGGCCTTATGAGATAAGGCAGAACTTGCTTGCTTAAATGACCAGACTGCCTGTTCTAATATTACTACCAAGTGTGGTTTTTTTGATTGATTACTAGCATATTGAAATAACTGCATTATTGAGTGTTTTGCCTCTTTTTTTAGGCATAAAGCATGAATGCCAAGCAAATGGGCCAGAGGACCTCAACCGAGCTTGTATTGCCGAGAAGCTAGGAGGCTCCCTAGTTGTAGCTTTTGAAGGAAGTCCTGTGTAGATGTCATACAGTGCCACAACTCTACAAGCATTCCATGTTTTAATATATCAGTTATGTAAAGCAACCATTCTAGGCAAGGGTTTCACTAACTGTAGGGAAGCTGTCTTGTAGAATAAAGTAGATTTTGGAGATGTAGCTCGTATGTACAAATGACCCTAAATAAATCAAGTCTAAGGATTTATCTTGGTGTATTAATATTTACATTGGTTGTCTAGCCCAATACTGTCCCTGGTGGATTAACACTAAAGGTCTCCAAAAATTTTGGTCCAGTGTTGCAATATGATATGGGATGAAAGGGTGGGTGAGAGCAATCTGGTTCCTATCCTTTTTGTTCTAAATTGTAACAAACAAAACTCAGACAATTTTATTGAGGCTACTGGCCAAACTCAGAAATCTTCCCCTGTAACTGTTTAAAATAAAATTTAAAACCTGTAGTTAAAGTTATGTTAAAGCAACCTGTTGGCACCAAAACTGGGTTAAATACTTAGCGCTTGTGGTTGCAGAGCAGTACTAATACAGGTTAATCATGAAGTTAAAATAAAGATAAATAGGCATGCTTTTCTGGAGAAATAGTCCTAATCCACTCTCTCGTAAACCTCATTGTGCTGTAGTAATATCTAAAAATTCACTTGTTCTACAGGTGCAATTTTCTTACTATGAAGTGTCTTGAGGTCCCTTCCAGCCTGAATGATTCTATAAAAATTGCTTTTCTGTCCACATAGTTTAATTTAGAACTACCTTAGTTTCACTAATAATCACTTACTAGAGGATTGGATGTTTCTGAGGCTTTTACAAATGCAGACTCTTATTTCAGAACTCTCCAGTTATGTATAGTACAATGAGAAGAAAACACTTGAAACTCTTGTAAGTGGTGTTCTCAGCCCCAGTCTTTGGTCACTTGGTCCATTTGTCCATAATTACTGTTGATTTAACTTAGTAGAACCAACCAGTCTGATTAATATGGCTTGATCTGGGCTTTTTGTCTGTTAGCTTCTTTAATTCTGTAGAAATGCATGGAAATATCACCTACTAGAAAGTTTGATCTGAAATGCCTTTTGTATGGGGGGCAGAGAACATTCCTGTGCCAGCTACAGAGATCTTAAAAGCTTCCATGGTTCACCAATGGTTGATTAAAGCTGTTTCTTTTGTGTAATCTGTACATGGGAGTTGCATAGAGTTTTCCTGTATGTCTGTAGAAAAAAAAAAAAAAAAAACCCTTAGCCTCCAGTGCGTTACTGTGATATGTTCTGTGCGTGCCAAATTCTAATAGCCTAAATAAATGGGGTTTCCCTCCCCTGGGTCAGTGACTGATTCCTCTCCAACTTCCGGATTAACCCTCCTGCAGGGGACCGTGGGGCCAACTCTGCAGGGCAGAACAAACCAGTGCCCTGCTTGAGCCAAGCACTCAGGAAGCTGGCATGCCTTTTGCAGCTACTGACCTCTCCTACTTTGGAGTGGGAAAGGATTGGGGAAACACAGCCTGGAAAGAGAAGCTGATGGAGGTGGAGAGCGTGGGGCAGAAAGCGTGTTCATTTGTCTGCATAGTGTATACCCTCTTTGGCCTTGCACCCCGTTAACAGCCAGGTGAATGCCAGCCTGCTGCAGGCTCTATCTCCCTGACAGCACCTGGTCTCTTCCTTTTTGGCTTCAGACCCAGATTTCCATGGGGAGGGGAGCTTCCTGGAATGCATCCTGTATTTACAGTCTGACTAGGAAAAATCCAGCATGCATCAGTTTTATCTTGTGCTGCTTTCCCTACAAGACCGGCGGGAGCTTTCTGAAGCCAGCCCAACAAAACTCGTGCAAATACAGTCTGTCCTTGGACTGCAAGCTTTTGCTTGATGTGCAGAGGTAGATGTACTGTCCATGCATGTCCTCTGAAGGCTGCATCCTCAGCTTGCTGAAGCAGAGCAGTGCACTGCAGTGTTTCATCTGTGGGAGCAGGGAAGTAATGGTCCATCCCCTAACTCAGCATGGGTCTTCTCTGGCTGTACTCATAGTTGAAACTTTTAACTGATGGCAAGCATTGACTGCTGGCTCTAACTTGGCACCCTCACAGGTCACAGGGTGGAAAGCACAAGGTTTTCTAACACTAAGAGAGCCACCAGAATGAAGCTTTTTGAGTTTGAGAACAGGAATCAGTTTCTACAGGTGCCTTTAGCATATGTTTCAGTTGGCTCTGAATTTGCCCAAGTGGATAATCATCCCCATAAAAAGCTCCTCCTTGCTTAAGTGTCTGCGGTACTGGTATCTGTCTAAAGTCCAGGTTCAGATAAGAAAACCGGACCTGGTGACACAGTGGGAGTGGTGCTGCCTAACAAACAAAGGGAACTCCCAGCCAGGATTCAACTGATAGGTAGAGCCTCCAGACTGCAGGCATCTCTGCAGAGAAACCCAGCCCAAGTGAAGTCATGGTGGACTTCTGCCTAGGATTTCATTTCTTGGTCAGAAAACTGAGCAGGAGACCCCACAAAGGGAGAAGGAAGTCAGATCTGGAAGGCAGGACAACTTGAAAACCCCTAAGATTAAAGACTGAGGTGCAAAGTGCCCTAATCCTAGTACTTTGAGGAATGGGAGGTCTCAGTAAGAGGCACATGCAGACCCTTTGGGCCTTGGTTGGGTATAATCTCTCCCAGCTACAGCTGATCTAAGTGGCTTTGGCTGCTTTTAGGATCCTCACAGGAAGCCTTGAGGTCTCTTTGAAAGGGTAGTCCTGGATGCCAGTGGTGGCAGTGGCTGTTAACCTGCAGATGTGAATCATGATGCTTCTGATTTGTCCACCTCAGGGAGTCAGTGGGCCAAACGTTACCATCTCCCCGGGTCCTTTGCCCTTCTGAAGTTGGCAAGGATGAAAAGGACAGAAAGGTGTTTCCTCCTGTGACTGTTTCAAATCCTCTGTTAAAAGTTTTTCCCAAATCATCCTGACCTTTTGAAAAGGCAAGACAAGCAATGAGCCATGGCACAAGGGACATTTCCTATGGCAGGGCCAGTTGCTGGGGAGAGAAATTACTTTCTAACAGGACTGCATGAACAAGAAAAAAGTGAAGTGATTCAGGGCTGCTTCTTCCAAAGGAGTGGAGTCCCACCATCAAAAGAAATGCCCTGGAACTGAGATGCATAGTAAGGCCAGTAGATAACCTGATTGCATGATGCTGCACAGCAATTTCTTTGGGTTCCAGCACCGCATCCAAAAAAATGGCCCTTAGACATCTAATTTTTAGCTAAGCAAAATTTTCAAGATCCTGACCACCTGCCTTCAGGGAAGTGGAGTGGGGAAGCAAAGACAGCAGCTCTGTGCAACGTCTACTGAGCCAGGCTACCTTTGTTAGACAGTGATAGCTGCACTTCCTTGGCACAGAACAAGCCACACCAGGCAGCGCTGCGGAAATGAGTCCCCGTGACAGGCACCGGGTGCCAGTGTGACAAAGGAGCTCTCCCTGCACCAAGAGCTTCCCCACACCAGCCTAGCGGCACCAAGCAAATCCAGCTGGCATGTGATCTGGCCCAACTGCAAGGTGGAGGAACGAAGAAGGGAGCCTTCCCATCCCCAGGTGAGATGAAGGCATTCAGGTGCCAGTTTGGGGTGATGGCTGCAGCTTGGAGCTGGACCACAGCCATGCACAAGTAGTGTAGCTTGGCTGCAGCAGGAGCAAAGCTGGTGGAGACCTCTTCAAGTACTGATGTGGGCAACGGTTCTCCAAAAGCCTTTTTTTGGTGGTTTTTTTTTTGGTCCATTACTGGGAAACTGGGGAGAGGAAAGGGATGGGGAGATGGAGCCTGATAATTCAGCCCTGAATGCAAGCAGCAGATGAGGGGAGGGGTGTGTGTTGGACAGGTAATAGCAATATTTAGCTGCTCAAACAAAGGTGAACTTGAGCATCTAAACTGTGGCTAATAAGCCCATCTACCCAGGCTGAAAAGATAGCGCTGGCCATGGCTGAAATCAGCAGAAGGAGCCATGGTTCCCATGTGAAATCGCCACAGCTGGGCAATTGTTGGCTCTTTAAAAAGCACCTGGCTGCAAGACTTCATGGGGTTGTAACATCTTTCCCTCATGAGACTTGTTTTCATCATCATCTTCGCTTAACGAGACCAGCACCAGCACCAGCACCAGCACCCCCCCCCCACCCCAAAGCCAACTAGGAAACTAGGAGATGTCCCGGAAGGGTGTCATATCCTACATGTTAAGGATGCCAACTCCACTCTTGTGCAGCTTTTGAAGCCCCCCCCCCCCCAGCTCATGCAGCTGGCCCTGTTGTGTACTTGTGATGCTGCCCGCTGCCTTCTTGCTGACTGTGTGTTTTGGGGGCTTTGTTACTGTGCTTGTGTTATCACTTGATTATTTTGGTCTGTTTTGCAAAAATGCTCACAATAAAGGAAATCACTGTTGCAAAAGAACAAAGTGAGAAAACCAAAGGATTTCATCACTTCATTGTGCCTGTTACTTGGGGCTGTCCCACAAACTGCTTGTCAAAGGGGATGGCCACCCCAACACTAACAGCACAACACACATGGTTTGGGGTTGTTTTTTTTTTTTTGCAATCCTGGTAAATCCAAGAGTTATCTATCTCCTTTTGGGGGAATGTTAAAAGCCAAAAGTCTACAGACCAAAAGCCAAACATTGACAGAGGCCCAAGCCTACTTAGCATGTCCCATCACATTAGCCACACCCAACTCTCAGTTGTGCTCATCAGAGGACTTTTAGAACCCAGTTTTCCCATGACATGAGTGCAAACACCAACTTTGCCCAGCCACCACTTGATACAAGGAGTGGGAGATGCCCTGACCCCAGGGACCTGGCATCTGGCACCGCCATCCCTGGGGTCAAGGTTTTGGTGAAGCACAGGGATAGGTCAGTGCTGTTTTGGTGGGGCAGGGAACCCGCAGGAGGGTTTGGGAGGAAGCTTTCTCCAGCCAGCACAGCCACACATCCAGGCATCCCACAGGTCCCACTCCCAGCCTACAAGGAAATGCACGCTGGACAGAGAGCGGCAATGGAGGGGAAGCCCTGCAAGACCAGCCAAAACTCCGTGTTAACGCCTCCTCCTTGCAGCTCCCCACCAGCTCCTGCAGCGCTCTGCTGAAAGCACTGGGGCCATTTCTGCAATGAGTGTTGATAGGCTCAGAGGCATCTCATGCCTGGACTTCAAGCATAAAGCTGGGACGAACCAGCCCTTGCCAAACCTCAATTAGCAAAGAGCCAGTGAACCCCAGATAAAAGGGTGCCTAAGCCCAAGGCATCCAATACATCTCAGCTTTTCTCAGCAACCGTAGTGTTTTGTGGTTTTCCTAAAGGGAAGAGGCACAAGCTGCCAGAGCTGCAACGTTGCACCACACTCAACCCAGGCACTTGCTCGCAGGTCCTGCTCTCAGCCCCTTCCTGACCCCTGCTTTTCACAAACCCTGGAGGAACCAAGTGTTTCAGGGCCCTCCTTCCCTTCTCTCCAGGCCAGCTGATGTCAGCATCAGGCTCAGCCGCTTTCTTGTGGGGAGACAGGCACCAAGCGGTCACGTGGCTTCTGCCACTTCCTAAAAAAAAAAAAGGCCTTAAAAAAAAAAAAAAAAGCCACGAGAAGGCAAGAGCTGAACACTGGAGAACCTGGCAGCAAGCAAGGACCACCACGTAGCATGGGCAGGGACAAATTGCAAGGGAAACCTAAGCACAGCTCCCACTGCTGGCTACTAGCCATGGCTGGTGCTGTGCTCCCTCTGCCGGGCAACACGCTCGGAGCTCCACGCTTGCAGACACGTCACCTCCAGCATACTTTCCTCCACCAAGGCCTCCTCCCCCCCCTCACCCACTGCTTTGCAGCAAAAGCAAGGGCACTCCAAGCTGCACTTAGAGCACAAGAAGTACACGTGGCTCGAAGGAAACTTTTTTCCCTTTTGCTCACATCCCTGTAAGAGCTGTTCCCCCTGTTTTTACTCCACAGGAAGGAATGGTGGGAATAGAGGATTCCCTTCTAGCACAACTGGGGTCGTTCTTCAGAGATCCCATACACCTACGTAACCTGGAAGCTTAAAACAAACAAACATAAATAAATAAATAAATCCAGAAGAAGAAAGCAAGGACAAGCTCATTTCACTACAACATCAGTTTAATTGCATCAACACCCAGAAATACACAAAAGGATACGTGCCAAGAGCCCCCCCATCAGAGAGAGAGGCTTCCTTCCATCATATGGTCATGGGCCTTCCTTTCACACTTCTTTCACTCCAAAAAAAATAATTGCACTGATTGATGTACAAATACAGTCTTCCATTTTCACACATTCATGGATTCTGCTGCTACAGAAGGGTCGAAGCCCAGCGCCCACCCCGACACGGTCAGAGTGGCTTCCAGGGCAATAGTTGTACAAAACAGTATGAAGATTCTTACAAACGTATACCTGCAGTGTTTACTGGTATTTTTAAGGTTTCAAAATTAGGTTTTGAGTCACTAATGGCTTGTATCTTTATCTACAGTAAATTGAGCATATATTTTTATTTTAGGAATGTGTAAGGCATTTTGGTAAGTTGAACAGTAAGTTCTAGGTCACAGAGTGATCAAACTGAAGTCCCTTCCTTTGAACCATCCTCTTCCCCCTGGAAAATAAAAGCAGAGAGATGGGTTACTCAGCTGGATCTAACTTCTTACTTTCATAGCAGCTTAAGTAGCACAGCATTTTACAGACTGGTCAGATCTTCCCTTCCACACAGTCAAAATCGTGACAACCCCCTTCTAGCAGAGTGAGTCCCATGGGTTGCCTAGAGCCACCAAGATAGTTGTTGGCAGTAAGCACCACATTGCCTCCACTTTTTGACAACCATGTGACACACATTTCCTTGTGGCCTCCACTGGTGTCAAGAAGAAGGATGGAGCCTCCAGCATGATAGAGGTCGGTTCTGCTCACAGCCCTTCCCAGCAACACCCAGCAAGAACTCGCTCCAGCCCTGAGCTTTCCTCCCAGTCACAAAGGGCTGAGTTGTTCTCCCACCCAACCACGGCCGGATGCTCATGGGGGCCGTCCTACCACCTCATCTAACTCCAGATGCCATCCCAGCCAAGGGCTCAGTCCCCAATCCCAGCTCCTGGAAAAAAATACCGTTTCCTGAAGCTGTTCTTTCAATTTCTTCACTGTTTCTCTCTCTTTGGCCAGTTGGTCCTGGGTAACCTTCAGTAGCTCTTGTAGTTTGGTTGCTGCCCGGCCCAAGTCCTTTGTTAATTTTTTTTCTTTTTCAAGTCTTTCCTACACAGGAGTTGAAAGAAGCCATCCATGTGAGCCTGCCTTTGCAGTCTGGGCTGTTTGCAGGTGACACAGTCCTTCCCCCCACCCCATCACAGTGGGTCTGCACTGAGCAGTCTTGGTGACCAAGAGCTGGAGGCACATCCAGCTCCCTCCCACGCCGGAAGGGCCAAGCATCACCCCATGCTGCAGGGATGCAGCCATGGCTCGCGCTGGCTCCCTGGCAAACCCAGGAGATGCCTGGGCTGAGCCAACCTCACAGGAGCAGAATTATTTCCCAATACATGGAAAGCCCAGCCAGCAAGATTGCTTGCTAAGAAAGCCAGCTCAGGGCATCACCCCCCTCCCTTTTTCATCTTGGCCAACACAGATCTAGGGACTGTGATTTCCATCCTGCTTCACCCCTCAGCCATGCTGAAGCTCACAGCCAGGCCTGGGGCAGGGAGTTACTTGCATGGGAACCATCTATGTTGCCCCAGCATCCCCAACAAAGATAGACCATGTGCGCAGTCCTGCTCTGCCAAGGCTTTTGCTGTCTTGCCTCAACACCAAGCACAAGAAACCAGGGCAGCCAAATCACCTTGAGATGCTGGGCCTCTTCCATGTCAGAAGTTGCTGCATTTTCAGCCAACCTCAGCTTTTCCAGCTCTGCTTGCAAACTGCATGCAGAGCTTTGTGCCTGGAAGAGAGAAACATGCTCAATTAACACACTAGCTAATGATAGCAGATATCTCCCGCATCCTACCTCCATACAGTGAGCTAGCAAGGCCCCAGTCCCAGGTGGGTCTACCTCTGATGAAGCGCTAGATTATACAGCTGCAGTCAGATGGCTGGATGTGTTGGGTTTGCTATTCGAAGATGGCATTTCTCTCCAGAAGCAGTATGAAGCCCAGTTAAAGCCCTGAATCCTCAAGGGAAAGTGCTGACAAAAAAGGGGAGACTTGGAAGGGGGCACTTTCAGGGTCCAGCAACTGGGGTGTTTGCATGGTGGCTTTGGCACAGCTGCTGTAAGAAGTCTCCTTTGCTCCAGAGGCATGAGGCAAAGTGTGGCAATGTCCCAGATGAAGGCAGGGATGGGGAAAACTTCAAATTAATTCTTGGGCTCTATTAGCCAAGAACTCGAAAGCTTCGGAGGAAAGCTGACTCTGCTTTACATTTCAGCCCGGGGGCAAAGCTCCCGTATGCTCCACATCAGAGCAGGGATTGCAGATCCAACCTAGCCATAAATCCTCTGTAAGACAGTCATGGATGCTGGCAGAAAGGGCCCTTCCCTCTGCAGAGGAGCTTGCCCATGGCCCCTCCACAGCTCTGGGGCTGATCCCCAGCTCTGACAGCAAGCTGCTGTCCCCTCCTCGCCTCTGTCCAACTTACTTCCTCCAGTTCCAGTGCTAACTTCTGCCTCAGCGCTTGCTCCTTCTCCACAAGGGCTTCATTATGCTCTAGCTGAGTTTTCAGCTGCATTGAGAGAGAGAAAAGACCCAGAAAAAATATGAAAAAAAAGAACTAAGGACAGAGATCAGTGAGTGGGGACACTACCATGAAAGCTGAGCTACACAGAAGAAACAAAACCTGGAGCATTTCCCAAGGCACGGAAAGACCGTAGGCACCGGTATCCCCTCCTCTCTGCACAAAAGCCGAGAGGATGCCGATGGCAGGCCCAGAGCTCAATTTTGCTTTGCCAAATTGTGCCTGCTCGCAAGGCAGCACAAGCTGGGACTTGGGACAGGAAGCGAAACACAGCGGAGGACGTATCCAACCAGTGGCCACACTGCGCCAGATGAACAGTGCCCTGGGGAAGGCTCCACAGTTAATGGGATTACAAGAGAGAAACGGAGTCTTGCCCATGGCAGCAGCCAGCTACCAGCAAGAGGTGTTAGCCTGAAAGACAACAGTCACTGCTAATTCCTTCAGTCTGACTCCAGCAAGGTGGACAGAGCTTTTACACTGATATGGGCTCTGTAATCCTAAACCCCAGAGGAGGCCTCCAACGGGGAAGGATTCGCAGCCCAGCTGTGTCAGGGAGTCCTCCTCCTTGCTGGGGTCTGGGCTTCCTCCAAGGCAACCCAAGCAACGCCCTTCTTGGTTCAGCGCGTGGCGGAGCCTGGTCGAGGGTTCGCGGTGTCCCTGCAGCAGCGCTTCCTGCCTGCTTCCCCAAACCAGCCTGCCCCTGTCCCCCCAAGGGGGACGACATCAGGAAAGCCAGATGGTGACGCTCTTCCAGCGGAAATAGGATGGGTGGTTAAGGGGGCCGGGGTCTGGCTTCCCGGGACCTTGGTGGACATGCGCCACACATGCGGGACAAAAGACAACCCCACCCGGAGCAAAGCCACGTGCAGGTTTCCATGCTGTTAGAGACGGTGACACAGGACAAGGGACACGGTTAGAGGTCAGTGCCTTCATGGGCAGCAGTCTCACCACCCTAACCTCGAGGGGCGCGGGCTCGCTTTGGTCAGCTTGTAACCCCACTACTCCATCCTGCGCGTGGCTCTTCATCTCACTCAACTGCTGCCTGACCTGCAAGGAGGACCAGCAAGCCTGGCTCAGTTACACACCCACACACAGCAGCCATTGTAAGACCTGCAAGGACCTACAGACAATGCTCATTGTTTTTTTTGCTTGCACATGAGCCAAAACGTTTGGAAAAATGATCTCTGGTTCGGCTAGACAAACTGTATCTAACCTGGGCAGTTTAAGACGTTATGGCTCCTAGGTGTGCAGACCTGCTCCCACCTCATCTCCTCTTAGTTAATCACTCAGCCCTTTGGTTTAAAACCGCTCCAAAGGTTTGTACTGACACAGTCGGGCTGTTAAATGAAGCAGCCAAGGCAGGGTGGTGTGTTCAGAAGGAAGGGAAGGTTGCTGGATGAACACAGATGCGTTCAATACTTACAACTGCTTGCCCATTTAATTAAAGTTAATGACTACCCAGCAGCAAGCTCTCTCTAGAGGAAAGGGCTGCACGGGCTTAAGTGAGCTGGACGATAATGGCTGCAATGCTCAGAAGAGCTGCAGCACCTGAGAGAAGCCGTACCCGAGGCACCAGGTGGTGCCTCCTGGCTTGCACTGCTCTGAGCAGGTCTGCAAACCAGCGATACCACCTCAAAATTCTAAAAACAAGAGCTTTGAACGGGGACATCTCCTGACCCTTTGCTCACTGCAACAGGGCTTAAGGAAGCCCTGAAGGGCTGCAGCGTGACACTAAAAGACTCCTAGACCTCGTGGGCGAGCTTAGCCTCCAAAGAATGAAACATTTAAATATTAGAAGGCAAAGCAGCAGCTGCTGTTTCACAACCAAAAAGTGTAATTAAAATCCAAAAGCCCTCATAATTTTGGCAGTTTTTTGGCTCTCCAAGCCCTCCATCCCAGCCCTCTCTCCCACTTACCTGCAGAAACTTCGCCTCATCCTCAAATCTTTTAAGTGATTCATATACACATGGGACATACGACCTAGGTCTTCCCACCCAAGGGGGGACTGATGGACCCAACCTTCTGCCCGCCCCAGGGGCTGCAATCACAGAGTCCAACGCAGCAAGAGCTGGGGTTTCTGCTACACGCCAGCTTGCTTAAGCCTTGCTGCTCTCCCTTCCTTCCCAGCTACCTTCACAGGAAGAAAGGCAGGCTAATATAATCTTTTCCTAGCTCACAAACATCCACTTTGAAAACTGGATGAGTTTTGTGTGCAGAAGTACCAAGTTCACCTGCGTCCTGGCTGTATGCTCCTACCCTCTCCAAACGTGCGGTGAGGAGCAAGGTGCCACCAGGCGGACCAGCCCTGCATCGCAGCTTGCAAACTGCCCCGCGGCAAAGCAGCCATCCTGCATGCAGGTGTACTGGTCCCTGCAGTGAGGCTGCAAGTGTCCCCCCTTACCAGGGCCAGCTCCTTGCTCTGCTTCTGCATTTCTGTCTTCGCTGCCTCCAGCTGCTCCTGGGACTCTGATAAGAGCTGCCTCAACTGACAAGGAGAAACAGAAAACAGAGAGCAAGCGATAGACTTAGGGCTTCAGTTTTTCCTCCCACTCACCCCTCCAAGCCCCTGCAGACCCCGCAATGTCACACAACCACTCAGCCCAGCTGTGGCCCCCTCTACCCTGCCTTGCTGCCCTCCTGTCCCCTAGCCCTGTCACCCCAGGGGTCTTGGCGGGGCAGGGGAAAGCAGTTCATTTATACACTTGGTTTCAGAGCCCTTTGGCCCAGGGAACCATTTTTTTAACACAACATCTTCTCAAAGAGGCCATGATGGCATCACTTGTTAACCTGCCTGCTGAAGCCTGCTCAGAGAGAGCGAAGCAGCTTTGCCTTGCTCGAGCCACAGAAATCCCGCAGTCTGCAGGCCACCAAGGAGCAGCAGATAACATCTCCATACAGATCCCCCTGCCTCAACCCCCTACCAATGAATCTCCTGACATAAAATGTCTACAAACCAGACTGGGGCATACATCTCCATCTACCTTTCCCTTCTGATTCGCAAAGCTGTGAAGGCCCAGGGCACTCCCCATAAAGCCCCCTGATGCAGATGAGGGATGAATCAGGCTTAGAAGAACGAGAAAAGCAATGTAAGAGAGCAACAGCCACGACACTTACAACTTCAACTTCTTTTGTATAGTTTTGGCGTTCAGAACTGGCTGTCTCCAGGTGATTTTGCAGCTGTGCTTCCAGAAGAGAGATGTATTCCTTTAGCTGGATTAAAAGGAAAGAAAGCAGAGGGATTTGATTGTGTTTAGGTGCAACACTTGGACAACAGCATCCCAAACACATCCCACGCTGCAAGCATACCTTCCCCAGGGCAAGTCAGGAGACCAACCCTGACTCAACCGAAGCACAACACACATCCATATGGCACCTGTGCAGGGCATACAAGGGGCCCTGGCACAGCCTGAACCCTCTCCAGTAGCCAAAAAACCTACCTGGTCTGTGCTCTGCAGCTCTGCTTTCAACTTCTCCACCATGTCTTCAAGGGATTTCAGCTGGACTTGTGACTAAGCCAGAAACAATCAGAAAAGGTCAGTAAATAGCATTTCACTTAGATCCCGAATATGTTTCACACAACTAAAAACTGCCCAGTGGTTCGCTCACACCTCTCTCACTTCATCCTGCACTCAAGCACAAAAGAGTCCCAACACCACACTGGAGCTCCACGGCCTGCAGCCAGCAGGAGCTGCTCTTCCGAGGGGAAGCTTTAGTCCAACAAGCTGAGGCTGTAAATTGTGGAGTAAGGTAATAGATTTGCCTGCAGGACTTGGCTGCAGTCAGCCTTCAACACCCGTGAAGCTGGCACCAAACCCAGTGCAAGTTTCCTATCGAAAGTGCCTTTGGTTTGGAAGCAGCGAGGTATTTTTTCCAATGAGGCATCATGGGTTTTGCTATTAAGAAAAGCCACGCTATCCAAAAGCTCAAGGCATGGGGTTCGCATTTAAACCTGGATTTATTTTTGAAGAGGACTTCACGTTGCTGAATACTTTGCAATAAAGGAATTCATCTTTTCTCCACAGAGACACAGAACAGCCCTGGGGCCTGCCCTAGTTATGATGTTCATCCTATCACGCACGCTGGCCATGCTGTCCATAAACACCAGCAGCCACGTCACCTCCATGCAATCCTACGCTAGATTTCGGTGCAAGGCAGCTGGCAGCACTGGGACTTCACAAGCCAGCAACAGGCTGAGAATTTAAAGACCTCTTGTACAATAGCTCCCCCACCTCTTTGCAGTCTCAATTAACTTAACTTAACCCCATGTGACGGGGAGCAACCAGACTGTGAAAAGTAACTTCAGTTCGGCATTTAAAAGGAAGGAGATAAGTCAGCTTTGCAAGAAGGCATGATCAACCAAGTTCTCCTAGACACCAGCTAAGCCCCAAGAGCTCAAGAAACATGCTCCCCCTGAAACTCCTGGGCAGCAGCAGCTCTCTGGCAGCTGCCAGCTGGTGTTTTAACCAGTAAGAGCGTACCCAGAGTTAGCAAACAGCTGGAGCAAAAACAGTGCACAGCATGTGGCTTGGACTTCAGCTCCTTTCTGAAGCCTCAACCAACACCAAGGTCAACCCAGACTTTGAAAGCAAGCCAAGTTCTTCTAAAAATGGGATTCTAGGAGTACTGCACGTGCTCTGCTGCAGTCAAGCCAGGGGACTCTTCCCACCAGGAGGACTCAAGCCAGACTCCCAAGCTGCAGAACTTGGATCACTGAAGCAGTAACATGGTTTCCTAACTACCATGACTGAAGTGGAAACCTGGAACAATTCCTCCAGCTCCACTGGAAGGATCTAGGCACACATCAGACAGCAAGGTGGGATCCAGGAGGAGGAGGAGGGTATAACCTGTGGCTCACCACAACAGGAAGAGAGGCTTAGCTCCCAAGTGAGGTGGGATTCTCAGTTTTGTGACAAGAAGGATGGATTTGGGGAGGAGAGAAAGCCCCCATGTTTCAAGAATTCAAGGTTGGAAAGAACAATTAGGGTCACCATCTGATTCATAGCCAACAGTCCCTCTACTCTAAGAGTCCAGCTCCATGAGCCTTTACACATGAACAACAGACCCAAAACACGCACCTTTTGTAGCTCCTCTTCAGACACTGTGAGCTTTGCTTTCCACACTCGCTCCTCCTCCTCCACGCTCTTCTGCAGGTCTCGCAGCATCCCTTCCTGTTGGCAAAGCCCCAGCTGAGACCAAGCCTCCTCCCAGCCCTCCTGAGGGCACCGCAGCCACTGTCAGGGCTGGACGCCCTGGACATGCTGGAGGAAGTGAGGGGGACAGGCAGCTCAGTGCTGGACCTGGACTGAAGACCACGTAGACACAGACACTGCAATACCAAACTTACCGTCTCTGCAAGGATAGCTCTGTACTGCTCACATTCTGCTTGTAAAGTGCTTTGCGCTTCCTCCGCCTCTTTTAATTTAAGTGCTGAATCCTGAAAGGAGAGGGGAGGGATGGAGGGAGAGATGAGGAAAAGAAACGAGCGGCTCTTCAGCACTCCTTTGCCCCTCTGCTTTCCAGCCCCTTCACTTACCAGGTGCTCTCTTGCAGTCAGGTGTTGCTTTAGCACATCCACTGCCTTCTCCTTAAACTCTTGTAGCCACGTATCATAATCCTGAGTTTGAAAAACAGGAGGAGGAGGGGAAGGGAAGAGGAAAGGTTGCTTAGGTGTCTCTTATGCCTGTGTGGCAGGGACCTGAAAAAGCACATGCCTACCTGCTGCGAGGAGACGGCGACTTCTGGGAAGGCAGACAGCAGCATCTGCTTGGTTCGTATCTGGAGCGTGTCAAGTTGTTGCTCCGATTCTTCCTGCAAGAGAGACAAGCTGTCCTGGGATGGAGGCCTCAGGTGCACATGCCAGGCTGGAAATGCCAGTCCTGCTTTTCTATGCCTCCAAGGGTGAGCTGGCACGGGAAAACCAGCGGGCAGAGAAAACTACTACCGCTGCAAATCACTACCACCGAAAATCCGTGAAACCTCCTGGTCTACCCAGCACTCTGAGTTCGGGCATGTTTTCATTAGGCCTCCAGACAGCAGAGGACGCACTCCCATTTCCTCTCCAAAAGTCAATGGGATTATGCTGGTTTGACAGTATCATTTGACTTTCTTCCATGTTGCCACCTTGGAAGCAAGAGAAGGATTTGCTAAGATCTGTGTTATTCTGTTCAGTAGGCCCCACACATGCTTCTGGTTACCTGACCATGACCTGCACTGCAGAAAAAAGTCCTTCAAGACAAAAAAAGCCTAAGATGCAGCAGAAAGCTGTTGACATCTATCTCCTTCCAGCCGGGGGATGTCCTCTGAATGCCCCAGCTCTGCACAACAAGGCACAAGAAGACCAACTCACAAGAACAAAATCCAACTTCAGCTGGGATTTGGACAAGCTGCCAGCAGGATTAGGCCAGCACTGCTCCTCAGGTGGAGGCAGGCAACCGAGGGCAAACAACTCTGATGGCTCGGTGAGACTGAATGTTTCACCTACAACACTGGCATCACTGCCAAAGAGCTCACCTTTGCTTTTGTGGCAGCACATAGTTTTTCTTCGCATGCTTTCTCCGCTGTGGCTAACGCTTCCATTGCTTTCCAGTTCTTCTCACGGAGGTCCTGTCAAGACCACACATACAGAAGGCAGCAAGCCACACGTTACACTGAAGGCCATCACACTGCTCATTGGCACTGGCTCCACAACACGCTCAGGCAGTGGCCTTTTTGCAGGAGCAGAGCACAGTGAAGCCAGGTGGAGACAAGAGCTCCAAAGAGCCCCTTGACCCTGCCAGGATAGGATCTCTCCTGCTTACTATGTTCTAAACCTCCCAGCTGGACAGGGAACAGACACCTCCACCCACGTGGCCCACTGGCTGCTGCCAAAGCCCATCAGGTCAAGCACTTGAGCTGTGCACCTTGCCAGGGGTCTCCTGCCAGACAAGACAACACCCACAACGCTCTGCATGGCTGGAAGAGCCTCATGCTGCACCACAGAGTGATCATTAGCTGACTGTGATGAGTTGTCATCCCTTGTTTGCGCCCTGAAAATCTGGCTTTTGAAGGAAAAGATCTTCAGTGTCCAAAGCTGAATCCAGTTCACTCACGTACATTGTTTTTTGTTTTCTGCTGCTCCACTGTCTCTCTCAGCTCTGCTGCTTCCCTTTCCAAGGATGAGAGCTGGCCTGTTTTTTCTTCAAGCCTGGAACAGCATGATGCAGGAGTGAGTTTCAGTTTTCACCCCCCTCCCAGGTAGTGAGCTCCCAAGAATGGGATTGCAGCCCTTCCTACTCAGGGTCTGCTCCAGGCTCTGCAAACAGCAGGAAGTCACCGCTGCACGGGGAGAGCAAGCGAGCAGGCTGCACTTGTGGGACTAAAAATCACAACTGCAAAAATGAAAGACCACGGCAATGCTGAAGGGGGATCTAGTTTTCTGTGGGATCTAGTTTCCTACTGACCTGTCAGCAATAACAACCAAGTGAGTACTTGGCTGGCTGTACATCCAGGACAAGAAGAAGAAGTAACCTGATCCAAAGGCCACAAATTCCAGGTTACGTAACTGAAATTGCTCCCAACACATCCCCTCCACGGCTCATTAGGCTGAGATAGTCCACAGCTCTGCATTTTAAAAGCATCATCTTACTATCTTGAGGAACCATAAATCAGGGCCACCAACTAGACACATAAAAACCTGCAGGTTCCCTCCACACCCTCAGATCCACCATCCACCCTGACAGGAGTCTCAGCTGAGCAGACCAAAGAAGATGCAGATCCTCAACATGAATTGCCCAGATCTCTTGGAGACCAAGAACCTCTGGTCAGATTGAACAACTGCCCTCCTTTTGAGGAACGCTGGATGCTTGCTAGCAGCAGACGCATCCAAGATTACCCCCAAGAAACCCTCCCCCCATGGACAGAGACAGACCCTTCTCGGAGTTGCCCAGCAGACGGACAAGAGGCAATGAGCATGAGTAGCAACATGGGAAATTCCAATTAGATGCCAGAAAACTGTTTTTCACCATGTGCGTTTAAATATCTGAAGGGAGGGTGTAAAGACAATGGGGCCAGACTCTTGAGCAGTGCCAGCGATAGGACGAGAGGCAACGGGCACAAACAGAAACACAGGAAGCTCTGTCTGAACATGAGGAAAAACTTCTTTACTGTAAGGGTGACAGAGCACTGGAACAGGTCGTCCAGAGAAGTTGTGGAGTCTCCACCCTTGGAGATATTCAAAAGTCATCTGGACAGGGTCCTAAGTAATGTGCTCTCGATAACCCTGCTTGAGCAGGGGGGTTGGACTAGATGATCTCCAGAGGCCCCTTCCAACCTCTGTCATTCTGTGATTGGGGGCAGGGAGCAAACACTGGAACCCTGAACCAGAAAGGTGGAAAATTCAAAACTTCCCTGGAAACAGCCCCAAACAGCCTGCTCTAGATGTCTCTGCTTTGAGTAGGGTCTTGGATCAGCGAAATCCAGAGGTCCCTGCCACTTTCAGCACCAACACCATTTCCCCAGTCTGTTTTTAAGGAGATGTCAGCCTTCATGTGCCTGACAGCAACTAAAGTGTTGCTTCAGAACGGATTAGCTGTTATTTGGGGCCAGCACTAGAGCTGATTAATGCTGTAAAAGCTGCACTGTCCAGGATTCACCTCAAATTCCCAGCTTCACAATCCCTCTCACCCTTCGAACAGAGGGAACAGGAAGCCCTCACCCATAGGGATCACCCTCAGGGGAAATCTGGGACATCCAGACAAGTTTTAGGTGCTGTGACAGCCTTTTGTGAGTTAGACAGTATCTAAACTCACCTTAACCGCAGCTGCTTCATTTCTGCTTCATTGGCTGCCTGGAAGAGAGAAATCACTGTCATTACCTGTCTCAGAGACCCGAAGCAGACCAGCCCTTACAGAGAGCATCCCAGAGGGGATCCCAGAGGGGATCCATCTGCAAAGATAATACAGGTGCTAATGCCACCATGCAAAACATCTACTTGGGGCTGGTGCTAAGAGCTGAACCATGTGCTGCTAGCTGGGAGCTGCAAACAGATCTGTACAAACACATCTCTTGCACATCCCAAACTGGCACTGAGAACCATTTCTCCTGCATGCTCCCGCCCCCAAATTAAAAGAGCACACGACCTGCAAGTCTCTGTCTTTTTCTGCCTCCCTCATCTGGCCTGCTTCCAGCAGAGCTTCAATGGATTTGATCTTCTCCACGAGCTTCATGTTCTCTGAGCTGGCATCCTGCAGTTTTCCCTTCAGGCTGTCGAGCTCTGACAATTTGCTTTTAACCTCTGCTTCGGAGCTCAGCAGCTTGGCCTGCAGCTCTGTTAGTGGAAGAGGAGAGAAACACAAGACAGTAGGTGCAACCACGTTCAGAGACTCCCCTCCCTTGCCCCAGCAGGGCTCTTGGGCAAAGAGGCCTCAGCCATGCAGAAGAGAGGGGCATTGGAGCAGCATCCCAGGAGAGAACCAAGGCCTCATCCTCCAACCACAATCATGGACAAGCCGGGCATCTTCCCTGCACTGATACCAGATGATCCAACTCATCTGGGTCAATTCACCCTGCCCTGACCAGCTCCACCAAGGAACCATCTCAAAGCTCACAGCAGCGCTCAAAATCCGCTCCCTATTTCAGCTGCTAGAGAGCTCTCCCTGTGTCATGTCCAGGTCCTCACCAGCAATGCTCTGCTGCTGTCCTTTGGCCTTTTCTGTCTCTGCTAGAAGGCTTTTGTAGCTGCTCTGGGTTTTGCGGAGCTCGTCGCTTACTTCATCTAGCCTCTTCTGCAGCGTCGCCTCCACCTCTCTTTGGGAAGTCTGCACGGCAGGAAGAGAAGGCTTTAAACAGCAGGTGAGGCACCCTGGCCAGTTCCAAGCAAAGTTGTGTCACATGGTGCTATTTTTAAGCTGTGCTTTTGGGGGGTTTAAGTCATCTTTCCCCCATGCTCCCTGTGCACGAAGAAGCATTCACTTTGTGCTCTTGTTTTGTAATTTGCCAGCCCTCAAGCGGGAATTAGACAACACCCTAATGTCTCAATTCTGGGCCAAGACGACTGACTGCAGCCATCCTCCCCTCCAGCCTGGAAAAGAGAGTTAAGCTCTGAAAAACCTCTTAAAGCTCTGGTTCTTACACACCACGCCAGCAGAGGCAGCGCTGCAGAAAGCCTCCCCTTTGCAAAGCCCCAGCCAATGCTCAGAGCCCAAATGCTCCACGCCGGGGAGCATGTGCAAACAGTGCCAAACTTTTTTTTTTTTTGCTATTAATTTGCTCTCGCAGCCACTAAGTGGCTTCATTCACCGAATGCATTCATAGCTGCCACTGTGCAGCTGGAGGGAGAGCAGGAAAACACCCAGCCATCACTCAGGATGGGGCAGATGCTCTTTACGACAGGGAGATCATCCTCAATTTTCTTTGCTCATGGAAAGCAGATGCTGCGTGGGCAGCTGAAGCCCCAAACTGATATGGGGAGGTACTGCCACGGCACTTAGCAGGTCAGGTGCCTAGAGATATCCAGACGTGTGTTTCCACACGCAGTGGAATTTTCTATGTGGTTTGGGCCAGAGAAGACTTTTTTCCACCTTAGAAAGCAGCAGAGAAGAGGCCTGGCCAAGGCAGGCACTTCGAGGGGGAAAGCAGAGTGAGGGATATGAGGAGCGTGCTGAAAACCGGCAGCTCTCTGAATATGAATCATACCATTTCAAACGCAAAATGCTTTGCGGAGGGGAAAGAGGAAGGCAAACTAGCAGCCCAGTCTCTGCCTGAATGATACCTCTAGAACCACCGAAAAAGTGGGATTCCTCCTTTCCTTGATTTGATACCACTCCTCAACCCAGAGCTCTAGGTGTTGCTACTGAGCACCCTTACAACCTGCGCTCTCCCCATCACCGCAGGTACCTTCAACGCATCACTTGCTATTCAGGACATATCCTTTAAACACCCAGAAAACCTCAGCCACACCCAGATGACAACAGAAAAGCCACAAGCGTTACCTCCTCTGCCAGGAAGGGAGCACATGAGGCTTAAAAACAGCTGAGCTGAGAGAGAAAGGGAGAGCAAGCCCTTTGGTGTGAGCACAGGCCCAAGCGTGACAGGGGCTGGGGGGCTTCCTATCACATTTCCTGGGGCAAAGAAAGGCCAGGGGCTCTCTACAGACAACCGTGCTGTTAGCAAGAAGGGAAGAGAGACGGATGAGCCCACGGGGTTGCCGTGCTGCTGCAAGGAAAGCCCTCATCCCCCAGCCAGCAGTGCTTCCAGACCTGTTGTTTTTTCACCCATTCACACCAACCTCACGAGCTTCACAGATGCGTGAAAAGAACAGTTTTAACCAGGGCCACAGGCTCCCTGGGTTTTTCTGGTGATGCTGTAACAAGAGTGCATTGCCCCTGACAGACTAACACGTGGGGAAGGCAATTCGGAGATCTGCAAGGCAGCTCCTTTTCCAGCCACTCCATCTCCAAGTTCTTCCCACGGCCATGCATTGCACGGATCCCATGAATTTAGTTATCCTGCATGACGCCTAAGCTGCCAGCCCCTAACCACCCTGGAACGGGACATTTTATCTAGTAGGGTAAGGGGTGTGTGTGTGTGTGCGTGCGTGGACAGGTGTGGGCAGAATACATGCGCACACCAGCAGGAGCACACACTCCCCCTTACCTCTGAACAGCTGAATTAATAAAACCTGATTTCTTATAGCCAGTGTCCTCTATGATTACCTTGCTGCAAAGACAGCAGTGAGGAGTCAGTGCTTGCCTGACATTAAGCACTTTCTCTGAAGGTTGGTGCCTTTGCTCTAACCAGCTCCCGTTTCAATAAAGAACAAAAACAAAACACAAAAACACCCAAACCCAACTCATAAGGGCACAAACGCAAAGAACATTGCAAGGGCTTGGTTCCCGCAGCGAACCAACTCTTTTGCTGTCCACCCTCATGCATGCAGTTTTAAGAGAGAAGGACCAGAAACACATGGAGATTAAGCCACCCAAACAAGGTCAGAGGGAAAACAGCTGGCAAACCCCAGCACTCCTGTCCTGCTCCAGCCAGACATCTCCCTACTGTAAACTCAAGCTGCAGCTTCTCTGCGAGGGGAGCAGATTTGCCGGTGGCTGTCTGACCTGTAGCTGCTCGACCTGCTTCTCAGAGGCCACTGCTTTGATTTCCCAGGTCTTTTTCTGCTGCTCCTCTTGCTGCAGCATCTCGGATTTTTCAGTCAGCTCTTTCGCCAGCTTGTTGCATTCTTGTCGTAACTTTGCCAGCTCAGCATTTTGCCTGGACCAAGAAAAGCAGGGTCATTTTAACCCACAGGCCAACTGAGTATCCTCGCTTTACTTACGGGGGGAATACAACCTCTTGTGGGCTTGACGCAGAACTTGAAATATCTTAACAGTTGCATTTTCCTATTTCTAGGACACGCCTGGTCCTTCATGGGGGGGGGGTGGTGGAAAGAGTTGACAAATCACTTTTCAAAAGCTACATTTCAGTCACAAGAGACATTCCTTTCCTATGAAGTAGAAAACATGAGGATCTGCATTCCCAGACACAAGAGGAAGTTCTCTAAGCATCTGGAGTCCAGTCAGTAATTATTTTACTGCTGTTAATCACCAGCTATTTCTTATTTTCTATAAAAAGGACTGTGAAATATCTCTACCTAGCTCATGCTTATTCTACATGAATCAAGCAGGTCTTGGTTCTCTGTGGCATCACTCGTTTTAAACACAAAGAACCTGTTAGAAATCTTCTGAAGTCAGAAAGTATGAGCTTACAAGAGCTGGAAAGTCCTACACAGCACCTTAAATCTGTTAGCAGAGAGAAAAAGTCTCCATCCCCAAGCATCTATCCCCTGACGACTGCTGCAGAGTGCAGACAGCACCACACTGAGCATCTCTCAGCTCATGCCCATGCTGAGCTGCCTTCTTCCTCACACTATCTGTTGGCTCCAGCATCAAAACAGCTCAAGGCAAACAGGGCTTCCTTCCCCTGTCCTTCCACTTTGTCATGAGCTGCAGCCTGCGAAAACATCGACATTTCCTCCGTCAGCCCCCAAAAAGACATTTGACAAACTCTTCATGACCCCCTCCTCTACCTCCAGCTACCTGAAGTCGGCAATAGCCTTTGCAGGGTGGTTTCTGTACAGACCCCTTGGAAAAGGGGACAGGCCAGCTGTGAAGGAGAGCTAACTCCTGGTGCCTGCCAGAACGCAGTCCCCGTCTCTGCTCCACACCCCGGCCCTGGCTGCAGCCTTACTTGCTCTCCATCTGGCTGGTGGCTTGGTTGAGCGCATCCCTCAGGATGGAGTTCTCCTGCTGCAGGCGAGCGAGCTGGGTGTTGGGGCCGTTCTCCAGCTGCTCTTGCAGAGTCCGAATCTAGAGGACCCCAACACAGGTTATTCCATCATGAGGCCCTTTCCTCTCCCGAGAAGCCCATGTACCACCCCAGCCCAGGCTGTTAAACCCAGAGGAATGCACACGCACACATGTGGGGTGTGTGGGTGCACTGCACCCCCTTGCTCAGTTGACAAACATTTACACCTCCTAGGTATGTAAAGTCTCATGAGGATGCTCCCACACATCTCTTCTCCTTTTAGCACTGTGGTCCAGGCAGCCTGGGGCTAAGCAAGGTTTCGGCTTCTGCTACTTCAGTGATTCATGCAGTTACCACCGAAAAAAGGATTGCTCCCAAGAGCCACCTTTATGTTAGGAGGTGCCCCTGAAGTCTCCAGTACTTTGGACCTCAGATAGTGGTCCCTCCCCATCACACAGTCAAAATCTCCCGGGAAGGGGCACCTGCCATCTCGTTGCATGGCGCAACCACGTACCAGGTCTCCCTCACCCCAGCCCCACATTGAGGAAAGCCATTGCTGGGAGACTGAGCATCATGGGCTCTCCTCTCCTCTCTCAGTCTCTGCTCCCCTTGCCATACCCTATATGCCGATCTAATCAAAAAGGCTCCCCATGCACCAAAAACTATCCCCCAGCCAGAGGAGAGCACAAGACCCCAGAACACAACACACGACCTACCTTTCCTTGGAGCTGCTGCGTTTCATTCACGTGATCCTGGTAGCTAGCCTGCATTCGGGCTTGAACGGCAGCAATCTCCCGTTCGCGAGCGAGTAGCTGCTCTTTCAGCTTGCTTTCGACAGCCACCGCCTTGGCCTTCTCCGTCGCAAGTTCCTTCGAGGAGAGAAGCCATCTGCTTAGTTCTCAGCACTTGCTTTGAGTTTGCTCGCTTTAAGGAAACACAAAACCAGGCCTCCTGATTTGGAAGACTTAAAAGTTCAGCCGTTTTAGAGCTACAAGCAGTCTATGAAGTCCCATGCCAAAACAGCATGGCCAAGCTACGTTGTTTAACACTTACATTTCTTTCTGTATTTTGTTTTGGGCTCTGTGGCCACTGGATGCCACTGTTGTTCCACACCAGGCCAGCTAAGAGAAAGGAGTAAGACAGCCTAGATTTTTTTTCTGGATCAATAAGCTTTATATTATACAAAATCCAGGGCAAAGCAGGGAAAGAAAGGGACATTCCCAGGTTGGGATTGGAGGGCGCTATACTGCCTTCAACGTGGACACTACAGGAAAGCTTGCTTCCTGCCCATGCCAATGCAGGCCCCCGTGGCTCGTGGGGACGTACGGGACTTTGTTTATCTACCTTCCTTTCCCGCCAACGGCCAGACAGGCAGGCTTGCTGCTACCGTGTCCCATCAGCAGCAACACGAGCCATGCCAAGGCCGTCAGTGCGGCAACCACAGGGCCACCTCAAGGTGGCAAAAGTTTGTTCTGATTTCAGTATTTAAAATGAGGTTGAGGCAAGGTGCAATCTATTAAAGAAACCACTGTTCCCCACTTCTTGCAGGCCACACACGTGCTCTGTCACACAGTCCTTTGGGCTGACACCTTCCTGCTCTGGATCAGGCCTGGAAGCGGAGCAGCGATCAGGCAGCACAGGAACACAAGCACCCACACTCTATGGACGAAAGCACTGCACTGAACCACCACTTTTTGCGGGAACAGCAAATGGATAAAGGACCCAGACACCAACTGGGCTCTGCTTCCAAGTGGGACCACCCACAGGGACTAGGCGGCTTGCTACACACCAGCAGGACTGCTCTGCCGAGATGGAGCGAGCCAAGATGGCCAGCACAGGAGAGAGCCCATGCCAGAGACCTGAGGAAGGCTGTGCAGTGCTCACCTTGCTCAACTCCCGCAGCTTGTTTCTGGCAGCGGACACGTCTTCTTGCTCGGCAGCAAGTTGTTTTTCCTTCTCCTCCAACTGGCGTTTTAGGACAGTAACTGGGTCACCCTTCTGCGTTGCCTAGAAGCGTGAAAGAGCACGCTAACGGAGACCTCCAAATCCATCCCATTTCCCCTGTCCCTGCATGCATGAGCTACCTAACCTGCAAGAGTGGCTTCATGAAGGATCCAGCCCTCTATCCTCCAGAATGCCCTGCTGGTTTTGTAGCCAGTAGGTCACCCATCCTGCCTTAAAACCTGGAGCTTTCCTTCCCTCAACACATCACATCCCAGCCCCTAGTCTCAGTTGAGAGCCAAGGTCACAAGAGCCAATGGCAGGTGGCTCTTGGCCATGAAGAAGCAAGCATCCGCAGCTCGCCACCCTACCGTATGCCAGGTATCCTGGACGATGCCTGCTTTATCCGTCAGGATCTCGATCAGCTGCTGGGCCTCCCCCTCACTGAACACCATGCTGCTGATGGTGGACACAAGCGTCTTGTAGGGCAGGTAGAGGGGCCCATCTGAGTCCATGGGTGCTAAAGAGAAAAGAGGAGGCATTGGAACCATTCAACACCAACAGCAGAGCTGAGTCGCACTCCCTGATTTTAAGTCAACTACCTTAGCTGGCCTCAACTGGACAATTGCCATTTCAACCCAGCATCCAGGCAGTTTTCTGCACTCGTGCTTTATACCTCTTTAAATGAGAGCAATACAAGAAGTGCTAGAGAACAGACAATGCTCATTGCACAAGCGTGCTTCAGGGGTCACCGATCGCTTCTGTCTGACACTACTACAGGTCACCTCCAACCCACTGAGCAAACTGAATGATCGCCAGCAGGTGCTAGACATGTTTCACCAATGCCACAGATCAGAGCTTTGTTAGGCCAGGAGGGATCCGAAGTTGGACTACACCGTGATACCCCCTTGCAAGTGGAGCAGAGTGGAGCTAGGAGTCCCCCCCTCTTCCACCACACAGGTTTGCTCCAACTCTTTGTGAAGGAAATGATGCATATCTTCCTACCCCTCTGCAAACCTGGGAAGGCCAGGTAGCATCATGTAGTCTGTAACAGGACTGCGATGCTGTTGTAGCACCACAGTGCACAAGGTCATGATGGATAGAGGGACGTGGGCAGAGATTTAAGAGTTATTCCACAGTATCTACGATCCAGTGTGCTTACTTTTCTAAAAACAACCCACATGAACTGGTTCTTTAAAAAAGCAGTTTGGATTCCAGTAAGTCCAGAGTCTCTAAAGCCATTAACACCAAGGTCTCTTGAACATGGAGATCAGGACCCACATGGCAGCAGTTTCAGGAGAAGTTGCACAGCGCTGAGCACAACCTTCATGCCACCGTCTCAGGACACACATCCTGCAACTCCCTCACGCTGAGGAAGGGCGACCATAGAGAGGGGCAGCAGCACAAGGCCTTCTGTGTGGTAAGCTATCCTGCACCCAACACCAGCTCCCACCACCATGAGTATTTCAGAGCTCGGAGGCAAAAAAAGAAAAAAGAATCCAACCCATGACAGCCACTGCACTCAAAACTTTTCTGGCAAGTAAGCGACTAGACCCACCTGGCTGATGATCTTAAAACACACATGAGAGCAAAAGCACATGTCCAAATTGCTTTCCTCTAACCCTGGGGATGATCTGTTCCCCAAGAAGCAGCTATTCAAGTTAAAAGCTCCAGTAGAGCAAAAAAACAAAACTGAAGAAAAAACAGGTTCAAACTCCAGATCAGAGCAATGGAGAATTCCTCGGGGTCAGCATTACCTCTACACTCAACCGCAATTCCATCCTGCTCCAGACACAGACTCTGCTGTATGTGATGACCTGGGCCATCAGCATGGGTAAGGCAGTTAGACTCAGATCCCCACGCCCTTGGCAAGCTGCTGCCGCAGTTGCTTTCCCTGTTACAAGCTGGTCCCTTACTTCTAGGCAGGTTATCAGCTGTGGTAGTACCTCTCTCCGCCAAAACCCACTCCGTTTTCGTACTTCCCCTACCGTGACCAGATGCTCCTACATAACCTTGAGCATCCTGCAGGCCTGAACGCTGAGGTGTAAGCCCCAAAGTTACGAGGTTCAAGACCGTGTTCTTGACCTCCACACTAAAAGCATGGCTCTTCAAACCCACGCAGACATGTGGCACTGGAGAC
Organism: Apteryx mantelli; assembly: GCF_036417845.1. Taxonomy (NCBI): domain Eukaryota; kingdom Metazoa; phylum Chordata; class Aves; order Apterygiformes; family Apterygidae; genus Apteryx; species Apteryx mantelli. The sequence continues at coordinate 8,418,054 of NC_089980.1, read as the reverse complement.
ACAGCTTGCTCCCTGGAGTCCCAAGCCTGGGAAGCAAATCAGTGCTGAAGCCAAGATCAGGAACCAACAAGTGTTACGAGGGAGAGCTTGGGTCCCACTATCACAGCTGATGACCTTGGATCCATGTACATGTTAACCGCTTGCGAGCAGGTTTTTCTTGGAACAGAAAAGGCTAAAAACAAATCAAACAAGAAAAAATATCCCAAGCCACTCATGTCAGATTTGCCATCTGTATCAGAGCAGAGGACATGGCTTTGAACACCCAAACACCATCTTTGCAATACCCTCCAGTAGTGGCTGCTCCTGAGCTCAAACAATTTCAAATCTCATCCCTGTGTGGAGCTGGCCTTTAGTAAAATCCTTTCCTCAGACAAGCAGATTCAAGGGTTTTAACTTGCCCTTGGAGACCTGTGGGCACAAAACTCCCCACATCCTGCCGAGTAGCAAGTTCTCTCCTGAAATACAGGTGCAAAAACTGCCAGATTACACTGCAACCTGGGTTGGGTTGTGTTGGGGAAGGCTAGCAAGCAGGTGTTTACTTACAAAAGAAGAAATGCATGTGCGCCACATTGCAGGCTCTAAAATTGTGAGTACTTTCTGACCTTTCCACAGCCCTTCTCAGAGAAGTGTTCCCATATGGACAAACAGGAGAAATCCCTCAGGTGTTCTCAAAGATGCAATTATCACGTAACCAAAGATAAAAACCAAACTGTTCACATCCATGCAATGAGAGGGGAGAATCCAGCTATAGAGCATTTTCTTCCCTCACTACACCTATTTATACCCCCCTCACCCAGGGCAGCTACCTGCATCTCCTGTTCATTCTTAGTGTGCAGATATGCTCAGAGATGTATGATGCAATAGTAAATCCTGGAGGAACCTGTAACTTTCCAACATCTGTGCATGCTGGACGGAGGAACCAAGCACCAAGCAGGGGCACCCAATGCAGGAGACAACACATTACAGAGTGAAAACAAGCCAATAAGCTCTTGACTTCAACTCTATATTCCCTAGAGAGAACTCCAGTCTTCCCAACCACCTTCCCTCTGCGCACTTGGTCCATCTCACCAGAGACTGCCTTTCTAGAGATGCCGTGTTTCCAACACAGAAGAACGAAGAGGTCTCAGGACAGGGCAGCTCTGTTTTAACAGCACCAAGATATTCTGTTTGCTTACTCAATGGGGATATATGCAGAGGAATTTGGCCTTACCTGGCTCGCTTTTCTTCTTGGATGCAGCCTTCTTCTTGACAGCTCCATCATGCTTCTGCTCCTCATGGGTGGCAAGAGCATCAGCTTTCTTGACAGCAACAGAGTTGATGACTGGAGCGCTTTGCTGTGTGCCAACTGGTGGCACAGCCACAACAGGCACTTCCTTGGAGGTCACCTCCAAGACAGGGGAGCTCTTTGGGATGCTGACAGGAGGTGAAGCCAACGCTGGGCTAGGAGCAGGCTCCACCTTTGCCACCTTCTTCTCCTTCTTCCTCTTTTCCTTAGGAGATGGGGCAGGTTTCTCCTTTTCCTGAGGGGTCACTGACACTGCTGCAACTGGAGACTCAATAATTACAGGCTCAGACACCACAGCAGGCTCAAGAACTACATCCTTGGAAGAGTCTGTCACTTCCTGAGTCAGCTCTTGCTCAGGTATCTTTCCATTAGGTTTCTCTTCCTTTTTCTTTGCTTTTCCTTTTTTCTCAACAGGTTTCTCTTTCTTCTTTTTCTCCATTTTGTGCTGGTGGGTCTTCTCAAGCTCTTTGCGCTGCTTGGCCAAGGCTTCCTCGTAAGATGTCTCTTTCATGGAGAAGGTGGATACCAGAAAGATTCCAATGGCTGATATCACCATGAAACCTCCAAAGACCATAACACCCAGCGTCTGAGGGTCGTAGACATCCATCCTGCCTTATTCTTCTGTGCCTGCAAGACACCAGAATGACAGTTAGTGGAGAAAAACCCAAAGATGGCCCAGAGCAGTGAGTTTCATACAGACGTTTGTGTTTCCAAATGGCACCTTGCACTGAAACAAATACTTGAGATTTGCACACCCTGGGAAGGATTTGCACATCCCCAAGTCTGGGCTCCTCCACTATGTTGCCTATTTACAGCAGCTATTCCCAGTTCGTAGTGCAATGAGTAATTTCAATGACTGTAGCAATCTCCAGAAGAACCCAAAAGAGGGAAAAAGGAAAAAAAATTACATCCTTAGCATCTGCACCCTGGGTAACAGCAATTTCTGAACATATAGCTCATCTCACAACAAGAGCTGGAGATGCCACATGCAGAGTGGCTCTCCCGCACTCCGCAAAGACACACAGGGCTGCCGTGGTAAAGAGGGCAACGCGACATGCAGTCCAACACGTGCTTGGGAGCCACACACCAGGGCTGTTGCAGAGAGCAGCACCCATGCAAGAGTCCTGGGGAAGGGGACCTCTCTGCAGCAGCCTGCAGCTCTGGCACAGTGCAAACAAAACCCTGCAGCGAGGCCATGTGCACATACACCACACCAAGAACCAAGTCGTGGCCATTTCCTTGAGATGCAAATACCAGTAAAAGTCATAAGTTCAAACTTAAGGAAAAAAAAAGAAAAAAAGTCACAGTCATCAATTATCTCATCTTCTCCAACAGAGGCTCACAAGAAGCAGTGAGGGAGACTTACAAAGGGAATCCTGGATGTGGCACTTCTCTTTCCACCTCTGCTATTAGCCTGGCAGGCAAACCAGGCATAGGACATGACCTTCCCCACCTCCTCTTCAGCCTCAGTTTCTCCATCCACAAGACAACAAGCAGCAACGGAGACCCTCCTCAAGAGAGACTGGTTTGAGATCGGGCAGGAGGTGCTGTTATGCCACTCCATTTAATTGCTAATTAAACCTTGTCCCAAGTTTCTAAACCAATCTCTTCCCTGCTGTCCCACTCATGTGTTTCTCCCATCAGGGCAAAACCTCCTTACGGTCCCGAGATGGCTCATTAATCCTCAGGCAGGGATGCCGAAGGTGGTTAATTTAAGAAGGGGCACTTTCCAGGACACACAAAGCTGCAGTTTCTTGCCATCATGCCTAAAAGCCATCACGGGGAAAAGGCAGAAAGCCCTTGGCTATAAGCAGTTCCCATCCCCACACTTAACTGTGAACATTATCAAATTTCCTCTATAAGAGGAAACCTCTATAAGAGGTTGTGTGTTGCAGGGTGGGGGGGCTGGAAGGGGAGGAGGCAAAATAAGACTAAAATGAAGGAGATGGGCAACCTTTCAAAACCTCAGGTCTTGAAGAGACCTCAGAAGTTTTTTTGGCACCACAATGACACGTTACAGAAAAGGTGCTAAAAGAGAACACGACAGAGCACTGCAGCAGAAACTCGCTCCACCTTTGCTCTTGCAGCGAGCGGGGCAACCACGTAATGAAGACGGCAGCTCCGGGACACGTCACGCACATTGAGGTTCTTCTCCAGCCTTGGAGCAGGGCATGCAGAGCTGAAAGGAGCTGCGAAACAGCTGTCTCCCACCAGAGACATTCACCTGCCTGGGGAGGGGGATTTCCATCAGCAGCCTGGCTCTCCCTCTCCAAGCATCCCTGGCGAAGCAGGGGAAACTTGGCAGGCAGGAGAGCTTCAAATGCCAGCTGGAACGAGCTTTCCCTGAAAGGGCCAACTTTCTACCACGGGCACCACTCTAGATCCCAGCTGATGCTATGGACCTTGCTATTTCAGGTCTGCCACGTTCAGCTGGGATTTAAACACCCTCTATCCCCAGCACACTTGATATTAGGTCGTATCTCTCCAGCTGCGCTTGCAATGAAGTGAGTGCTCTGGGATCCTTCCTGCTGTGACAGATCATTCCTAACCTGCAGGGTGAAGAAGGCACCTCTCCCCCGCAGTAACTAGAAATTAGGGCCCTGGGGCTGGAGATCACAGACCCACTACAGACCCCTGGTTTAATGGTTGCGTTGAAGCATCCGGGACCTGCTAGGGATGGCTTTAGGGACAGGAACAAGAAGATCTGCGTTCCTGGCCCAGCAGCCCTGACAGATCGGTAAGAAGAAACCCTTCCTGACCCCACTCTACCACATACTCATATTTAGGTTAAATTTGCTGTTCCATCTTCAGGCAAGAGTATCACCCAGCTTGGACACAAAGCGCTGGCAAATATACTCCAACCCCACCAACTGCTACCGCCACCCCCAAAAGGCAGCTGGAAGGAGCCCACGGAGGATGGGGACGGAGAGGCAACCGTCTGGCACCGGGCTGGGCAGGGGAGCAGCGTCTGCAGCTCAGAAATCTCCACACTCCACTTCAACCTCTGCTGAAACGGGACAGACGTGAGCCATGAGGTTGGTGAGACCACAGCACCGAAGTGCCAAAGCTGCCCTGCGTCCCACCCTGTGCCGCTGTCCCTCTCAAAGGCCCTCACGCGACACCAGGAGCCGGGTGTCATGCCATGGCCAGAGCCAGGGAGAGCCACGCGCTCCCTGCGGAGCGCCTCACCCAATACATTGCAATAAAAGCCAACTGTACCTTGCCTCCTCTCAGGTTTTACAGCCGAAGTGAGATAACGATGCAGATTAGCATGAAACAGTCCTTCCTAGCTGAACAAAACACAGTGACAAGAAAAAAAAGAAAAAAAAAACCCACCACAACAAAAAAGCAACCCACAGCACCCAGCACAAAGAGGCCCTGGTTGCCCCACCAGGTTCCCACAGCTTTAATGGTTTTGCTGCATCCAGCCTCCGATGCAAGGGAGAAAAACTGATCTGACAAGTTAAAGTCAACATGGCTACATTGCAGGAAAGGGGCTCAATTTGTGCATTTTCTGCCAAAGTCGCGGAACCTCTTCGCAAGGAAGGGAGCGGCACGTTCTCCCACAGACCTAGGAAAGCTGCGGACACCTCGTCCGTGCTGGAAGAGGAGGCTCAGCCAGCAAAGTTCACAAAACCTCCACAGTTTCTCACACGTGGCCACTCACAAGCCAATGCCACCTGATGAGATAAGCTCGGGATTCAGTCCTGCTGCTATCCCTGAGGACAGGCATGCCCTCGCCGCGAGAAAATCCAAAATGAGAACAAGAAATACCAACTGAGCAGCAATTATTAGAGCAGCATTATCACAGCAAAGAGGAATCGAGTCCCTTCTCCAAGCTTGTCCTTGGCAGCCTTCAAATACCACGGCACGAGGCCGGGTCCCGCGCCGACTCCAAGGAACAAGTTACACCAGTAGAGTTCCTCTTGTGGCCGAGACTTGGCACAAACTGGCCCAACAGCTCCTTTAAGGAAGAGCATATCACTCTGACAGCAAAAACAGCGGCAGGTTACAAGATACCACGTGCTTTTAAATTAAACCAGGCTGGATTCAGCATTTGGGGGGTAAAAACAAACAAAAAAACAACAACAAAAAAAAGTCTTCCTCTGGGAACTTCCTGATGCATAAATGCAAGAAGCAACCTACTGCAATGTTAATGGCGGGAGCAAAGCTCTGCTTTGGTATTTCCTGACCTTGCCTTCCTCCCAAGGAACTTCAACATTCTCCCTTCAAAGGGCTGGAAGTTTGTTTCTGGACTGGCACGGCCAGATACACTCGTAACCTCGACAAGAGAGGAGCTTTTTTCAATCTCACGCCCGAACTCTTTTGGGAGAGGGCCTGCACACCATTCCTACAGGGCACCCGGGCAGCACCAGCCATCAGTTACTGTTAGAAAAAGAAAGCTCATGCCCAATACAGAGCACATTTACCTGCGTGGAGTTCCTCAGACAGGACTATCCTCTAGCCATCACCCAGTCAAAACAATGAAAATCATCAAATATCTCCATATGCAAGCCCCTTCCTGTTCCTTCCTCAAAATAACTTGTTCAGATAAAGCTCTTTACCACCACCAAAACAGGAACAAGACAGACAGCTGATACTTTGCTTGCTGTGAAAGAAAACAAAACTTTGCCTTCTTGTGTAGAAGAGCTAGCAAAAAAGTTGTGCTCTAACTCTTCAGTTCTCGTGGTTTTTTCCTAGTTATCCACCAAATTTCCAAATATCCCAGGTAACAGCCTAGAAAAATGGACTTCCCCAGCCACCCTGGAGCATGTAGTCACCTCTACTTGCCCCGAGCAAAACCCCAACTTGCTGTAAGGAAGCAAAGCCAGAAAAGCATGCAGCTTTGCTGAGTTTTAAGCGCAGGACAATTTCCACCACTAACCAACTCACAGAAGCACAGCACGATGGCACAAGGGCCAAGCTCAGTGTCTTGCAGTTTCATTTGTCAGAGACTTGCAAGAGCCAAAATCAGGCTACAGCCTTCCCAACTGTCCAGGTTTTCTCCTCTCTGCAAACACTTACTTCCACGAAATCCACAGGAATTTGGTATCTCTGAGACTTTTACCTCCATCCAACCAGGTTTAAAGCAGCCAGGTCAACTGCTAGGCAGGCAGGAGCAAAGGGAGAGACAGGTTGTATCATTGCAGAAATCTTATTTCCTTACACAGGCAAAGAAAAATATATGCATTATCAACCCCTGCCTTTAAAGAGGTGCTTCAGATGGGAAAAGAAAAGATGCTCCACCTGCAAGCCAAGACTTGTACTTTGCCATAGCGTCAAAGCAGCATCCCAAGTTAACATAGAAAAAGAGACAAGCGGGTATTGGAGGGGAGAGAAAGAGAAAACTCGGGTCATGCAGCTGGGCTTTGCATAGTCTGAAGTAATGCCTGCCTGCAAAGTACTGCTTTTTTTTTTTTTTTAATAAAAAGAGTTTCCAGGCTGAGATTTCAGTTTCTTCCAAAGTGCAAAATTCCCTCGCAAGACATCGGGGCAAGCACCTAAGAGACCAAGGGGACTGTTTCGGAAGGCCACTGACCAGCCTTCAAAAGACAACGGTTCTGGGAAATAAAGTCCCGTCTCCTGCCCTGCTCCTGCTCTGAAGCTACCCTTGCCAAAAGCCAACACAAGGAGAGAGACATCACCGGGGACGGTGCTCCTCTAGCACAAAGGAGCGATAATTTCAAGGGCCGATCCTGCTGATAGCAGGGCAGTCTGGCAGCGGGAGAAGGCGGCACTGTTAGCAGATAAAAGGCCAATCACCAGATACTTCTCCTGAAGTCTCTCTCTCTGCCCTGTTGCAACAGATAGAGACAAAATTTAAGAACTCGGCATGCCTCGAGCAGATCCTGCTTAAATACATCCTCTAAATGAATGACTGTACATTTCTTGTTTCCCCGTGGCAGGTACTATTCAGTGCAAACAATACTACACAGCACCTTCAGACCACCAGCTGCCCGGATTATGAACGGTTATAGCTTGGCTTAATTGAATGTATGCGAGCGCTTCATTAGCTCTTGCAGCGCGACAGCAGTATCTGCAGCTTTCTACAGTTCTGCCAGTGCCTCTTCTTAAACCTTGGAGCAAAAAGGCAGAAAAATGCATATATACTTAAAGGAAACAAAGTGTAATAGCACCATAACGCAGATGCATCTTGACTAATCTCTGCAGTGGCTATTACAAATCTTCTCTCCTCTTCTCAGCCAAAGGGATGTTTCACTGCTAGCCCTCATCAGCTTTTGAAAATAACTCTTGTAACTATGTGGGGGTGTCTTTTCCATTCAGGGGAAGGATCCCAGCTTCTAGGCTGGTTTTGCAGGAGACGAAACCTTCCAATCTGCAAACAACCACCTTTTAAATTCAGGGTAGCACCTGCCTCACCAACTGCATTCCAGTGGTCTCCTAGCGAGAAAAATTAACAGAGCCCTTTGCAATCATCTCTTTGAAAGGAAAGCTTGCACCTCTGCGGGGTGTTAAAGGATTGCAGATCGAGACAGTCCTTCAGGATAGCCCCAACTTGCATGCAGCTACTTGGGTTGATTGCAAAGCCCACCACCCTCCTTCCCACACTTCCCCCTCTGTTCAACACTTTGCATCCACAGGGACCCTGTGCTGTCGCTGATCTCCCCAAGCTGCTTCGCTCAGATGCTGCCAAGGGTGGCAATCGCCAGGAGCGAGCTCAGATATATATATATATATTTTTTTTTGCTTAGTTAAAGGAATGATCATCTCATAGCTATGACCTTTTGTGACTGTGCTTAATCAGATTACAGAATTTCATAAGACTGGCTCTCGGCTACGGTCAGAGGAATTTGTTTCCAATATCTGGAACAGATGGCAATGGCTGTAAGCGTCCAGGGCAAAGGAAAGTGCGGGGTGGGGGTGAGCACAAAGCAAAGCTTGACGGGGAGCAGGGTCGGAGAGGGGCAGTCCCGCAAGTCCCAGGGGAAGAGCAGCTCCCTTCGCCCCACCGGCTGCACCCTGCAGCTCCTCCCTGGAGGAAGAAACTCCTCGCCCTGACCCCTCGCCCAAGGGAAGCTACGCGCCAGGGAAGGGACCCGGGTCCACCTCCCATCCCTCTCCTGCGCATCCCCGGCGGCCAAAAGTTCACATTCCCCCTGGGAACGGCCCGGTCTTCCCTGGGTGCTCGGCTGTCCTGGAGGGGAAGGAGCAGCAGAGGGACATTATTTCCACCTCCCAGGGGCTGGCAGGGAGTTTGCTAAATAATAATAATCATAATCATAATAGTAATAATAATAAAAAGTGTTCCACAAGAGGCTGAAGCGCTGCAAAGGATGCGGAAAGCGGGAGCCGGGAGCGGGGGCCGTCGCTGTCCCGGGGCAGGGAGGGGAGGAAGAGGAGGAGGAGGAGGAGGCGGCGGCTCCGTCCATCATGCGGCGGGTGCGGGCACGGGGCAGGGCGCCTCCCCGGCCGGCTGCACACGTCGCCATTCCGCACCGCCCCGGCCCCGGCCCCGGCCCCGGCCCCGGCCCCGGCTCCGGCCCATTCATCCGCCCGCCGCACCCCGCGGCCGCCCCGTCCCGCCGCCCCGGCGCGGAGCGGCGCGGAGCGGCGCGGCGCTCCCCGGCGGCGGCTCCGCGCGTCCCCGCCGCTTCGCCCCCCGCCCCGAGCCAGCTGCAAACGTGGCCGGGGAAAAGGGGGGGGAAAAAAAAAGGCAAACACCAAAATTGGGAGGGGAAAGAATTTTTTTTTTAAATAATAAAAATGGAGAAATTAAAAAAAGAGAGAGGGAAACCCCACCGCTCCGGGCGGGCGCCCCGGCGCGGGGGTGCGCGGCCCCCCCGGCCCCACTGACAGCCGCCGCCGCCCCGCAGGTCCCCGTCCCACGGCGGGGGGCAGCGGGGGGTCCCCGCGGAGCGCCGGGGCCCCGCGGAGGCGGGCGCGGGACACCCCCCCCCCCCACCTCCCGCGGGGACGGCACGGCCCGGGGACACCCCGCCGCCGCCACCCCGGCCCCGCCGCCCCGACCCCAGCGCCGGCGCCGCCGCGGTGCCCGGCCGCGGACCCACCTCGCCGCCGCGGCCGTGTGGAGTCGTGGCACTTTCTGCCGCTCGCTGGCCGGGGAGGCCCCGCCGCCCCCCCGGCGCCGCCCTGGTTGGCGCCGCCGCCGCCACTCAGCTCCGCGGCGGCCCAGTGAGCGCGGCGGGGCGGGACGGGGCGGGACGGGCCGCGGCATTGTGGGGCGCGTAGTCCCCGCGGCCGCGCCGGGTCCCGCCGCGACGGCAGCGCCGCCGCCCCCCGCGCCCCCCGCGCCCCCCGCAGCGGCGGAGTCCCGCGAGGGCGCCCTCCGCCGCCGGGTCCCTGCCTCTCCTGCCGAGCCGCCGGGACCGTCGGATGCTTTTCTCGACGCTCCGAGGCTCGGCCTTGGAGCTTTCTGCACGAGTTTAACAACTAGCGCAGTGACATTTACGGGCTCACCGGGGGTGCGGCATCAATCAATTCACGTCCGTCAAGCACAGCCCCGCGCTAGACATCCACCCCCAGCCCCTCCTTGTAGAGCGCTTGCACCCTTCATGGTTCTCCGTTATTCTTCCGGGAAGCTTTGAGGTGGAGGTTTAGAGGAGAGGACTTCACTTCAGTACGGTTCTGGATCAGAAGCTTTGGAAATTTCAGTTTTTTGGGGGAAATTTCAGCTTTGGGAAATTCAGTTTTCTGGGCCCCTCTTGGCTTAACCTGTGGCCCCCACCTGGTGTTGGCAAACTGGAGGTGTTGGGATGACCCTCCTGGCAGTTGGATCAACCACGGTCAAGATCAGCACCAGCCCTGGGAGGGGAGAAGTGACCCTACTCTCTCCCAAAGCCAGCTCCGGACCCAGCATGGTTGCACTGCCATTCTGAAATGTCTCTTGGTGTTCCTCAAAATCTCCCCCAGCCCAAATCAGCAGTGTCACTCAAGAGCGCCTTTGAAATGCAGCTACTGATGGCCCAGGTGAGAACTGAACAAACGGGCTGGGAAAGGAGCAGTGGTCAGGTTGAGATAAAACAGCACAGGATGCCAGTGTCACCTTGCCTTTTCCCACCACTTCAAAGGCTCGCTCAGGATTAAGGCTGGATTTAGCTCTTGCGCTGAATTAGTACAGAGGCAAACACACTTCTAAGAGTCTAATTCCAAGTCAGAAATAAAGGATCATAAGTCATTACTGAGTATACACAGCCTGCACTGAGCTGGGGAAATCTTGCAGACCTTTACCCGTGTTATATTTGCTGGGAAGAAAGAGGCTTTAATTGTCAGGGAACTGCTGGACTCAGCATTAGACTCTTACATCGCATTCGCACGACACAGCAGCTCTGTCTTGCTCCAGGAAGCCAGCCTGCACAAGGCTCCTGCAGTCTAACCAGGGAGCTGGTACTACCTGTTGTCCTTGGTAATAACGTCAGTATAAGATAACCTGCCCATAAGACATAGCTATCTCCTATGTGAGGACAAGAACATGTCTATGAACAGATGGGAAACCTGAGGAGTTTCCATACAAGGGATGTAAATACTGGCCAGCATGCTGGACCCATCTCAAGAGCTGGCTGTGGGAGTCACAAAAGAGACCAAAACCTAAAGACCAGGGCCCCAAACCCAGCAGGAGTATTTCCCAGGACTATGAAGGGCACAGCACACATAAATGCACAAATCTAGGCAGGGACTGGACTCCTCCTACACCCTGCAGAGTCTGATCCATGACCCACCAGTCCATGCATCCCAGGGCAGGGGCAAAGCCATGCCCAGAGCTGCCCATGATGTCCAGTGCCACCCAGTGTAGTGGCTGTCCCCTGGGCCCATGCCTTCTGCATACCTCCTGGCCTGACAGTGACGTCCCATGGTGGAAGAGAAAAAATCTGAGATGTATTACACAGGTGCCTATTTGCACCAGAGGGAGACAAGTTATCTGGAAATGATTTAGATGCTTCAGTACCTTAGAAATGAAAAAAGGAGCCACATTCAGGTGGGAAGGGATCAGCTATTAGGCTGAACTGTTGGGGAAGAGCCAGAGCACTCTTGGGAAATGCTATACCCTGCCCGTCTGTGTCATAAGCACATTAGAGCCATCGTGGGTCTGACCAAAGGCCCATCTCCCCAGGATCCTGCCTACAAAACAAACCAGCCAACCAGCCAGGACCCATAAGCCAACGACTAACAAAAAGTGCTAGAAGAGAGATTTGCTGCCTGCTCTGTAATACAGAGGTTGCATTAGCTACACTCTTCACCCAAAAACATGCAAAGGCTCTGGACTCAGGTGGGAATGTGTCTCTCACATCTCCACATCTTCCACCAAGCACAAAGCCATCTCCCTCCTTTTCCCACACAGCCCTGGCCATGCTGTGGTGCACATCATGGCTTTTGCAGTTGCTAGGTGCTGAATCTAGAGTAAGAAGCTCATTTGCTATAAAAGTGACTGGGAGGGAACGATAATTTGGCATCATAGGGTAGGCTCTCAGGATCTTCCACTCTCCTGCAATCTCTCTCCTTGCAGCCTGCTGTTGGGGCTTGGCGTCATGGAAGCAGAAAGGCTGGGTCCCAGGGAAAGTTCAGCATTTTGGTAGAATGAAATTTTGGGCAGTTCAGGAGAGAGGCAGATAAAAATGTTGTTGCATTTTATTGGCCAGAGCCTCTCCCAGGGTGGCGATAAGGGCTGCACTCGGAGGCGTCTCTGGGATTTACATCAGCTGCCATGGCATCTTCGCCCCTTGCACAGAAAACAAGCCACGCTATTGAAGCAGGATGGGGAAGGGCAGCAGGTCTCGTTTGCAGCCTGGTACATCTTGACACAACTGCAAGGAGAATAAGTGACTGTTTCATACAAACAGATGTGATGAAAGAAGAGAGAAAATATGCTAATGGAGAAACGTTTCAGCTAATTATGATAATGTGGCGTCTGCAGAGGGTCCTGAAATATGCACAAATGCTTCTATTCTCAGCACTCAGGAGAACTTGGGGACTTTTGTAGTTCTTCCACACACTGCAGACAAACTGGCTGGCTAGGCAGAGCAGGGCTATCCCTCATAGAAAAGACCAGGACAGACAAGACCCACAAATGCAAAGGGTGGCCATAAGCGGAGAACAACCCAGTATTCAGTCCTTCAGGCAAAAACGCAACAGTTTGGAATCCAGCCCTGCTCCAATCTTCCCAGGATCACCAGCTGTTTAAACCCTCCAAGGATCTTGCTCAAACTGAAATGCTCAGAAACCCCTTCCGGCTTGCAGCAAGTGGGGACTGAGCAGATACACCAGGTCTCAACAGCAGTGACGTCCAAAGCCCCATCAGAGACGCAGCTCCCCACTTCTCCAGCTGCAGCGACTGTGGAGCAGGCCAGCTGGGCACCCTGCCTGCCCCTGCTCAGCCTCGCCAGGCTGAGAGCATCGTGCGGCCCAAGCGATTTGATCTCATGCCTGCTGTGTGTGGGGGATGCAGGGCTGGGCTCTCGTGAGCTCTCTTAGTGACGCTTTTGTAGGTTGTGTTGAGTACTTCATTATTCACTGGAACAGGGACAGGCATGCACTGGGCAGCCAAGTGCCCTGAGCACTGGGAGATGGGCTCGTTCTAACTCTCTCTCTGGCCAAATGACTAATCAAGTGTTTGCTTCAGCATGGAACAGCAACGAGGAGAGCGCAACACACGCATGGGTTGGTAAACACATGGCATAGGTTCAAACCTAAACCAGACAGACCTGGTGGGATTTGAATCTGGGTGTCCTATCCCGTAATGGTGTGAGGACAGCACCCCCTGTTTCTTCCTAGGTTGTGTTTTGGATCCAAAACATGGGGAAGGAAAGGAGTCCTCTTGCTCTGAAGTCAGGTCACACTGAGGCGAAGAGGCTGCAGGTCCTGTGTCTCTCCCTGGCATTTCCAGTTGGCTGTTTTAGGGTGTTCAGGGCACATGAATTGGCTGGTCCATAGGTAGGTGTTTAGCTCTCCCAGCTATATGGGGGCTGGGATGCTACTCTATGGCCACACTGCAGTCTGGGTCCTAAACCCCATTCGACTCTGCGTACCTCTGTGCTCAGACCTTTTCTTTCAAAATCCACTCCGTTTTTAAACCCCAGGATCACCAGAATGTCTCTCGCCCAGCTTGTCTGGCCTGAAGGCAAACAAGATTGAGCTGTGCCCGGTGAGCAGCTGAGCAATTTGACTGCCTACATCCCCTTGGCATTAGCAGATCCTCCCTCTAGCCCTTCTCACATCTTCCTACTTGCTGGAAAGGTGTGTGGCCTGTCCGCTTCCTTGAAAGGTGCTGCCTGGTGGAGGGGCATCTGAAGCACTTGCTCACCCTCTGCTCACCAATATCTATATGGTTCAAAACCGATTCACCCCACAGCAGCTTTCCTCCCAGCGGCCGCAATCCTTTATTTAACTGGCATCATCATCCACAGTGGAGCTGAGCCAGCCCCCTCTATTCCTGGATCCTTTCCCTGCTTTTAAGACATCAAGCCTGTACCACAGTCCAGTTTCTCTTTGATTCTTGTACCGTGTTGCCAATCCAGGCCACTGGGTCCAGGAGTGTCAGCTTAGTTTGCTTTCACCCTTTGTCAAAGGAGTTCTCCCTTACTGCTGCGTTGTTCCACCAGGACCAAAATAGAAATTTTGCCCAGGAAGAAATCTATCCTATGTCATTTATGCTTAACTTGTAGCAATTATCAGTCCCAAGAGCTTGGTGAGTTTTGAAAAATGATTTTCATGGTTAATAAAGATATCCAGCTATAATACGAAGTGTAAGAACAGTAAGAGCCTGAGGAAGAACAGAAATCCTAATGCTTCAGGACTTAGATCAAGAGGTGCTCAGGAAAAACTGTACCTGGAGAGCTGATGATTGTGCCAGACAGCAATAACTCTTAGGAGCCCTGGTCAGGGGTTAAGGAGCCCTTGTTTTAGGTGGGGTAGAGAAGTAGGTTACAGGAATAATTCTTCCCTGCATGCTTATGTGCAAAGAGCACCTTTAAATAACCAAACTGAAGGGCCTTGGAGGACGATTTGAGTGCAGGGGTCTGTCCACCCGTGATCAAAGCAGGACTGGGTATGAACAGTGCTGGGGAGGACCTCAACAAGTCATGCAGCCCAACCCCTGCCCAGAAACAGCATCCAGCCAAATTCAGCCTCACCAGAGGTCTGTGTACCCTGTTCTTAAAACATCCAAAATGCTGGCAATTATCCATCATCGTCCTCACCACTAGAAAGTTTCTCTTTGGTTTGATTTGAAAATCCCTCGCTCCAGCTCAAGATTTTTCATTCCTAGCTATTTTTGCATCCACAAGTCTTTGGCTGTTGGTGAAGAAGCTGTTGTTCAGCCCTGGAACAGCTCCAAATCTCTCCACTAGATGTATTAGTTATCCTAAATTCATAACCATCACTAGGATATTTTTAACTCTGCTCAGCAGTTGTCAAACAAATCCCACCGCAAAGCAGGGGGACGGTCTGCAGGCTTCCCAGAGGGCCCCCCCAGCCCTACTCCTTCTGAAGGTCCAGGCCAAATGGTGCAGAAAGGACCATGAAATCCTGCCTGGGAATGAGCTGGAACTGTGACCATGCCCAATGTGATCCACATCCAGGCTGTGGCTCAACATGCAGATGACAGGCATGGCTTGTATTTTGTTATGGGAAGATTGCCCAAGCCTTGGTAGTGCATTTCAATCCTGAGGTCTTGGGGAGGTCTGGACATGCCTGTCATCCTTGTTCCCACAGTGGCACACTTACGGGTACAGAAACATGCCTCAAAATTTGGTAGGAACAGGAGCAGAAGTGTCCTTTGCTCAGGATTTGACTGCTGCCTGTACGATAAACATGACACTGCTTTATTTATGAGCTGGGCTGATCTTTCAAGTGGCCCCACATCCATCTCCCTTTGGAGGTGCTGGAAGCAACCTCCCCTTTTATAAAAGCAGGAATCGGTACATCTGGCCTCCCCTCTGCTCCCTGGCAGTCCCTCCCAGTCCACATGCTTTGCCAAATGCTTGCTGGTCTGGATTTAATAAGCAGCAGCTTTGCTCCAGCAGTGGAAACTCAAAGTGGATATTGCAGCTAAGCACAACATAGGACTGCAGTGCAACCACAAAGAAGTTATAGCAATAACTTCTGGATTGTGGTCATATCACTCCTTGCATATGTTTCTCCGGTGGCATGGCCAAGGTTTGGATTAGAAAATGCATCATGTCACAGTGGAGCTAAGAAACTCATTGCATCTGCTTCTGGAGCAAGATATACCACTGCTTGCCCCTTTTTTGATTCGTCTCTAACCCCCTGGTGCTCCTAGGCCAGGACTGTGGACCTGAGCAGCCCAGGAGACCGGTCTTCATACTGTGTGTCTGATAACCCAGACACAAGCATTCAGCACCGTTCCCTTACATCCAGGCTGCCCACACGGGCTTGGGAAATATGACCTGAATATGAAACATGAAACAGGACCTTAGTGGGCTGGGAGCCAGAGACCAGGTGGGACAGCCTAGTCCCCAGAGTGGCATGAAACACCCATGTCTAAGCAGCTCAACAGAGCCCTGGGTGTCTTTAAAATATTCTTTTTCTGGGAGCAGGGATGCACTCATAGTATTCACACCTGAGATTCCTATTTCACTGCCCTGTAAAATACTCACAACCCAATGAGTACAAGGGCTAGGGCTTGCAGACGCATCTTTAGCTAAGTGGTCCCCTTTCACTTTCATGGGAAAGGGAGAAAACACAGAGAGCTGAAGGCCCAGGGAGGTGGGTGAAAGCTCGGGGGAGCTCCAGGCATTCCCTCCTGGTTATGAGACAAGTGATGACCTCACAGGGCAAGCTGATGTCACTGAAGGACTTTTCTAGCATGGCAAGGCTTCTCCATCCCGGCCTCCAGAGCCCCTGGTCTGTGAGATGCCCCAAAGCTGGTGGTGTGGGAGGACTGGTCACCAGCACTAACTATGGAGTCCTGGGGTGGGAGGTGTGAGTTCCTGTTGGGAGGTCCACACAGCTCCTGAAAGCCTCTGCCGTTCAACAGCTGTGCACTCCCCACTATGCCACCAGCTTCCATGCAGCTGGTAGTGACTTAGCCAAGAGATGCACCCACCCAGCCTGTCTCTCCAGTGTAAAAAATGCAGTTTCACTGCTGCTGAACACAGGCATGGTATTTGTCTAGGACAGAGCCACCCCAGAGACAAGGCTGGGTTTTGGTGGAAACCAGGATCCTCAGGTGGCGCCCAGTTTTGGGATGTGTGGTAGGTTGGGGGCCACATGTAAACTTCAGAAGTGGTGCTACAGTCATTGGCAGTAAAGTTCTGCAACTTGCAAATCATGTTTGGAGCTAGACATGAACCCAAGTCCTTTACCTTAGCAGTAGGAGTGACAGTTACATAGGAAGACAATTATTTACAGTCAGCTGGAGTGTAATGCAGGACCTGGGGACTGCTGTGTTTCTTCTAAGACAGAGAAGGGGTGGAATATCGCATGAGTAGAGTGGGCAGACCAGGAGGACAAGCAATCAATTAAGCAAACAATTCAACAATCCCAAGTGCAAGGTCATGCAGCTAGGGATACTATGAATGAGGAATCCCTCCACAGGAGGTGACTGAAGGAGAGAAGGATCTGAGGGTGCTCAGATGGGGGTATTCAAGGCACAAGAAAGACAACTGCAACCCCAGAATCCCCAAAATTCCACAAGATTTCTGATGGCATTGTTCTAGGACCTCTCCTGTATTGTGAATGCAATTTTGACTGCTCATGTTCAAAAGAGGAAGCAAATCCATCCAGGACCAGGGGTTGGGAAGGCACAGAGGCCAACAGGGAATAGAGAACCCAAGTTATGAAGGGAGGCAAGAGTTTAGCTATTCAACTTGCCAAAGTGAAGGCCAAGAAGGAACAGGATGGGAAACATGCTAGGAAGAGCAAAGGGTTAAGTGAGCTAAGAGGCTGCGCTGGCAGAGAAACAAGTCGGTACAAAAATCACAGATTTTCAGCTGCCGAGACAAAGCACCCAGAAGATGCTTCCCATGGGAAGTGTGAGCACAAAGCCCCTAATTCCAGCAGTGATGGAGCAAGTGGGTTTATGAAAGGGATGCCACAGCACACATCGCTGGTTAGAGGCATCACAGGCTGTGTGATTCTGGAGGTTCCTGGCCAACCCTGTGCTCTTGAAACTACATATATACTAACAACTGCACCTAATTCTGCCTCATGTTTCCAGCCACTCCAGCCTACAGAAATGGCAACCAGAAGCCAAAAGTTCAAAAACTTTGTTTCTGAGCCCATGGGAAATAAGACTGTTACACAAGTTGTCAGCATTGATGAGGAGCTTGGATCTAAACTAGCTGCAAAAGGTTTTGACAAGGTAACCTCTTTCTTTCCTTCCCAACCACTGCCTGGTGGCACTTCTTACACAGTTTACCCGCTGACCTCATCAAGAAATTACATTCTTGTGGCATCCTTTCTTCTCCTTTCTTGGCCATAAAAGGGTTCCCACTGTGGAAGTCCCCCTGAAATGTGGCGGCCAATTGTTCCAGGCTGTTTGAAGGCGTGATGACATGCACTATGTAAAAGAGCAAGGTCAAATATCAATGTGGCTCAGCAGTTCCTCCATCTGTCTTTGGAGATGCGTCAAGCAAAATATACTTAAACTTTTTCTGAATTTTCAGAATTTACTTAAACTTATCTTCTCAGAGGGAGGGTTGTGAAACTGCAGCAGCACCTCCCATGGCTCAGCTAGCAGTAAATGAGCGTTAACCTGACAATTTTGGTCCTCTGGACATGTCCTCTGAGGATGAGGCTTGACACCAATGAGACCCACCAACCTAGAGTCTTCTAGTAGCTTCAGCTTCCCAGTTGCATGCATGATCAGTCTGGTTCTTCAAGCAGTTCCTGCTCTCCATGGCACTCAGGAATCCCTGATTAACCAAGAAGGGCAAAAAGGAAGTTTTTGCATCCTGCTTTCTCTCGTCTCCACTCCCAGGGTAGTGCCATGAGACCTGTGAGCAGATGTAACCCCATAGCTACTCCCTTCCTTCCCTCAAGAGATGATTAGATGAAACTTGGCTCCGAAGGTGTGGGTCTGGCAGCTTGTGAGAGAGACATCAGGTGGGCAACAGAAGTATGAGCCAGCCCAGCTACATTTACTCACAGACATTTGCTCACAAACCCAGATCCATGGCTTTCAGAGAGGCTAACGTGGTCTGCGAGACGGATGTCTCTTGCAATGGCATTTGTGGGCCAATAAATGCTCTTCTGCTTCCCTTTCCAGGCGTACATCCTGCTAGGCCAGTTCCTCCTCCTGAAAAAGGATGCTTCGATTTTCCAGCTGTGGTTGAAAGGTACTTTTGGTGCCAGTTCAAGGCAGGCTCTGCAGTGTGCCACTTGCCTAACAGAATAGTGCTACACCATCCTGTAAAGTATCAGCTCACCAGATGGGCTCACTATGGTCTTCTCGGGGCCTTAAATAAAGTCTGTCCTGAACTAACAGTGTGACTCGAGCAACTCATTTCATGCAGCCATGGATCTGCATGCACCAGCCAAGGGGATAGAAATGCTGAGGTTTCAAAAATAGTGAAGATTGTGTGGGAAATACTTCTCATTTCCCCCTACAAGAAATGCTAAATAATCTGGGAAAAATGGCAATAGCTGCAGTAGCTACTTCCTAACAAAAAAGTAAACTTTAACTTAGCATGTCACAATACCTCTGGGTATATTTAGGAAATAAACATATTGCCTTTACTCTTGAACAATAGCAGCCACAGCAAACATAGGGCATTTTTCACTGCATATCCACTAGACACTCAGAATTTTGCTGTGGCTATATCTCTAATATGGGGGCAGGTGAGTTTTTTTAAAAAGCAACAAGCCTGGTGACTTGTGAACCAAAAGGACAGGGACTACTGCAGAAATAATATGTACACAGACCTAACAAGATGATGTTCATATTTGTGGAGAATAGGGTGGGGAAACAAACATGCTGTTCCTCCGTATATCCATTAGGATGCAACTAGTAAGGCATAGGCTAAAAGACCAACAGAATCTGGAGATAGAAATTGTAATTACTTAATGCCCAACATTTTGAAACAAACTACCTTAATTTGAAATTCAAACATTAGAGAAAGTGCTTTTGATGGTGTGATGCAGTAGTAAAATTGTTTTTAGCACAACTATTTTCTTAGCACTCTGAAAGCTTTTCAGTTATGTTTTTTTTCCATTTTCTCCCAGATTTTTGCATTGTTTCAGTGCAGAGCAATGCAACATGAGAGGAAAGCAGAAACAGGCGAGCCACCAACAGAGGGATAGATGGGCTTTGGCTGATCTCACCAGGGTGTCTTGAGATACCCAGAGCTGCGCACCTCCACCTATGCCAGAAGTGACAGTATCCTCTGCAGTGATGGCAGAAAAGGAGATGCATCTTCGTCCCAGCTGCTCCCAGTCTCAATCCAGCAGACGCCATGGTCCTACCAGCCTCTCATCACAGTCTGAGCATGTTTGAAATCTTTAACACGCCTATTGCAAGCATCAGAGAACTGCAAGGCTGTAGGAGGAGCTCCCTGGAGTCCCATCGCTCAGTGTCTCAGAAATCCTTCCCGACTCCTCCACTGGAGACTTGCACTGAAGTGGCTCATAAGCCCCAGGTCACTCAGGAAAGGCAGCTGACAGACAGAGCAGAGCTGGATCCCCCTGGTACTAAAAACTGATGGGCCTGCTTGGTGTATCTGTGAACGGTATAGGCACTACATAAACATCAAACCTGATCTTCACTCCATGCCAGTAATCCTCATATTCCAGCTGTGCCTGGGAAAAAAATCACCATGAACAGCTGGATCCAGTCTGAAAGCACCTTTTCCTGTTAAAAAAAAAATCTTCATTTCATATGTCCGTATTGCACGGCAGCAGGGCTCCCTGCTGTAGTACATGGTTCCCTCTGGGCAACTTGGCAATGAAAAACCCGAGCAAGATTTGGAAAAACTCATCAGGGACCTCGGTTTGATTTGTGACTGCTCATCCCTGTGTCCTTCCAAAAAGGAGAAATGCCAAGCAGGGCACAAGCTGTTTTCTCCTGTCTTCTGGCATGATATCTGTCCCTCCTCAGGAGCGGTCATTGAACATTGCGAGGATGTCCCAGGCAGTGGGGTGCTGGCCCTGGTGCTTTCATGTCTTGTCTAGGACTCCAAACCCCTGCAACTATGGAGAACTTTCACCCCAGGGGCTGCAGACAGAGTCCCCAGGGAAGAGGGCTCTGATTTTTTGTGGTCGGTACCATGCTTTGGCCCAGCACATCGTCAGTGTCACTTGAGCAGCAAGGACATAAGCTGGGTGCTGTGATGCTATAGCGATTGGGACACTATATCACTGTGCCAGGGCAGGCTCATAACAGGAAAAGCCAGCCTAAAGGCAAAGCCAGGAACATGAGCTAATTTGGGAACACAATGGTTATAGTAGTCAAAACACCTTGCAGAGGAGAGGGGAAGGAAATTACCTAATCTTTCACCATGCAGTGTGATGTCCCAGTGCCCAGTAGTTAAAATGTTATGTTAATTGGCAATAAATTAAATTAAGTGCAATTCCCCAAGTCAAGACTGTTTTGACCATGACGGAGGGATACCCAGGAAATGTAGAAGCGCTAAATTGATCTGTGCATCAGCAGTGGGGGGATGATTGGAAGTCAGGGATACCTGTGTTGGAAGCAACACCAGGGGACCAGGGTAGGCAGGTGTCCCAAGAGTCCTCTTCTCCAGCTCAGGACACAAGTGCTCCATCAGGCCCCACAACATAGGATGGGCAGTGGCCAGACCCCTCTTCATCCAGGATGCTGTGGTCCAGGATGCTTTAGACATCCTGGGATCTTCCACATCAAGATAGAAATATGTTAACATTTCTTTAAAATAGACACACCTAGGAATCGCTGTTTACCCAAAGAAGCAGAACGTCCGTAAAGGGTGTGCTCTGAACGTAGCACCTCTACAACAGGGCTAATGAACCAGATCCGGAGATGAAGTAATGGGTGAGGCTCTGGGATGGCCCAGTGCCTGGCACAGGATGGCTGGAGATCCAGCCTCGGGGGAAGAAGCCTGTACCATTCCCAGGATTTTCTCCTAGGGTATTTTTGCTGAATAAAAAGAAAGAATAGGAGCAGGAAAAGGAGAAGGAGGAAGAGAAGGAGAAGGAGAGGGAGAAGGAGGAGCAGGAGAAGGAGAAGGAGAAACAGGAAGGGAAGGGAAGTGGGTAGGGGTTAGGGAAAGGGAAAGAAAACAAAGAAGAGAGAGAAAAATACATTTTAAGCACTTCTTCCTTCCCCAAAATATAGCAGGGAACCTCAGGCTGTGGGAGAGGTTAAATCTGGGTGTGAGGCGGCACCAAATAACACCAGTGTAATTCCTGACGGTGAATTACTCTCCTTAGGGCAGTGCCTCATACCTGCACACTGTCATCCAAGAACACGCTGTGCTAGCTGCCTTTCAGCCTTAAAACAACATTTTGTGCTCAGCAGTCTCTAATCAGAGCAGGGATTCTTATATTAGCAAATAAAAAAAGACCGCTCTGAATTAGTATACAATTACACCCAGATCCCAGGCTTACATCTCAGCCCAGTGAGGGGATTGAGCCAACTTGTGGTTAAGCAGTGGGGGAGTGACCAGCATAGAAGCCATCAGTGCTGCACTTGAGATATATGAGCAGAGACCCAAAACCCCTGTTTTTCTGAACTCCTTCAGCATTTGAAATGCCAGCCCTCCAGCACCAAGCCATGAGCGACTGTAAGTGCATGGCTTTAAAAATGCAGCCAAAACTTCAGAAGTTTGGGGCTGGGACGGGGGGAGTTTTGGGGGCCGGCAGCGGGGAGCTGGGAGTCTTTGGAGAAATTCAAAGTCCAATTTCAGATTCGCCAGAAGTGCCTCATTTGCCCCCCAGCCCTGAGACAACACAGTCCCAGTAGTACATTAACACATCAGCCCATAGTGGGGCAGTTATGGGGTAGCTCCTTGGGCCAGCCCTGCAATAGAGGTATTGAACTTTGGCAGGGGGAAGATATCCCAAAATTTTGCTGTATCTCACCAAGTGGAGCTCCAAGAGATGCTTGTATACTACCTCTTCTCTTGAATTCAAAATCCCTTGTACCCTGCTGTTTGCCTGCCTTACCTATTCACATTTGAAGTTCTCCAGATATTTGTATGACACCTAAAACACCAGTGACTTCAGTCGAGACCAATGCCTCAATGCTATCGCTTTACCCTTCAGGAGTGCTGAAATGAAACCTGCTCCAGAGGGCAAGGCATGTTCCCCAGCCCGTCACGCTCTTTGACTCTGCTCTCTCAGAGTGCCTGAGAGCTTCTGAAAGCCGGCGCCTGCCGTTCAGGTTAAAAGAGGACTTTTGGCCAGCAATTGCCTTGGCAAAAGGAAGCATTTTTTGGTATTTGACGAGAGCCTTAAAAATAAAACCAGACTGAAAACAGATTGAATCAGAGAAAGCTGGGGAATAAGGTCTTCTTGACATGTGTCAGTTTGAAGCACTCTGACACAATCCAACCAAGCCTCCCAGTGCATGGGCGATGGCCTTTTAGGTGCTCACACCTCCCTGAGAACCCAAAACTAGCCATGTAAAAAAGGCAAACAGTGCTGCCTGGCGAAGCCGGTACATCCGGCTGCGCACAGTTGTGGGGGTCAAAGACAGCCCAGCACAAATGGAAAACCCTTTCCCAATGTGGACGTTACTTCCCCATGCAGAGGGGATGGCTGTGACTGATGGACCCAAAAGGCCCCCGCATTTCGGATACCTGCAGCCCTGCTTTCTAGACTCACTTTTGGCAGCAGTTTTGGGGCATTGTGGAGGAGGAAGAGCTGTCTGAATTTGCTGAGCCAAATCCTTTGTGCAGGATCAGCATGGGTCCATCCCAGCCAGCAGAAGTGGTTCCTATTCCCGCTGCCAGAGGCTGTGACTCTCTTAAAGTTAATTAATCTCTTCATGCAGCATAATTAACCTGTTTAAATCACTTGTAAAGAATAACATGCTGTAAACCCCAAGCTCTAAGATGTGACATAAATGCCAAGATTATCTTAAAAAAGCCCCACTGAAAGACTTAGAATAGTAAATTTGGGGTCTTTCTGACTTGTCGTCACATGCTTAAAACTTAATGGAGGGAAGAGGGTCACACTTGCCAGACTTTTTTTCCCCAGCCCTCAGGTTAGAAATCGACACACACGCTTTCTGATAGAGCTGCGATTTCACATGTTGGCATGATGCTGGGGGAGAGGATTTCAAGTACAACTTCAGCGCATCAGAAGCCCATGCTAAAACTGCAGGAGCTCCCACTGCTCTGGCAGGAGAGGACTGGGCTAGTGTTGACTCAGAGCAAAGCGGGCATATTCGCTGCTGGAAAACTGCAGTTTGTCCCTGGGTGTATATATATATGCAAGCTGTACTTTGACTCTACATACACAAGTGAAATATTTACCTTTAGAGCGACATGTAAAGCTTGTCTGCATATCTTCTTCTGCTCCTAATTGTATACTAAATCATCAACCTTTGAAATGCAAATTACCAGTTAAAAATAAATGAATAAAGCTCAAATTAGACTCCAGGCCCAGCTGTAAAGGCAATCCAGGGTCAGACACTCACACATGAACACCTTCTCCACGGAATAAATGTCATGTGCAAAAAGACTATCTCTCACGTCAACCTATCCTACTTTGAGTGGGAAAGCAAGTTATCCACTTGTCTACAGGAGCTGTAGATATTAATGAGGGCACTTTGTTGCAAAGAACAGACCAAAGGCTTGAGGATATCATCTGGATTAAAAGTTTTTTCTTAGTGCTTCAGGTAGGATTAATAAAACCTTGCTCAACCGTCAGCACTTGCTCTCCAGGCTGAGAAATTGGAGATTTCACACTGTTCACCTCCTAGGAAAGGCAGTGGAGAGCAATATCTGTCCATCATCTGCTGGGGCTCCAAGGAGGACCGTGGCAAGGAGACACTGTGGGCAATTCAAGGGGCTCACCCCTGCTTCTGCCCAGCAGAACGGCAGTGCACCATCTCCCAGCACAAAGGCCAGGTTTTCAACCACAAGGCTGCACTTTCTCCCCAGTTCTTCTCCCTCCTCAGGCACCTCTGCCAGCATGGGCCCATGGAAATAGCTGTCTCAGAGCTGAAATAAGCACCACCCTTTTCCACCTTCAAAAAGACAGTTTTAATGGGTTCTTTTCACAGCTTGGTAAATCCTAGAAAACAAATACATTTCCCCCCCTCAAATATCTCTGCAGCATCCTGCAATAATTCAAATAAATTCTAGCTGAGTCCGTTAGAGCATTTCATTTGTCCATGCTCATTCATTCATCGCATGGACCGATGAAACCACATTCATTTGTCCAGCTAATCAAATGTTCTTCTCCACTCACACCGCTGCTCAGGAACAAGGAGTTTTATGCTCACACATTCCTGTGCTCCCATGAGAAATGCTGCATATTATATAGGAAGAGACATGGCCTAAATGTAGATGAAGGCGCAATTATATATCCAGGCAGGGATCACACAAAGACAGCACTGAAGAGACTCAAACTAGTACCTTACCTGACTGCGCCAAGTGCTTAAGCTGAATGATTGCATACAGGTAATCAACTCAGAGCAAACTGATATTCTGGGGAGTTGTGCCTTTGCAAATGTCTGAGGCTCACCAAGAAAAGATTTAATGCTTTCTAAAACTCCTGAATCTTCTTTAGCTGCTCCATATGTTTTCTGCAAGAGGCAAACTCATAGTGGAGCTTCTGATTTTAAGTTACACGCAGCCAACCCAGAAGGGGACACCCTGGGAGTTACATGGCCCATTGCAGGAAAGCAGTGCAGCTCCTGTAACGAGTAGCTGCTGGGAACTTTCTGCAGTCAAATTGCAGGAGTTAAAGAAAAAAGAAGTCTGGCAGTAAATATACTTAGTAAATTCAAACAGTGAACAAGTTCCAGGAAACTGAGATAACCCTGCAGACACAAAGGTCCTGATCCAAACCCCACGGAAGTCAATGGAAAAAATCATGTCACTTTTAACAGGCTTTGGATGCAGCCCAAGGAAAGTCAAATAAGTGTCCAGTCCCAATGACTCTCCAATTCTTCCCAATTGCCGCCCAGATGTCATTCACCTTCCCTGGCAACTCCTCACTTGCATCTTTGACCCCGTGCTGAATTCTTCCTAGGAGTTTGTACCCAGAGCTACAGATTTTTTTTACCCACAAAATGCTGCTGGGTCCTGTTCTCCTGCCAGGTCATCGGTGTCTGTGGTTTTATCACGAGACTGAATATTTGGCATTTCTCCTTGATGCTTCTGTAGGTACAAGGATATGTCAAGATTTCAAAGGGTAGCAAACAAAAACTGAAGAGCGACAAAAGAAGCAAATTTCCATGTAACCCTTCTGCAGAGCTCTCACAGTGCTCAAACCCAGTACCTGGGATTCGCAGGTCAACCAGCAGAGACCAGTGTCCCCTTTGCATGACAGATACATGTTCCCTGAGGAGAGGACACGCTACAGGAGCAACCGGTCGCTGGCCAGGCAGTAGGCTGAAGAAAATGCCCTCCCATCATCACATGCCCCTCACTGGGAAGAAGCCCCCAGCCTCCCACAGGTGCCCATTTTCCAACCAGAGATGGGTTCAGAGGCATGTGTGAGAGGCAGCAAGAACCCAGTCGTCTCCTTGTAGTCCCAGCTAAACTCTGTTTACATGGATTGCCAGCCAGCTGTGCCGTGTGCTTGCTCGGAAGAGCGCTGCATGCAACCTGGCCACGGTTCAGAGGTCTGCAATCCGGAAGGCAAAGGAGAACACTGAACATCTCACCTCTTTCAAAAACACTGGACCGATCCTCCAGTTTTTTAAGCCTGCCACCTGATTCTTTGGGCCCTGACGCAACCCCTTTGAATGCTAAAGGTTGATGATAGTGAATCATTTCACATCATCCACCCCCTAACATAACAACGTGGCCCTGAGTCAGATCCTGAGCTGAGGCAGGAGCCCAGTGCCCCATCCACGTCTGCAGAACTGCACCATCCACTGCGCTGGATCTGGCCCACTCTGCCTGTACAGGAAGTTCAGGAGTCACCCCACCTGGCTTCAGCCAGCCAAAAATGTGGCATCTCTCGTCCAGCCTAGTCCTTCAGCTGCTACCGTTAGTAGGTAGAGATCAATTCCTCTAAATCATAGCTGTTATTCTTGGGAAGGGATCTTACTGTGAGATTTTCCATGATTGCATGGGAAACAGAGGTTCAGCTGACTAATCAGCCACAGCCTCTAATCCATCTATTTTGCATGGACTTGCAAAGCAAGAGTTTGGATCTGTTAAGAGAAACATCCTTTGGACAGTTTCACTGATCCAAGCTAAGCTGCCCACAGTTTTCTCCACTGAACCTGATATCTGGTGACGTGCACCAGCCTACATGCATTGTGTGTGGTGCAGAACCATCTCCTCTGCAGCAATTGTCTTTGTGAATCTCAGAATTGTTAGAAAAAAGCAAAAACAACCCATGAAACCCCACAAACCAAGCCTGCTTCTCAGTTTACATATTTCAGCATCACCCTGCTGACTGCCCCAGAGCTGGTGACAGCTGTAGGTGCCAGAGGACAGCAGTCCAGGAGTGTATCCCACAGACAAGCACAGCTATATGAGGCAAGATAAGTGCTCAGCTAATGGGAATTTGTGAATGAGAAGTGCTCTCTAAACCATTCCAGCAAGGCCACCAGCATTTCCATCTGCCCTTTACGGATGGAGAAACTGAGGGAAAGCAAACACCTAAGCCAGCCAGAAGTGCCAGATCTTGAGAAGTTCAGAGCACAAACCTTATGGCCACCATGGTCTGAATTTTCTGCCTCAAAACAACAACCAAGGAAACCTGATGCATTTTACTGTTTTTGAAAGAAAGAAAAACCCAGCAAGAAAAACGCCCAGCAACAACCAACCCTCCATTCACCCAGGTCACAGGGTCACTTGTTATCCCGGAGAGTGAGGAAGAAGATGGACAAAATGCTGATCTTTCGGGTTAGGCTGGCGGTTACTCAGCCAGGGCTCCCAACACCACACAGAGGCAACCAAGCCCTGCACAGGGAGCACTTCCACCCCCTAATCTTGTTGGTCGGGATCTGCTCTCTGGGACTGGCTGCAGTTCTCCCAGACCCTGAACCTGTCCCAAAACTATCCTTCCTCTTCTAACATGACCTTAGAGGTTGGAGGCTGCCTTCCTCCTCCCGGGAACCCTCCCCGCCAATAAACACAGCAGTTTCTGTAACCCACTGCCCTCTCTTCAAGACACAATCCTTCCAGCTACTGCTTGTTGATACAGATGATATGGATTTTGCTGTACTCTCCTTCAACAGGCTCAGGCAATGCTGGCATGACCAGATCTTGATGAGGTTTGCAATCAGCTGGATGTATTACAGCTTCCAGAGATTCCCACTATAACATCATTGGGTGGTTTTTTTCCTCCCTTCTCTTGACAAAACCCTTTATTTGTTTCAAACGCAAAGGCGAAGGAGGGAAACTCAAATCTCTCTTTGAAAGAGGATAGCCTCAGTTTTACCAAGGAGCGAGTAATTTGGTATCTCTCTCTGCTTTTGGGGGGTCTGATTCAATACACTGGTTTGAGCAGGAGCCTTGTTTTGGCTGCTCAGCAGCTGGTGGACATGGCCTAAACACTACCAAGTGGTGCAGGGAGGGAGGCCACAGATTTGTGCAGAGGTGGATGGACTGCATCTCATGCACTGACTCGACAGCCCTAAAAGACAGGTGCCTGCTCTGGTTCGCTGGTCCTAGAGGAGCCAAGCTGGCTTCACCACGGACATCTGCACAGGGGAAGTTCCCCGTAACACAGCCGTGATGGCCACAGAGGCACCAAGGGGGTGAGTGGCCATCTTTCCACCTCTCAGGCCACCAAAACGGGGCCTGAAAGGGTCTCTGTGCCCAGGTGGATGCCCATGCTTGCCAGCAAGGATGTAGGGTGGGAAGGAGCTCAGTGATGGGGAACATGACTGTGCAGAAGGTGTGCCGTGGGAGAGTCGAATAAGGAGAGGGAGTACAAGAAGTACAAGAGTACAAGGGGTTCAAGGGAGATGAGTGAGGATATGGCTGGGGTTAGGCTGTGGAAGGGTGGACAAGGTGGAAGATTAACTCAGCTCTTACTCTGCATCTTTATCCTAAAAAGCAAAAGGTTGCTGTGTGTCAGTAACACAGGAAATGGAAAAAAAAAAAGTCTGATTTCAGGTTGCAGGAAGCAGACAGGAAAGGCATTTACCAGACAGCACAAGAAGTCACAAAAAGCGATGGTATCTACTTGCTGCAAACCACGTGCAAAAGCCCCCAAAAGCAAGAGGGGCTCAGGTAGCGTGGGAGGCTGTGGCAGTGCCCTCACTCAGGATCCCTGATGTGCATAAATTAGAAAGAGTTCAGAAGAACGGCACCTCCTTTATTTACTTTTTAAATAAAATGAGTTTTTTCTTCACTCCCTTTAACCATGGTTGTCTGTATAAAAAATATGCCAGTTACACAGTGCCTGCTTCAGAGACCACTGAAATCAATGGCAAATTGTACTTGCTTTCAGTGGGCTTTGAATCAGATCCTAAAAATGCAGCCCAGCCCATCCACATCAGCAATAGCAAAGTAAAAAAAATGAGTTCAAGTATCCTAGAAATCCGGAGAGGCGGGGGAAAAAAACCAAGGTGATATCTAGGAAAAAAATGCATTCCAGAGCTTCATGCCTCGAGTCAGCAGCTGCACTAGAGCTTTAAGGCTTGTTTATAGCAGGGAGTTGCTGGGTACAGTAACAGTAAAGTTAGAAAGGGACAATTGACGTTATTAATATTAATGTTATTCGAGTCTGGCCAGGCCACTCGATTTCTCCGCACTAAGTTTTACTATCCGTGGGCTGTCAGAGCAAAGCAAAGCAACAGTCCTCCAACAGAAGGATCTTTGTCAAAAAGTGTCTTCCTAAGAAGGATCTTTTTACATGAGAAAGTGTAGACATTTTCTCTCTGGGAAATCTGATTTTATTTCTGACTGCTCCCTTCCCCCACTGAATTTATAACATTAACACAAATTGGAGAAAGAATATGATTTTTTTTTAAAATTACAATATTTATTAAAGAAAGGATTTCATGTTTCTGAAAACCAAAACAAGTTGAGACTTCAGAAAATTTTTCCTGGAAATGACTGTTTTTAACATGGCTTTAGTATGGCTCATAAGGCAATGAAACTTAAGCAAAAGCTGCATCTGCCCATCATTCCCTCTCTTCTAACATTTTAACCCACTGACCCATTTCAAACAGATTTGACAGAAGGAGAGGGCTTCCAAAGACAAGAAGTTCCCATGAGTTTTCTGAAGGCAGAAGCTGGACAGAGAAAAGATCTTATGAAACCCTCCCTCCTCACTGGAGAGACTGGTGCGTGAGTTCAACCCTTATTAGATATCAGGGAATCCAT
This sequence comes from Apteryx mantelli, assembly GCF_036417845.1. NCBI lineage: Eukaryota > Metazoa > Chordata > Aves > Apterygiformes > Apterygidae > Apteryx > Apteryx mantelli. The sequence continues at coordinate 8,388,390 of NC_089980.1, read as the reverse complement.
CGTAGCACACAGATCCGCAGAAACAAGCATCGGATTGGCACAGCCATTTGGGGTGGGTTTTTGTTTTAAAGGGCAAAGGATGGACCATGCCTGGTTCTCTCCCTCCTGAGGGGTTTTGGGCTTAGTCCAGGTCTTTGTGCGACAGTTTGAAGGTTGAGGCTGCGTCCTGCTGATGATACAGATTTAGCCTTTGACTCCAGAGGAGCATCCCTTCATTATGGTCCTCACTGGGTCCCACACAGGAAAACCACATGGCAGGTTAGACACACACACCTTTTCACCTCACGGCAGAGCTCATCTCTTCCTGCTTGCCCACATTTGCCCATCATGGAAACTATCACTTGACGGACAGCAGGGAAAGCCCCAACGGATGCATTGCCCTGTCTGTGCCATGGGCTGGGGAACCTTTCTCAACTGCTAACTTGGAGAGGATGTGGGTTGCAATGTGTGCTTCCCCGTTAGCCCAGCTGCTTCAAGGGGACATCCCCTGCTGCAAGCTTACCTGCATCTTTCCTCAGTATTTTCCCCGCCACAATAAATGGTGGCAGGAGATCAGATCCTCCGTAATCTGACCAGTTCTGTTTTGCAGGCTTTAGAAGACGCTCGTTATAAGCATAAAGCAAAATGTGCCTTTTCTGTGCCATCCTTCACCCACATCAGCTCCCAGCACCCAACCTCCTCCAAGAGCCAGACTGAGGACACAGTGCTTAGACTGTCCTCTCGTCTGCACTGAGTGACTCTGGGGTCTTTGCTCTGCAGACACTGTGATGTGCACGAGCAAGTGGATTCTTCTCATTAAGGCATTGCTATAACCCTTTTCAACGAAGCAGCTTCCCAGCACACCAGTGTTGTAACACCAAGGTGGAAGCATCCCAAACTAACATTAGTTGCACACCATGATCAGCACTTATGGATTCTCTTCCTTTTTTAGGCACAGTATGATCTACTGGCATTTGTAAGTGTCAAACCTTTTGAATTCTCCATTCACAAACTGAATATAGAGCACTGACCGGGAGGATCAGGACACACATTCTCGATGGCCAACAGTGTTACAGAGGTGCTTTGCTTTCTACAGGTTCCCAGAGCTAGAAATGTCCAGCTTCTGCTGGAGGATCCACTTCCCAACCTGTCAGACAGACCTGGGTTTTGTCCAAGGCCTAGAGGTGTGCTGGTCAAGGCACAGAGCTAGCCTAAGACTCTGGCCAAAGCAAAACAACTTCTTCTGAAGTTAGATAAAGGCTGTACCTTAATGGCCCAGAAACAGGAAAGCATCTCTCCATTACAGGATGGATGAGCAATGGGACAGAGTAGCCAGCTCACAGGCTTCATTAATATTATCTAGTCAAAGACAGTTTTGCATCAACTCAGAAAGGCATCAGTAAGGCCTCTGAGCTTCCCATCTCTGCAGTGGCTCTGATCAGGTGCGGGCCAGAACTTAACTTCTGGAGAGGCCAAGACCAAAGGGCTCCAACTCTTTCCTTCCTGAAGGATGTCACTACAACTGCTTGCCAGAAGAGCTGATTGGTACCTCCTCCAGCTTTCTAGGCAATCTGCTCTAGATGCAGCTTAGACTTAGAATTTTTCAGCTTTGACTCTCCATATATCTTCATGGAAGAGTCTTTGGACTTCAGTTGGGCTCAGTCTGTGTGAAGATGGGACCTATGCAGAGCACTTCTCATTGACAGAAAGCTTTAGTACTTTGCAGCACTTGATCCCAATATGTGCAAAATGCCTTGAAGAGACAGAGGAAGGGGGCATTGCCACCCACTGTTTCAAAAGTGACTCCGTTCTGCATCATGCAGAGCCAAAATTTCTAGATTTCAAAAGGAGAGAGAAAGAAACCAGCCCCACATCAAAGCAACCTAACCCTAGAGGGTTGAAACAACCAATATCCTGGGAAGTGGGCAGCAAGGATTCTAGTCTCAAGACTGACTCCTTCAGGACAGGCTTGAGGCTTCTTGCATTTATAAGCAAGAGTCCTGATCACCACCCTCTCAGCTCTGTGGGGTTCATGTACTCACCTTCTTTAAACGGAAAGCCTTGCTCAAACTAGACCCTATGTTCCCAGGAAAAGGTTGGCTTCCAGTTAAAGCATCCAAACACACAGTAAGGTCTTTCTGCAAAGTTTCTGCCTGCCTCCCATTCCAGCAATGGCTGGATGGAAGGTCAAACAGGAGAGGGAAGGAATGATACTGTGCAGTTTTGGAAGCTTGCTTTTTGAGCACATTTCTGCTTGAAGACAAAGATTTGCAGCTCCTTGCAGCATTTCAGAGAGCCAGATCAGTAGCCATTGAGAAGTCTTGGGCCATATCACCCACAGCTACATCTCTGCCGCTCTGTAAACCAGTGTGCTTCTGCTTGTTGACCAGGTCACCTTACGCAAGAGAACAATCTGGTCTGCTCTATTTTCTTACAGTTATTTCCTCTTTGCCATGGCATTTGGAAGTATTGGGAGGTTTTCCCCATATGCCAAATAGTGTTTTCCCCTTTCTTTGGACAGCTTAACTCCTAAGAATAATACTTCTTTTGCAGAGGCCTAGTGGTTTAAATTACTTCATCACTGTTCTGACTGTCGTTAATGATATTGGATTAGCTCACTCTGCAGCCAGACCTAGAACAAGGAGGTCCCATTGTGCCCAGCACTGTCCAAACACAGGGGCAGACACAGGCCCTCCCCTGAAGAATTTGCATTTCATTACTTGGGAAGCTCATCTGAACCAAAGACCCATCCCACAGCAGCTGGAAGCTGCTACTATTAATAAACTGCAAAGCAGTAGAAACTGCATCCCCTTCAGCACCAACCAGGGAGGTTTGCTTTCTCTGAGAGCTGAGTTATTACATCTGAAACCCTGTTGATTTTGCATGTAGAGCACAAACTTCACTCACCCCCTGTTCCTTCTAGCAATGTCAGGAGACAGTTGAGTAAATAGCACAAGATATCTTTCAACTTTAAAGTCCCAGGCAGACTCTACAGCGGAGAAATGCTGTGTAGGCGTAAGCTAGAGACTCAATTGTCACAGGGAAGTATGCTTATTTATTTTTCCAGCACAAATATATACCTAGAATTTTACATTCTCACCCCTCTGTTTCTCCACCTAAATTCAGTAAATTCACACCCATCTCCCTTGCCTCTCTTTGGGCACACTTCAGCTGTGCCCTTTTATAAGAGAACTGACTCCAGCAGCTGAAGGTTAGAGGCAGAGATGATCTGATCAGAAACAAAGTCCATGCTTTAACCACGGAGGTAAGGAGCTGCTGCAGCTCACAATCTCTCCATCTCCTGGAGCTTTCCAAGCCAGTCTGGAAGGCCTCCTTGCTGGCTTGTGTTTGCTAGCACAAGCTCTTGAGTTCGACACAGGGCAACTGTAATATTCAGGAATATCTTGGACAAGAGCATCTTGAACAAGATGACATGAAGAGCCCCGCTAGCCTGTAATGTGCGATCCAGGTGGCGAACCTGGTGTCCCATCACACCAATAGGAAGATTAGTAGGAAACAGGAAAAGGCACCTAGTGAACAAAGGCTCCCTCAAAGAAAAAGGATGTGAGTGCCTGACCTCCAAACAGCGATCAGAAGTAATCTTTCCTGCCCCCACTATCTCTCCAGGGTTTTGCAAAGAGCCCATGAGATCATCGTGCACCAGGAACCTCCATGTTTTGGCAGCAATGTATTAGGCTTGGTGCACAGGTAAGAAGTCACTGCAGACTCAGGTCTCTGTTCCCTTCAGCTGGTTGCTGGGAACGCAGTACTGTATCTTCTGTTCACTGATGCCAGCTGGTGTATAAGGCCAATGCAGAAATGCTGATTTACACCAGTCAAGAACCCAGCTGGCTGTTCCTGACATCTCCCACCAGCACGTCACTTGGTTTCTGTCATACCGGGCTGTGCATTACACCTCAGGTAGGTCTGTGGGGGGATCAGGCTTGATGCACCAGCATCAAGGCTAACATCATCCAGCTAATTATCCCTGCAAGTCAAAACTTAGCAGATCTTCTTCGGTGTAATTTAACACAAAGACAGAGGGATGCCAGGAAAATCTAGATTTGGAAAGTACCACGGACAGGCCACCCCTCTTTTAGATATCAGGTACTGTAACCTCTCCCTTGCTGACTTCTCCAAGGATACACTCATGGCCCGCTCACAAGGAGAGACTTGGACCCAGGTAAATGGTCTCACCAAAGCCTCGATTGTGCATTAAGCAGTGCTTGGGTGGGTCCACGTGCCACCAGACTACCACAGGAACATCAGCAGAGCTCTTCACCATACCCTGGAGTCAGCTTGTCATCAGGACATTTTAGCAATGTTCTCGTCAACACCTGAAGGTTTGGCTTGCACCCGGAGAGGTCCAGGGTACCCAACAGCAGTCAGATCAGCTCTGTGAGTGCTGACACTTGGGGCTCATCAGCCAATATTTTTGGTGCTCTGTTGCACTCAGATTTTCTCCAAGAGAGTTTTGGGGCTCATTCCAGTTGTGAAACACTCCACCTCATTCCAGCGCAGACAGCATGGATTAGCCTGTGCCGCTGGAGCTGTGATGGACAGGGCAGAGCAGCTGCAATGAGGATGGCCTTGGGATGCGGGAGAGAGCGATCCGCACAATGACCTGCAAGCCCCAAACCTCATCCATATTTTCCAGCTACGCCAGCCAACTAGAGGAGAGGTATTGCATTTCCCTGCCTGCTCCTGGCAGTGCTTTTGGTAGCGAACCTATTGCGCTGTTCTGTGCTGCCTCGTTTCCCACAGCCAGGGACACTGCAGAGGCACTGCCTGCCCCATCCCCAGTCATCCAATGCTGCTCACCCTGCCCCTGACTGGGGGCCATGTGTGGATCTGCTTAGGGAAGGGATCCAGCTTAAAAAAAAATATGATTCCTGGGAAGAGAGGGGGAGAAGGGATTATTCTTGGAGGCAGAACCCTCCTCAAGTCACAGTGCTGTGACGGCATTGCTCACAAAGAGCCTGCAGCTACAGGAGATGGGAAGAGACAGCCTGGGTGGAGGCCAGGAGAAAGACTGTCATAAACCAGCTAAATGGTGCCAAATCCATAGCTAATATGTATGTGTCAACTTTGCACCGGGATGTCCACACTCCACTCCGGAGATTCTCACTCTCCAGGGCTCTGTTTACCTCATACTCTCACAATTTCCTATTGAAAAAAAAAAAAAAGAGAGAGAGAGAGAGAGAGAGATGTAAAGTAGGTCTCAGGAAATATCCTCTCCTCCCCTCTGACTAGCCAAGAAGAACTGGCAATAAAAGGCCCGTTCTGGCTGCTCCCTGGGGCTCTGTTTTATTTGCCTTTCTAACACATGGAAAGAGCCTTTTGGCTAGCATGGCAAGATTTTGAAAGAGTAACTTGCAGAATTTCCTAGCTTTCCAGAGTGGGTAAATGCTTGACCCACCACTGTCAACAGTGCACGGACCCTATTTGTCCCCCCCACACCACAACATGTAAATCAAAAGCTGTCCAGGGCAGTGCCGTGCCATGAAGGCAGTACATCTGCTGGGGCTGAAGCCTTATCCTGCAGGAGCGTACACATCAAGCCCGCTTGCATGAGCTACCAGCATCTCAGCTCTGCATGGGAGGCATGGGATGTGCCATCTCCCCTCTCCATTCTTGAGCCGGAGGGCAGCATGAGCACGGAGAAGGGTACATGCAGCTCTACAGAGGGGCAATTTGCTGGTGGCAAAGACTAGTGGTAAAATAACAAAGACAGGAAGGATCGTTACTCAGAGCAGCCTCTTCAAACCACTCTGCCACCTAGAACCCAGTGTTGCTCTTGCAGTGGGGAGTGGGCAGGGAAAATTCTCCTCTAGAGTCTGCTACCCTCCTTGCCAGGGTTTGAGGCATCTCACTGCAGCAGGGGGAAGCAGCAGGACTCATGTAGCCCTTCTCTTAAAGGCATTTCTGCAGGGTCAGACTTGTACATTGCTTTTTTTCTTCTCACCTACCATAGCCCAGAAAATAAGGATCAGGAAAGGCCCAGCCTTTTTTGTGGCTGTAAGAAAAGTCCCTGGTTGCTCTGTCACTTTAGGAGATCAGCCAAGGGCAAAAAGAAGGGCATTTCACCTTACCAGGCTGTGAATTAGCAATGGGATCCCCAGCCCTTGGTACCTGACCTTAAAAAGCTTTGGCATCCATGGTGCAGAAGAGCTGCCCAGACTGTCCTGTCCCCAGTGTGCAGACATGCAAGAGAAGTGCACCCACTTGATACCCAGTGCAGGGGGTCTTACAGGGGCCATGCTGTGACTGCCAGCAGGTTAGGCCAAGCCCTGCTATGGGGCATCCACATGGCTGCTCTTCCATTCCACACATTCCTGTGGGACTGCTGGGTGCTCTGAATGAATGCTGGAGGTGAGCATGATGCAGGGACCTTCACTGAGAGTTTTATGCCCCCCAGTTTGGCAGGTCTAACCAGAGCCCCATGGATGCTGGAAGCAGTACTAGAAACAGCATGCTAGAATTTAACAGAGCAAGAGCCAAAATGGATCAGACCTCTGGTCCATCTAACCCAATGGCCTATCTAGACAGCAGCCAGCCCCAGATGTTTCCCTGGAGCCCCAGAGTCATGCACAAAGCAGAAGCTGGATATTCATTTCTTCTACTGCTGTTGCTGGAAGCAGCTGTGACCAATCTCCTACCCATACTCAAACTCCCACAGTTAATAACACATAAAAGCCTAAGACTAGTTTCCTGGGCCTTAGCAATCCTGTTTTCTGCCATCACAGAACAGCCTTTTCTCCTGCTTGCTGCTGATCCTCACCCTTCAGCCACCCAGCTAGGCCTTGATTTGGCCACCTCTGCTGGACAAGAGCATCCCTTTCCCCAGGGCTCTGTGCAAAGATGCTTCCCTTCCCTCCAGCTAGGTCTGATTATATGTCCAGTTTTCAAATGCTCTTGCAAAGCCCCTCTGTCACATTTTAAGATGCATTTCAACCAGAGACCCTTCAAGTCTCCTCTTCTTCCAGGTGAAACAGCAGCTGGATGGATCCTATAGTCAAGAAACTCCCAGCTCTGCTCAACACAGAGAAGTTCAACGCCAGGATGAACAAGAGGAACTTTATTGTAACAGCTGCATCTTGCTTATCCCAAACTCTCCCTCAGGCCAAGTGAGATATCCTAAAGGGGTAAAAGTTTTCATCTGCACATAAAGAATCACCAGAAATTTTGTGCTTTTCTTGCGTTGTTGCACAGAACTGAAGAAGAGGACTTAGGCTTTCTTTTCCTGACTTTGCATCAATAAGGAGAGTTTTCCCTCTCTTTGTTTGGGAAAAGAGGGGATCCCCAGCAGGTAAAAATCACTGCTCTCCACTGATGTTAAGAGCTGCAGTGATTTCTACCATCTGACAACATGGATAGTCAAGACTGGACCACGTGGGCACAAAGATTCCTGTGCCACCACCTTCGCTCAGCAAAGCTTTTCTGAAGAGTGCCTGTGATTGCCTTGCCCCCAGGGCAGTGAAGAATTCTAGCAGGGCCTGGCACCAGGAATGGCTGGAATTAACAAAATCCAAGGGGAATGTCACCTGCAAGATCTTTCATCCTGCCCTGCTTTCAGGCCCATGCTGAAATTTGGAGTGGCTGCCAGAGCACCTGTAGCTGAAATCACCCCCACAGTGGGAATATCTGAAGGTCACAGATGCAAGCAAATATTTGATGAATCAATGCAATGCAACCTTGAACACTGCACCTCCAGCATTGGGGAGGACCCCTCCTTTGTGTCTGTGCATGAATGCCCTTCAGCATGCCACCCACGCTGTGTTTGAGCTGCTTCACTGTGTGCACAGTGCTTGTTTTGTTAATGTTTAGACTTTCCCTGAAGGGCTTCTCTAGGCTCAGTGATCACGAATGAGCACCGTAAGTTAGCTGGAGACAATTCATTTATCTCAAATAATAGTATCATCGCTCTTTCCTGTAGGCAAAAGATCTCCTTTGCTCTGGAGCCTTTCTACATGACCTTCACTCCCAAGTCCACATTCTCCTGGGACTGTCTGACCCAAGTCTCACCCACTCAGGGGATGATCACTGAAAACCCATCTGACCATGTTCCTTCCAACCATTCTTCCAAGGCCAACCAGGCTAAGTCCAACTCTTTAAAACATCTCAAGAGTATTGAGGAGCAAATGCATCTTCTGACTACTGCTCTTACAGCAGAGAGAGTGGGAGATTCAGGCCCCGAGTGTACAGGTGAAAGCCCTGGTCCATATGTTAGAAGGACATGACCTCACTCATGGGAAAACAGCTCTGCTTTGCTGGTCCTGCTCTACTGATGCACGCATGGCTTTGCCTCAGGATGTATGGGACTGTGCTCATGGGAGTACAAGGCACCAGAGAGGTCTCAAGGTAATACTTAACTGCTGTTGTTGACAAACCATGAATATTGACCCTGTAAAATCACTGGTTTCCCACCTCTGAGCTCGGGAACATCCCCTCCAGTGTCATAACAGCAGACAGGTTTTGGTACGTGGCTGAGCTGTCCTCATTTCTACTAGTAGGGGACAGCAGGATGCGGGATGCCTTTGGTGCCAGAACCACTTTTAATTATACGTGGGCTGAGCTAGAAATGAGGTATTCCATGGGAGGTTTGTACAGGATGAAACAGAACAGGATTTTGATGTGCTTGCTAGCTTTCAGTTATGCTTGCTTGTTTAATACCATAATAAGTCTCTCCAAAAACCCCAGGTCTCTTTTTCTCTCTGTCTTTTTCTATTTTCCCTCTCTGTTTCCTTCCAAGCCCTGTGTGATTTCCTCCAGCCACATCCCAGCATCAAGAACAACCTTGGATCCTGACCTGGGAATATCATCACTTTGGTTTCAGATCTTTTGCTCCATCAGGACCCATGAAACTGGGGGATTTTAGTCCCCTCTAAATTTTGTTGCAGGAGGCCTGCAAATTGCATGGCACAGTGATCTCACCTTAGGGAAATTGTCTTCATGATAAGAAGCAGAATTAGGATTTTGTGGGATGTGGAGACAAGACACAAACCCCAGGAATACAGCCTGACCCAGAAAATCTGGAGGGACTACCTATGTATACCCCAAGTGACTATTTGCTTTGCTGGAAATTTTGTTCCCTTTTGTTTCTGTAGAAAGCTGCGAAAAGGAAGAAGTTTTAGGGTTGCTTTTTTATGCAAGTTTTCTTATAGAAAGATAAGCCTAGCCATCCCACAAGCCCTCTAGGTGAATTTGCTACCCTGTCACAGGGTGGCAGGGGAACATGAGACCTGCCAGCCCTTCCAGTTCCCCATCCAGCATAGCAGCTCAGCTCATCCAAACCGGGATTTAAAGAGGATATTGCAGCATTTTTACAGGATTACTTTAACTGAAATCTGCCACGTACACAGACAGCACAGACTGTGAACAGCTTCCACTACCTCCCCTCAAAAAGAGGGATCTACAAAACAGATCTTTCACAAATCTTTCTTATCCAAAAGGTCAGTCATTTCCCCCAAACTGTGGCACAGAACCGCTCGGGCCTGGAGTCTCCAATTTGCTTATCTTCTTAAGGGAATTAAGAAGCCCTTTAAAATCATTCAGAGTTATGCAAGTAAAAATTAAGCAATAAATGGCCCTGTTTTTCAGAACAGGAGGTGACTTCTTTGGGCCTAAATGTCTTAGGAAAAAACTGCAAAAAGGCTTAAGCCTTGTTTCATTGGCAGGTTGCAGGGGAGTCCTGGAAAACCATTCAGTTGACCGGAATTGCCATCAGGAGGTGTCCCTCTCTCTCCGCTGGTGGAGAGTGAGCCGAGGGGCACATGGTCTCCCGTCCACTACCTGTCTCTGGCAAGCCCCCAGCCTTGTCCCCAAGACCCTCTTCAATATACAGGCACAAGAGCAATGATACGCCCCGTTAACCGTTGTCTCCCCTGGCTCTGCCACCTCTTCCAAGCTTTACTAGGCAATCACAGGGGTTTGCAACAGGTTTTGTTTGAACTCTCAAGTTACAGAGCCTTTTTCTTTCTTTCTTTCTTTCTTTTCTTTTTTTTAATGCCTGGCTACTCAAGTGCAGCCAAATAGCTCTTGTGAGCTTGACTTTCAGCCTCAGAGGAGGTTTCGGGCCTCATGCTTGGAGTCGACCTAAATGCCTGGTGCTAAAAATATGCCCTGCCACTTTCAGGAACTAAAGAAGTGGCTACCAGTTGTGTTGATTTGCCATTCAGCCTGACTTGAGTGTCCCTATTTGATTGGTAGTGAGTTATTTCCCACTTTAAAGAGGCATGTTATCTCACATCTTTTTTCACCTTTAAGTTTTGGCTTATAATCAGTGGCGAAGGGGCCATTTGAAAAATAGCATCATGCTCATCTGCAGCAGTTTCAGGGGAGAGTCCTGTGCAGTTTCATCCCTGCAACCCTGAACACAAGGCAAACATTGCTCTGTCTACCCCAAAAGACAGCTTGCTCCTGGCAAGGCTCAGGATGTGCGAATTTGGTAACATAACAGCTGGGGGAACAGTCTCTGAATGCGAAAAGCATCGGACAGCTCTGCATGTGTGATAGCCATCTGTGCACGCTTGCAAATCCCCCACTTGAAGGGCACGCAAGGGGCCAGGTCCTAAGCAGCTGTGAACCTCTTAATGTGACCAGCTCTATGCCAATTTACCCTGGCACAAGATCTGGCCCCGAGAGTTGACCACTGTGATTTTTTTGGCCTGAAAATCACCCCAGAATGGCCAGGACACGTACAGAGCCACCATTGGGGGTTATCTACAATACGCAGTCACTGCACTGAGACCTGGGAAAATCATGACAGGCATGTGGTGGCTCCCACCTGACCTCACAGCCGGGTGGGCTGGACAGCTGCCAGCTCAGCCTGGTTTCATTCTGAGCTGCGTGGAACGTGCAGCTGCAGGCGTCCTTGTTTCCTGAGGACATGGCCTGTTTCACACAAGATGCCTCCTTCCTACTCTAACTAGGAAAGAAGCTTCCCCACCTGGGCCTGGCTTGTGCTTTTTGAGATGGGCGAGAAATCCCCTTGACCACAGGAGACTTGCGGTTGCAACAGGGCAGAGCCACGGGACCAGCCCTGGGGGGCACCACACAGCTCCACGCTCAGATGAACATGGGCTGAGTTTCTGTGGTGCTCGACAGTAATCACCAAGGGACGGATGAGAGCTGGCTGGGGGGTGTTTTTTCTTAATCAGCTGGGTTTGGCTGTAGGAACAAACCCGGCAGAGAGGGAGGAATGGCCATTCAGCAACCCCAGCAGGGGTTTGAAGGCAACACCCGAGTCATCAGATGGGAACCATTTACCTCCCACAGCCAAGCCGCTCTGAGGGGCTTTGTCGGGCAAGCAGAAAGGCTTACAGCAGGCAATGACACAAATCCTCTGCTGCGAACAAGGATTTCTTCTCATGGTAGCCAAAGCTGTCAGGGCTTCCTGGGCTGCCACCTGGGCAAGGTGCCCATAGGTAAGAGAGCCCTGTGTCCAGCCTGTGCCTTTGTTTTACAGCTCATTTTCTCCCAGGCTTTGTTCTCCCTCTGGTGAACCACTGGTGGTCCAGAAAGCAGGCTCATTGCTGAATTCATCACTGGTTACAGCCTCCTGTGACTGCAGGCAGCAACCCCCCTTCAACCTACGGGGTGCTAGGCATGGAGCCATCACCCAGGAGCCAGATCGAGGAGGGGGGGAGAGTCGTGAGATGCCAGAGCTAAAGACCAGAGGGGAAGAGCTAATCCCACAGCTGAAGCAGTTTCACTTTATCTTTGTGTTTCCATCCCATACGTTGTAAAAAAAAAAACCACAGAGCACAGTCATTTCATGGTCTCCCCAGCAAACCCTTCCAGGATGCTTGCGACACAAGGTCAGTCCAGGTGGCTACATGTCCGTCCTGTTTGTGACTTCCTAGTTATGTTCTTCTGGGGAGATGCTTCCCTTTGCTTAATGCAAATCTCCATCCTAAGAGTAGCCCAGAGGGTACCTGTACATCCACCCTTCCAGCTCCCAGTCCAGAAGAGAGTCCTGGCAGCTGGGAATGCTTGGAGCATTAGGAAACCCCATCCCTATGCCCCTGTGCATAGGGAAACCCCATCCCTACGTCCCTGTGCCTCACAGCAGGATTGAGAACAGGGCCCAGAGAGTGGTGTCCAAAGGGATACCACCTCCCTAGAAAACACAATGTATAAGCCTCAAAACTAGGAGTCCCAGCTCCTTGCCAGCAGTGGGGACAAGAAGGGGAGAGGAAAGGGGAACAATCAGAGAAATGTTTCACTTAACGTTTAACACATACCAGACAGAAGGTACATTGATATCAGAGGCCGCATAAAAGTTACACTTCCTGCCACTAGGCCAATTGCTCATCCTGGTACTCCTTATCCATAAAACCAACACCATGGCTTAGTTCCTGTTTTCAAGTAGGTCACCCTTACAATGTGTGTGTCAAGGTCCCATCCCAGCTTCCTGCTTTCATTTCTCATCTCTGCCAGCCTTGAATCTGGCACTATCTGCCCGTCCCCCAAACTCCCCTCACTCCCTGTCCCGATTCTCCTCTGCTGTTGGACTCCTTAACTTTCTTAATGCACTCATAAATTGCTCTTATCTGGGATGCAGTGACAGCTGAAAGTCAGAGGGATACAAGCATGCCTGATCATACACAGCTTGTTACCTCCTGTGCAAGTCCTGCATACTGTAAAAACAGCTTTCTCTCTTAAGTCATAGCAGGATTATCTTTTAGGTCCCTTCTTTACTTTGAGCAAACGGCTTAGTTTTAAGCAAGTGACTCACAGACTGGGAGATCGCATGTGGGGTTTGGATCTAAAGGCATAGGTAAGCATAAAAACCAGCATGAGTGCAAATGTGAGCTTGGATCCAAGTGTGTCAGTGAGGTTTGCAGAGCTGAGGAGGTTTATTGGCAGATTTTAGGCAGCCACGGCTCCCTTCCAGGCCTCGTTATATGTGATATGCAGACCTCTGTCCTTCCTGCCCAGAAGTAATCAGTCTTTAAGGCACTGACCAAGTATTTTGCTGGGACCAGCACTGCCCTGCTACACCAGATTGATACCAGTGTAACCACAGTCGACGGATGGGTGTAAATGAGTCAGAGTTGGCCCGGCACCTCGCACCAAGCCAGGGTGTTTCATGACAGCCCACCTCTGCCAACACACCTGCTGCACCCACAGGGCTCTCACCCGCCCTTCTCCCTGCCTGCACCACCAGCCTTGCCGAGGGCTGGTGGGACCCTCGGAGGTCCCACCGTTAGGTGCTTTGTCAAAGCTACCTCCGAGGCACTGACATTCCTCGGCACGGCTGCTTGTGAATCGTCTGTTAAATCACTAAGCATTGCTATTATTACATGAGTATTGCCATAGCATCTGGTGGCCCTGTCTTTGTGCTAGGTGGTATACCTAAAGGATAGATTACTTGATCCTAGCTATTTCTATGCATGTTTAAGGCCTGGTTCATCCAGCATCTTTCTGCCATATAAATGCCCTGCAGTTAATGAAGTAACGCCAAAGAAGCGAGGGAGCACTAAAAGTGAAATAACACAGCAAGGAAAGTGAGCCATTTGCAATTAGCATTTAAGAAATCTTGTATTTTAGCTCCTGCTGTTTTCCTTGTGAGTTATCACAGAGTTCAAATCATTGACAGGGATTTTTAGAAATAGTGCTAAAAAAGCTGCAACTGCTAATCCTGCTTTCCTCCTGTCATCTTACCTGCTTCATTCCATTCAGAGCCTGGTCCATAAATTAGGAGCTCTACTTGCTATTGTCATTTATTTTGTCTCTACAGCTTTCCCCCTCCTCAAACAGCTGCTTAGTGGAATTCAGGCAAAATCGGACAAATGTTGCAGCCATGCTGCAAGAAGAGACGTTTCCAGCACATGCGCTGCAATAAGCCCTATCAACAGCAGAATCCAGCCCCTTGAGGAAGGAGAGAAGTCAATCCACAATGGTATGGAGTAATTCCCTTCCTGGAAACCATCCAACATTATGCAATGTGGACTACGTAGCGGGTCTCTGGGCAGCTACATACTGCATAGCAACCTGGGGAGGTTTTTGAAGACTGTGTGCACGCGTGTGTACGTCCAACTTGCTTCACAGAAATTGGCAGCTTGATAGCAGAGAGAGGCCAAATCAGTCTCCCACCAAAGGAAAGGCTCCAGCTTCAGCTCAGAAGTTATCATCTGTTGTGTTTGTCCTCTGAGCAGGCTGATTCTTATTGCCCACAGAAGTAAACGGAGGAGAAAATATGGATAAACTGTCACCAGGAACGATGCTGAAAACATTTGAATAACAGGCAGGACGCACTGGACACAAACTGCAAACAGAACTGGTGGATTTATTCAGGTAACAAATTTATCTTGCCAAAGTATGCAGCTTCAGCTGGACCAACTATATCTGAAGATTTATTATGAAACCAATTTCTGTCAAAAAAAAAAAAAAAAGATTTCTTTTGTATGTCAAATCTTATTTTAAAACTGAGGTCCAAGGATTTTTGCAGTTTGAAATGACATTTTAAGATTTGAGTTCATTTAGAAATACTAGAAGCCATTTTAAAAGCATTCTTTCATGCTCAATATTTTGTGGCGAGTAATCCAAAAGTTAAGTTCATGGCAAACCAAACTGTTGTTTTGGTTTGAAAGCCAAACTGAAAAACAATTATTCATACAGTCATCTCTGAAAATGAGAGAGAATGCAGCTGCAGAAGGTTGGGTTTTGTTTTTTTGGTATGAAACCAAGCAGCAGAAGTGTGAACAAAAACCTTGCAGAACTGGGATTTCGCATGTTTACATGCAATTAGGAGACTCAGAATCACAGATGGTTGAGGTTGGCAGGGACCTCTGGAGATCATCTACTCCAACCCCCCTGCTCAAGCAAGGTCACCTACAGCACATTGCACAGGATCAAATCCAGGTAGGTTTTGAGAGGCTCTTCTGAAATCATTCAACCAATGTTTTGCCTAAGACCACTGCTGGCTGCTTTGCCCACAGAAAAAAGCCACAGCTGCTCTTTTTCCTGCTCAGGAAATCACGGAGCGCTTGCCAATGGCAAGGGCTGTGTTGGCACAGACCACTCTCCACCTAGGCCTTGCTCTTCTCCTCGGCACTAGTCCTTTGCTCTTGGCCACTGCCAGACAGAGGCTACTTGAGCACAACTCTCCTTACCCAGTGATCATGTTAATCCAAGGCCTTAGCATATTGACATGGCTGCTGAGTGTGCAACCACTCTGGCCTTTTGCTTGTTCTTCCACTTTTCCCCTCTAGCCTTTTTGCTTACAACTGATTCTTTCACAAAGGATCTGACATGCGTGACAAGAATGTACCAAGTGTAGAAGAGGCGGAAGGAGGGACAGGTGGCCCAGGATGAGTGTCTCGAGACACTGTCTGAGAGTGCAGGGCTGGCGTTAGGAAAGCAAAGGGCCACCTGGAGCTGAACCTGGCAAGGGCCAGCAGCAAAGGCAACCACAAAGCCTCCTAACCGTGCACCAGCAGCAAAAGGAAGGCGAGGCAAAAGGGGAGCCTGCTGCTAAAGGGAGCAGGGGCCCTGGGCACAAAGGACACCGAAAAGGCAGGCGTCCTCAAGGCTTTCTTCACAAGCTGACCAGGAAGCAGCAATGTGCCCTTGTGGCCACCAAGGCCACTCATCTCCTGGGAAGCCTCACGAAGAGCATTGCCAGCAGGTTGCAGAGGCAGAGGGAGAGGGCAGGCTCCTTCCGCTCTCCTCAGCCCTGCGCCTGAGGCCGCACGTGCAGTCCGGGCTGCACTTCTGGGCTCCCCAGGACAACAGAACCATGGACAGACTGGAGCAAGGCCTGCAAAGGGCCACAAAGATGAGCAAGGGACGCGAGCAGCTCTCCTCCAAGGAGAGGCTGAGCGAGCTGGCACTCTTCAGCCTGCAGAGCAGAAGGCAGAGGCAGGGGGCATCTTAGCAAGCTCTTCTCTGCCTCTTCGATAGGCCTCTGCCAAGCACTGCCTAAGGGGATGCATTGAAGGGGCCCAAGACAACTCTTGTGTGACTATGGGATGGTGCGTGAACGTTGTGAGGGGCATGGCGATTTTGTGCCAATGTCTGTGTGGGCATGGTGTGTGTTTGGGAGGAGCGAGTGGAAGCAGAGAGGGGCAGTTCTCTTGAGGCTGCACTTGGCATGCCACTGCTACGGCGAGGGCTGAAGAGGACTTCTTGGCAAGGCCTTGTTGGCGGGGGAGCCGTTTCAGAAGCTCTTGCATGCTGTGCACATCTCTGCGTGCTGCAGAGTTGAGAGTTGTGTTCTCATTAGCGCCTCATGCCCCTTTGTGCGGTGGGCAGAGCGAGCGTGGGCTTTGTCCCTGCAGCATGGGGGCGGATGGATGGGGGAGCTGCTGCCCTTCGGCAGAAGTGTCCTGGTGCAGAGTCCCCACGGAGCCCTTTTTCTTCTGGCCAAGCTGAGCCTGCCCCTTGCCACTGTCTTTGGGCAAAGAGACAGAAAAAGGAGGGTGGCAACAGGGCAACGTGGGGCCAGAGCACTAGCATTGGGTGTGGTGGTGTTTTGGGGCACTTTGAGGTTTTTTTGGCACTTTGGCAAGGCAGCAGCTTCTTCCCTCTTTGCTTTGCATGGCAGCTGAGTGCCTGCCTTCTTCCTTGTGGGGTGTCCTTGCATTACAAAGCCTTTGGGAGAGCAACTCTCGAGTGCTGGAAAGGACTGGAGAGGTGGGGCTGAGGCGGGAGCAGTGTCCGGGTTTGTGAGCGGGGCCGTGTGCCTGCGCGCGGCCCTTGTGCCATGCTTGTTGGCGTGCCAGTGGCGGGGTGGGTGCGTCTGGGGCCGGGGCGCTTGTCCCTCTTGCCGGGGAGATGGTGCCTGTTGCCGAGGCCATTGTCAGCGTTGCGCGGGGTGGCAGCGAGTTCCGTGTTCCGGTCGGCGTGGAGGGAGGCTGCCCTGGCTGCAGGCTTGGTGTCCTGCTGGGCAGCCGGCGTGCTGGCGGGGGGCCCAGCACCGTCACCGGCCTGCGGTAGTGCGGGGGGCGCTGAGCTGTCTCTGGGCATTGGGGCAGAGGGAGCTGTGGGCATTTCCTCACGGCAACTTCTCTCCTCCTTTGCTTTGCTTTGCTTTGCTTTGTGCGGCGGCCGAGCGCGGCGCTGAGCACCTCCCGAGGACATGCCCGGCCCACGCAGCGCAGGCGAGCGCGCCGGCGTTGGCATGTGGAGGGGGCCTGTGCTGTGGCAGAGGTAAGCAGCCGCGTGGTGGGCCCCGGAGGGTTGGGGGTGATGGGGGGGGTGGGAGAGACCCGAGGACCCTTTTGGGTGGTCCTGTCTGGTGCCTCGGGGCTCTCAAAGGAGTCCTGTACACCGGTGCCAGGAGGGTCTTGCGGGGCCATCGGGGTGCGGGGGGCTTGTTTCTGGGGGATCTGTGGCCTGGTGGCAGCCGCTGATGGCCTCGCTCCTCCTTTTCCTTTGCCCCGTGGCCGAGTGTGGCTGCAAGCAGCTCCCGAGAACGTCCCGGGCACGTGTGGTGCCGTGCAGCGCAGAGGCGAGAACGGCAGCGTTGGTGTGCGGAGGGGGGCCTTCGCCGCAGCACAGGTACGTGGCCCCGTTGCTGGACACAGGGGGCAGGGGGTGCTGGGGAGTTTGGGGAGAGGTGGCAGGGCCCTTCTGGCTGGTCCCGCCTGGTGCCTTGGGCATCTCCATGGAGTGTCCCAGGGCAGCAAAAAGGGCATCCCCTGGGGCCGGGCACCTTGGGTGACGGGGGGCTTGTTTCTCGGGGGCTGGAGCCCATCAGCAGTCACTGATGGTCTCCTTCCTGCTTTGCTTTGCATGCTGCATGAGCATGGCGGTGGCGCTCAGCTCCCGAGGGCATGCTGGGGCCGTGCGGCTTGGTGGTGCGCAGGCGCTGACAGCAGCCTTGGCGTGCGAAGGGGGCCTGTGCGGCATGCGAGGTCAGCGGCTGCGTGCCGGGCCAGTTGGGGGAGGCGTAGGTGTGCGGGAGGGCCAGGAGAGTCGCCAGGGCCCTTCTGGGTGCTCCCGCCTGGTGCCTTGGGCATCTCCATGGAGTGCCCCAGGGCAGCAAAAAGGGCATCCCCTGGGGCCAGGCACTTTGGGTGACGGGGC
This sequence comes from Apteryx mantelli, assembly GCF_036417845.1. NCBI lineage: Eukaryota > Metazoa > Chordata > Aves > Apterygiformes > Apterygidae > Apteryx > Apteryx mantelli. The sequence continues at coordinate 8,370,375 of NC_089980.1, read as the reverse complement.
TTGTTTCTTGGTGGGCTGGCACTGGCATCAGCCACTGATGGCCTCGCTCCTCCTTCTCCTTTGTCTGGTGGCCGAGCATGGTGCTGAGCAGCTCCCGATGGCGTCGAGGAGCTCCCGACGGTGTCCCCAGGCCGTGCGTCTTGGCGGTGGAGGCGAGCGTGCCGGCGTCAGCTGTGGGCATTCCCACTGCTCAGGAGAAACAATCTTCTTGTCAACTTGTTTCAAAGCAGGACACATTGTATTAAAGAAATGATGCTAGCTGAGTGCCTCTTTGTGTTTGCCTATTGCATTGGGGAAGAGGGACTCCCAGGTCCTTCTCCACAGAGCTGCTTTCCAGCAGGTCATCCCCCAGCCTGTCCTGGGGCATGGTGTTATTCCTCCTTAAGGACAGCATCCTGCACTTGCCTTTGTTGAACTTCAGGAGGTTCCTCTCTGACTATCTCTCCAGCTTGTTGAGGTCTCTCTGAACAGCAGCACAGCCCTCAGGTGTGTCAGCCACTCCACCCAGTTTTGCATCATCAGCAAACTTGCTGAGGGTGCCCTCTGTCCCTTCATCCAGGTCATTGATGAATAAGTGGAGCCGGATTGGAGACACTATTGACCCCAGGGGCACACCACTAGCTACAGGCCTCCAACTAGAGTTTGCACCACTGATCACAGAGCCCTCTGAGCTCTGCCATCCAGCCAGTTTCCAATCCACCTCACTGGCTGCTCATCTAGCCCACATTTCCTGAGCTTGCCTATGAGGATGTAATGAGAGTCCACCTCAAAAGCCTCCCTGAAGTCAAGGGAGATAACATCCACTGCTGTCCCCTCATCTACCCAGCCAGTCCTTCCTTCCAAGAAGGCTATCAAGTTAAGGTTAAGCATGATTTCCCCTTGGTGAAGCCATGCTGACTACTCCTGATCACCTTCTTATCCTTCATATGCTTGGAGATGGTGTCCAGGATGAGCTGTTCCATCACCTTTCCAGGGATCAAGGTGAGGCTGACCGTCCTGTAGTTCCCTGGGTCCTCCTTCTTGCCCTTTTGCAAGACTGGAGTGACACTGGCTTTCTTTCAGCCCTCAGGCACCTCTCCTGCTCACCATGACCTTTCCAAGATGATTGAGAGTGGCCTTGCAATGACATCAGCCAGCTCCTAGCAGCACTCGTGGGTGCATCCCATCAGGGCCCATGGACTTGTGTGTGTCCTGTTTGCTTAAGTGATCCCTAACCCAGTCCTCCTCCACCAAGGGAAAGTCTTCCTTTCTCCAGACTCTTGGGAAGGTGCACAATACTAAGTATTCCCTGATCATTTCTGGGACTTATTGTACCAGCTTACAAGAAACAGAGCTGCAAGTGGTAATCTTCATGGTTGGTGGAGCAGAATATATATGACTCCCTCCGTTCAGAGCCCACAGAGTCGCAAATCCAGGGGGGCTGAGGTGCTGGATGCCACATCCCCATCACGGGCCACTCCACCAGCTCCTGCTGCCGTTCCTGCGGAGAGCCCAGTCTGCCAGCTTGGGTTCTTGGTCCAAGCATGCCGGAAAAGGCCATGTTTGTGCATCCTGATACAAGACAGTGACTGAGCTGCCCAATCCAACCAAGGCTGTAACACTAAGAGACATTGCTAGTCAAGCCAGCTTTACTGGGGACCACAGGTGCCTGAATGCAACACAGCTGCATAGGAAGCTTGGAGGACACAACTGCAGTCATCAACACCTAACAAGGGGTTTGGTGGCTCTGACATGCCTTCAGCCTTTCAAGGACCACCCTCAAGCTCAGGGCTGAGCCCAGACCCTTAATGGCACCTACTTCCCCTTGAAAGCAATGAGAGTTAGGAGCCCTGAGAGCTTCATTTCCCCATCCCTTCTCTCACCCTCTCCCAACTTTGCTCCCTTAGACTGACCCAGACAGCTCCCAGGGCAGGGTCCATCCCACCGCATGTCTAGGCAGCACAGTGGCTGGTACAACATGGCACATGGCAGACCTGGAAGACTAGGACTAACAAGAAGTCGGACCCCCACACACACACACCCCCACAACATTCAAAGCAGAAGAGGACTCTGCAGTAAATATTCAGTCTCAGCATTAAACGTTTGCCTTCCCCGTTCCCGCAGGGCTAAAGAGGCCCCGATTCCTGAAAAGCACCCATGCATCAGTGCAAATGAACATCAATTATTTGTTTCTTAACATGCATCAGTCTAGAGACCCTTTTTCCTCCTGGCAAAATGCTATCAGGATCATCCTATACTGCTCTCCACAAAAGGCTAGTCTGTTGAAAATGTTTCTGGAGCTGGATGCAGCTCAGTTTGCCTCCAGCCAGGCACATTCACCTCAAGTAACTCATCCCGTGCAAGCTGTATGCTCCAGCACCCTGCCAGGGTTGCGAGATGCTGCTGCCCAGCTCCAGCTCAGCAGCTTCCTGCACTTGCTCAGCCAAATGGAAAACCTGATGTGCAATATGTTCTTCACCTCCAGCCCTGCCTCGCGTCCGCCCCGGGATCACGTCACCCCCCACAAAGAGGGGCCTGTGCGGGAGCTGTGGCTTGCGCCGTGCCGAGAGGAGTCATAAAGCTCCTTTAAGCTGCCCAGCACAAAGCCGAGTCTGTTCGTGCGCAGGTTGGGGGCTGCTGCTGGCCTCCCTGCCTCGGCCAGGCACCGAGGAATGAGTCATCTCAGAGTCACCGGGCTGCTAGCCCAGCGCCTGCAAGAGGGCTGGGGCTGGCAGCGGCTAGAGGAGACGGAGAAACCCATGTCTGCTCAGAAACTCCCAGCCATCTGAAAACAGCGGAGAGCCAGCGTCCATCAGACAAGCTTTTCCCACCGCTATGTAAGACCATAAAGGCTGTCGGCTTGTCAGGAAATACTGCAGCTCTGAGACAGAGCCTCTGCTAACAGCTGTAAAAGTCAAAAAAAAATTCCCTCGATGTATTTCTTCCCCCACAGATGCAGCTATTCTACAAAACAGGCGATATTGTGAAAAATACCCAAGTTGGCTAGGGAAAGGGGCAGCCCCATGAAAGGGGCATGGAGGGCTTGTGTGAAATCTGCCTCAGGTTTTTATCTTCTGCCCCAAAAGCTTTCAAATCTATTTTTGACATAAAGAAGCACAGGTTTCCACCTGCTTCCTTTTACAGGAAAAGGGGGGCAAAAATGGAAGGTATCTTGTAGCTTGTAATACTCATGGCTATCACGGTATCTGATGTTTTTTTTCTCCTTAAAGCCTCAGCATCCAGAGCCAGGAGACTGCAAAGAAATCACAGCTTTTGTTTAAAGTGACACAGATATAACACACACTCTTCTGCCCTTCTAGGTCCCAGAGAAAAATCTGCAAAAAGTCAATGTCAGCATTTTTCAACTTTTTTTTTTTCCTCAACATTTTATACCAATTTGACAATTTTGACTCCCAAATTCTTTTGACACTGAGCTGGTAGCACTGTGATGCTCCCAGATCAGAAGTTTTGACAATGCCAAAGGGATTGAGGTACTGATTCTCTTTAGCTCCTCTGAAAAGTGCAGTCCAAGCCCCTAAAGGCAAAATGGAAAACCAACCTTCCTCCAGTGACACGATGCACATCGCTAGCAGGCAGGGAGAAGAGCTAGAGATACACACTGCAATTTCAGGCTACCAAGAACTCTTAAGACGTAGCGATATACAAACAAAATAAAATGCAGAACATGATAAAGGTGGGAAAAGGTCCTATTCGAAGCCTCCGTGAAGGTAGGAATACGGGATGGGTTGGAGAAACATACTCCTGACTCTTTTACCCTGCACATGCCCACAGGTACATGCTCCCTTATATGCCCGTTAGCTCCGGCAGGATAAAGCAGCAGCTGATTTAAAATAGATGGAAACAGGAGACTTTGAGCCAAAATAAATAAATAAATAAATAAACAAAGTCCTTGAGCACCCCACCTGCACCCAGCTGTGCAAGTTCAACAGCTGGGAGCACTATGTCTTCACTGTTATGAAGGCCGAGTGACACACCTAAATAACTGGCCAGCTTCATTTAGAAATCCCCTTTTCATATCGAAAGACAAAACAAAACAAACAGCTTAGCAGTCTGCAAGTTGGGAAAAGAATAAATTAAGCTCAGAAAAAAAGAGCCAATGAAGGCAGGAGATTCATTCTCCAAACTTCTTTCCTGCCTTCCTAACTTGGTCTTTTCCTCTTCCTTTCTCTTACAGCATATTCAAAGGCATACTAACTAATTGCAGAGACTCAGCAAAAGTCACCACGACACTCTTCTGAGAGTCTAAACCCAGGGCAAGCACCAAGAACCAACTTGCAAATTGGCGTCAGCACTGAGCAGGCATTGATTTTTCCTGTTCCTGTGCTAAAACTTTCTCTCAATAAGATCTTACAAAGACTAGGGCTTTAGTTTGCACTGTTTGACCACATGTCACTCTGACAGGCTGGGCCTGAAGCCAAATCACCCTGATTTCTTTCTCCATGGACATCATGGGCATTCTCAGACAAGAAGTGATATTTCCATCCGACACAACAGCTACTCCTGCCATGATCCCACCTGAACTCATCCGTGGGTCATGTTCCTCCTTCAAGCATCACAGATTTCAATATTGATCTTCCTAGTCAGAACAGGCCGAAAATTTTCAGCCTTTACATAGATACTGAGCTCAACAACTTGCGTTTGATGTCCACTGAAGGCCCACAGTCTTGATCACCAAGCAGAAGGCTTCAAAGAGCTAAGCGGACTTAAGCATTTGCAACAGCTTTCGTTGGCCACAGCCACTTTGCCCCTACTGCAAGAATACTCCAAACAGCACATTTTGGCTGTGCCCATCCAAAAGCTCCCAAGCCATAAAGGGAAGGGGGTGAATTTCAAAAACAAAACAAAACAAAAACAAGAACAAAAACCTGCAGCAAGTGCTGGCAAGCTGAGAGGACAGGCTCTCCTCCCTTGCCGGGGATGGCCACTAAGACAAGCTGGAATGAGTCTAAACTGAACAAGCTACTTTAAAGCCAGCTCTTCCCTTCGATTTCCAAGGGCCAGGAATTCACTGCCCTCAGTAGGATGCTCTGCCCAATGCACTCGAGCACCAGGGCACAACGGGGAGGAAGCGCCGCAAAACTGCTGGGCCATGACACTGGGGCACAGTGATTTGTGGCTCAGCCACCCTCCCACCCCTCCTATTTTTGTTTCAGTGTTGAGCTCTGGGGACACAGTCCAGCACTGGCCAGGTATCTCCAGGTGTGCAGACAGGCCTGCTCTAAACCACAAGCAATCAGGTAAAGACCAGACCAGCCTGCCAGAGCCCCTCCATCTTAGCCACCCCCCAAAAAAGGCTCCGCTGAAACAATTTGGCAAATACAAGCTGGGTAGTTTCAGGTGGACCAAACCTGGATTTCCTACTGGATAAACTGTTTCACAAAACTCTGAACAGATTGCAATGTATCATGGGCATCTGACATAGGGTACAGCCAGCTGAATCATCCCCTGATGCCTTCCTGTCGGCTCTAAGCCACTTTACTGCCCTGAATCTAAATCAACCCTGCTGCAATTCTTACCTCTCTGTAACTGCTTGAATTCACTGTGCTCTGCTCCCCAATTCCTGGCATCCATCTCTCGCAGGGCTCTTCTTGAACTGCATTTCCTTGCAAGGAAAAGCCCAGGCAAATCAAATACTTTCCCTCCCCTTAAGCACACTCCTGCTTAACTTCATAAACCTGTCCTGGCTGGCTGCGCTTCACAGGAAAGCCACAAGTACTCCCCCCTCCACGGGAGGATTTCTGGGCAAAGCTTCATCTAAAAAGAACGATCCAGTCAATTTTGTAGGGTGGTCTATGCTACTCGGAGCCAGCCTCTAGTTAGGGAGAAAGTGGCCGGTTTTTCTGTTGGTTTAAGTTTGCTCCAAACGAACACTTAGTAATCAAGATTACCTTAAAATATGCTCCATTTTGGTGCTTCTTTTCTTTTCCTCAAAAATGGAAAATAAAGTCAAGCCCCGCAGGTCAGGGGAGTGTTTTTTAACACCTCTCTGTACAAACAGGCATACGTATGTATATATGTATTTAATTCCAGGCGCACAGCAAACACAAAGGTCAGACAGGAAACAGCTCAGGAAACCTGCAGGCACAAACACACTGAACATCATGGTCCAGCTGAACCCTCTGTGCAGACCTGACCTGTAGCCTTCACGCAGCACCAACATGGGAAAACCACTCCTGACAGCCTCGCACAAAGCCCTCAAAGATGCCAGGACCAACTAGCGAGCACGCAGGTACCAGGACGGAGCGCTTCCTGCGTTAGGTGTGCACAGCCTGCTTCCCAAGGCACCTGCAGCTCTGTGCAAACTGACTGAGGGGCTGCAACCCTCCTGACGTGCTCCAGTGGGACCCTGCAGCAAGGAGACCCTGCTCCATCACACACTCCTAAAAGCTGCATTTTACCAACAGGCTTTTCTGGAAACGTACTGGGGAAGAAGCCTGCAACTCAAATGTCCCGAGTTTGGCTTCCTGCACAGGGGATCCAGCTCTGCAGGGAGAAAGCCATGAAGAGACATAGGCTCAATACAGAGAAGCTGAAACATTGCTGTCCAGGCAACACAAAGGAGAACGAGGTGCCCAGGCCTGGCATTTTCAGAAGCTACCAAGGAGAAGAGCTTAATCCTTACCCCGCAAAAGAAGATTACCATCAAACCTGAGGCCAGGAGGGAGGCCTCCCAGTCTCTGTGTGGGATACCCACCTGGGAGCTCTCTCCTTTATGTAAATGTCTAAGCAAGGTCAGCCCTGACTTCAGAGATGAAGAAATCCAGCCTCCTCCCTCTCACTCACCTGGAAAGTCATTCGGCCCAAGGGGAATGAGAAACTCCCACCCAAAGTGACCAAAATATCCTTCATGCTTCAGAGTGCCTCCTCCATCCGTGCCATTGATTATTTTCTCTCTTCCCCCACTTCCTCTCCTAATACTTACTTTTTACACAGTCTAAACTGTTCTCAGTAGGGATGCTCTGGCTGTCCAAGACCTCTTTGGTAGCTCAGGCACTCTCCCGGGTGTGGAAAACTTCACCTCAAGCAGAACTGAGATTTGAAAACAAGCCATCCCCACCCCACAGGGGTGCAGAGTCTGATGGGATAGATGCCCAATGTCTGTCCTTTACCAATGTTTGGCTGCTGTGTGATAGCCCTCAGCCTACTCTTTTCCAGATTAGCTGCTATGAGCAGCCTATGATCCTACTGTCTCCCTTGGGAACTCTTCCCTTTAGCACTTATCTCAAGGACCTACCTCTTCAGAACCTGCTAACACAGGTCCATGTTAGCTGTGCTTTGGGAAAAGCAAGATCCACTTAAACCTGAGGCAAGGCATCACCCAGCTCAGCAGCAGCAGGACTTTTGCAGGTTTTGTTCAAACTTGTTTGCACAAAGGGAGACTTCCATAGGCTGGGCAGATGCTGTAGATGGGTTTTTGTTGAAGAAGACTCATCTCAGAATAGTGGGATTCTCTGAATGATGTAAAATGAGGGGAAACCTCCAGTTCTTCACATGGCTTTGAGGCTTCGGGGCATTTAGGAGATGCTTAAAAGTGATCACATTTAATGTACCTTCCTGTTCTCTTAGTCCCACCTATGCCTGGTCATTCTTGGCCTACAGGGATCTTTCTGATTATCCCCTAGGACAAGAAGGGTGGCCCTGCTCTGCACAGCCCAGCCTTCTTGAAATCCTGTTTTCGGGCAGCGAGCAGAGTTGGGTGGACCTTTCTCCAGCTCTGGACCAGACTGGAGGGGGAGGTGGCAATTTACCCAAGCCAAAGATTTGCCCCATGCTGTTTGCAGCTCCTGCTGGCTGGAGGTGGAGAGAAAGAACTGCAACCAAGAGTTTATTAGCCATCGAGTTTTCCTTCCTGCACCACTGTGTATTGACACTGGCAATCATCTTCAGTCTTCCTTCCTCTTTTCCTTTTAAATTTTTCTTTCTCTTTTTCCTTTCCCTTCCTCATTCCAAGGTCTCAGAGCTATATTCTTTGTGATCTCTTGCAGGAGGGTTTGAAGATGAGGCAGGAGTGATTTTCCTCTACACCAACGTGTTTGTTGCAAACCAGTCTCATGTTTTTCACAACAGGCAGATTCTGCCACCAAAACACGATGTAGGAAGTGCCTGCAATCCTGGTCCAGAAAAGACATTACAGTGTTTGGCTGCAGAAGGATCACAGGATGTATTAAAACAGCTTATTAAACTAACTTTGGTCATGCTCCAAAGTGTGCTGAAAGTCAGTAGAAAGTCTCCTGTTGACTTGAACGGGTTTTGGATCAGAGTTGATATCATTAACCTGTGTGCTTGGGAGATGTTATAAACCCAGCTGAGTGATTACTGTGCATGAAAGTGATTCCTCATAAAATAAAGAAGACAAACTAGCCTCCTGTGTTTAATAATCTGTGATGACTAATAGATTGCCTGCATTTGTTAATATCCATCTCTTACATGGTCTTGCCTTTCTCTCCAGCTAGTGCCCAGCTCGTCTTTCATTACCAAAATCACAGTCAGCTTTCCTGCAGAAGGGGAACTCCTTTCATAGTCATATTTAATTTCTTGCAAGCAACCCCTTTAAGTCTGGGCTTTTAAATACAATTACTCCAGAGAATATGAATAATGTCTCCTCTGTTTTTTTCATGGAGCCTGTTTAGCCATTTTTGGACAGAGGAAAACATCTGAGAGGGAGGGCCCATTTTTCCCTCTTTGAATCACAAAAGCAACATCACAGATCATTCCTTATGTCCACACTGCTTAACTCTTTGAACATCCTCCCGTGGCCTTTGAGCCTCTCACTGCCACATTGCCTGCCAGTTTGAAAGCCAAGGACACATATTTGGCACCCTTGAAAAACAAAGATGTGGGCTTTTCCATCCTTTCAGGGCTGAAGCAAAGGCAGTTACTCCTGTCTTGATCCCATCATAAAAATCACAGCCCGACATGCAACCCCACAGCTCCTCACACTGCAGGGCCCAAGGCAGGAAACACAGAGAGAGATTTTTCTGTCTCTGAAACAGGGAAATAGTGTTTTTTGCTTCCTAGTCATTTATCCACTGTCACAACAGCTGGTCTCCATGGACTTACTCTACAGCCCTCAGGCTTAGCTCAGTTTTCAAGTGCACTAAATTTGCCTCCACACCACACGACTTACGCGTTAAACCTGCCCACACAGCTGGTAGATAGCTTGCTGTATAAGTGGGGCTGCAGGGACAGCCTTTCTGAGGATCATAACTTGATTAAGAGATGCCCCTGGCCAGTCCTCCTTCTTACACTCCTGTGGGATGATGTGGCACGCCAGATCACTGGCCTGGAGAGCAGAGCCAGTATGAAAGGAAGGTCAGAGCACAAGCTTTGTGACTTGAGTTTTATGTATACACAGAAGGTGTCTTAAGTCATATTTTTCTAGTGTTTGAAAACAGGTTAAGTTATCCATGTAGACATAGCCAAGAAGGATGAAAGTAAATCGAATCACAGCTTCTCTCTGCCACCATGCAGAGAGCAAGGTAAGTTGATCACGTTTTTTGTGATCATACACACTGCTGATTTTTTTTATATGCTGTTTTTAGCTTAAAACATTCCCCCAAAATACTTTAGACAAGCTGACCTTTAGATGTACTTTTAATTGAGATGGTTATTTAGATGTTTGTTTCGTAAAAACCCTGCTCAATAAAAAGAAAATCATACACAAGAACACTGAAAATGTCAAAATCTGACAGATGTGCCTATTTGGGAGCTTGTAAAGTGAAATTATATAGCAATAATTTCACAGTGAAAGAAAGAATTGATTTCAGACACTACAAACTGCGGGGACTTAGTCAATTATCACATCTCAGCTGAGCCATGGTAACTGTCTGCACCTACACCCTAACCTGCAGAGAAGACAGACCAATGGAGCAACATTGCCTGTCTTGAGACAGGATTATACCAAGTCTCCTGTCCTGGCAGGCTATATCAACACATAGGAAGAGTGTCCAAGAGGTCAGGCTACACCTCCATGACCATTAACATAGCACCTGTACACCAGACCACTCAACAGCATACATTTGATGGAGGTCTTGCATGAGCAGAAGATCTAATTTCTACCCAGTTAGCCATGGCTATAGAGTTTATGTTGTCTTTGTGCAGGAAAAGAGAGTAAGTGGTCTGGCATGAAATTAGCAGGATACAGATATAGGCAGTTCCTGATCCGGCAAAAGGCCCTCAAGTTAGCCTGCCAAAAGTATTTAACAAATTTGAACCAGAGAAGTGACTTTGTGTCGGTAATTAGTGCCCTGCATCATTGGGCCAGGATATTTTTGATGTGGTTAGCAGGAGCCCTGACACCACAGCCTCAAGTCCAGGGCAAGAACATGGCACAGGATAGGAGAGAGCATAGGATGTGTCATGTGACAAGCAGCACCGTTACCCTTACTTAGTTCTAGAGAGCAAGCCTTGAAATCTGGTTAAGTAAGGACCACACAGAGGAATGGACAAAAACCTCAACTCCTTCAACATACCTCCAGAAAAGCATAAGACCCTAAGAAACTTAGAATATGACAGGAAAAAGCATCATGAAAAAAGATCTGGTGGAAAGAGATGGTTTAGCAGTACCCGAGATGCTAAGATAGCAGCTGTGCAAGGGGATAGTAACACATTTCTAAACCGAGCAGACGCACTTCTGTGATTGTGATGGTTTCTTTCTCCACATGCTTAAAAAGACACAAATATTCAGTTTCCCTCGAGAGCTAGGAGACAGCCATTTCACCAGAAGTTTAGTGCTGCTCTTGTTGTCGTGCCTTAGGCCAGGACCCCTTTCTGCAACACTGTTCAAACACATAAGACAAAGGCAGCCCCTATCTTAAACAGCTTTCGGGCTGAGAACAGATGGATTGTGTTTTAAGGAACTGGTAGCCTCTGGAGGAGAGCACAGCACAGCAGCTGTTGATGCCAGGTTTCTTTGCCCAGCCCTGAAATGCTTCTGCTTCTGGGGAGGTGCGTGGCAGTTGTCTCTATAGGGATTTCAGCTGCAGTCATTGCTAGGGTCGGTGGTGGCCACTAGTAGCATCATGCCAGACCATCACGAGATACGAGGACATCTCAGCCCAGACACCAGCTATGTTTTGCATTTGCCGAGAAGCACCCACTCACATATACACACCAGACACTTCACATCTTTAACTGAGTCAGGGAAAATGTTTCTAGTAGGTAGCTGGCCACATTCAAAGCCCACCGCACCCAGAGGTGAATTTCTGCCTACGCTATGCATCTGGTTTTCCAAATATATCAGAGACCAAATGCATGAGCTACTGAAACAGGCCAAAAGGAGGTAGGCGCTATGTTGTTCTCAGTGAGACTCAGGCTTCTAATTCCCTTGTATTCCTTGGGAAATCTCAGCTCTCTCCTCTAAAAACATGCAAAGAGATACTAAGGTGGGGTGTACTGAAGGAATGGTTTTTTCCAGCATCCATCCCAACAGGGCCTTACTTTCTCTTTTGGGAGTAAAACAAGGTCTCCCACAAACACCGAAGCACCAACATGACACGCATATAGCCAAAAGATTTGTATCTCCCTGATCTGCACCCATCAAAGATGGGCACAGAGCAACCCGGCTGAGAAAGAAACAAGGAACATAAATGGGCACAGTTCCTCTCTGCATGAAATCATGACTTCCCTTGGTTTGGCATCTGGTTTGGCAGTGGTGGAAGTGGCTGCACTGGATGGCAGATATACATGGCACAGAGAGAGAGGCAATGGGGCAATTCAGCTCAATCATGCTAGAAGATGCTGCCCAGCCTGCTGGGAGTCTGAACAGGATGGAGGCAGCACGTTCTCCTACTGGAGAACAAGAGTAAGAAAGTTTATATCCTCCAGCACACTCTGGGATCGACCCTAGTCTCCTCTGGAAGAGGAGACCCTGCCAAAGGATGGTAATAACATTTCCAGCTATTCCCAAGGATTTCCATGCTTCCTACAATCCTAAATAAGACAAGGCTGGAGACCATTGTCCAGTCAAGGTCAAGTCACATGGCAACTAGGCTTGAGACAAACTGGCCTCATTTCACTTCACAGCACATGTGGACTGGGCCTGCTTTTTGTGCACAGACCAGTCTGTCCTTTCCCCCACGTTGGAGAGGGAGAAAAGCCGGTTCTCCACCCAGATCCCCCCAGGTCAAACACACATGGAAGGTGAGAAATGGGAAAAAAGACCTTCTTCCACTGCCCTGAGACAGGCAAGAGATGAGGGCACAACATGGCCCCATCAGGCAAGGCTGGAGACTAAGCCCATAAGAGTGGCAGCGAGGCCCATTTCCACATGGCCAGTACCACCCCTTTCAACACAGCAAAGCCATTAATAAAAGCATTATTGTGGTCATTGAAAAAAAAAAAAAATAGTGCCTGGTTGTTCTTCCTGAGGAAGCGGGAATGCACAGCATGCAGACATCACCATAGAGGAGGAAGGAACCTATCAGTAAAAGTGCCAGCTGCCTCCTGTCTCTTCTGGGGCTAATATTGTTTAATTCTCTTCTGTTGCTCCCCTCACTTGCAGTAGATCAAAATAGTTTCAGGCTCTATGTGAGTCCTTCTAACATGGGCAAACATCATACCAGCAACTTGAAAAGAAAATGGATCATCAGATACCAGACAAGAGCTGGTGCATCATTCACACTCATTTTGGCGAACGCTGGGTGTGTGTGGGGAATTTCTTGATCTGAAATGTGCTGTTATTACCTTCAAGAACAGGCGCGCCAGCAGAAAAAGAAATATATTTCTAAAAAAAACCAAAAAACAAAAAACCAACATTCTTTCTGGTATCAGCCTTGCAGCTTTTCAGACAAAATATGCCTGTACCTGAAAAACCTAGAGCAGTTCCTGGAAAGGCTATCCAACTTCTCTGACCAAGGCCACAGTTTCACAAGCGGTGTCAGCAGCACCACCTCAGCCATGGTTTTTGCTGGGTTATTTTTAGCCTTGGCCAGTTCCCTGCTCGGTTTCAGGTGAGCTTTAGAAAAAAGAAGCACTGGAACTACGTGACTCAGGAAGGCATTAAAGATGAGAAGAGAGATTAAACACATTGTCAACTAACAAAGAGCCCTGTTATTCTTTCTTCCAGAGCAGAGTAGCCTACAAACACTGATATTTCAAATTGAAAGCATCTCTTACTTCATGGGCAGTTGCTAGAAAAGCTCGGTGCTCCATAAATCCCAAGGTGAACGTGCCTGAGAACATGCCCCTTGGCAGCATTATCCACCACAAGGAAATACCACTGCCTGTTCCACTTAGCTACCCTGCAGCCCCACCGAGAAACCTTCCTACGCAGCTCCCGTGAATGAGTTGCACAGAAAATTAATTCCCGTGACATCTGTTACCTTCTCCATGTGCAAATATCAGGCTGCTGATGGCAAGGAAAGGATACAAATATTTACAGACAAGGCAAAGGCGGGAGCTCTGCTAGATATTGTGTTTGTGGGTGCTGCTGAGCAGTGAACAAACCTGCCAGGCTGCCTGTGCCGTGGGCCTGCCACGGAGACCCAGGAAATCCTAGATTCAGCAGCAAAGCATTTTTCATAGGCTGATTTGAAGGCATACAGTTTAAAGCTGACATACTGATCCAGACCCAGCCAAGGGTGGGAGAAGCAATCACGTTAACCAGGCCTAGATATTGGAGGTTTTTCAGCATCCCAGCCTCTCCATACACCAGCTGTCTCATCACAACACCCCACACTGGGCATCATTGCCCAGCAGACTGCCGCAAGTCTGCTGGCCAGCAGGAAAGGCTGGCACCATTGCAGGAGAGACATGCAACCACAGGAATCCCCATCATCACCTCCCAGTCAGTGCTAAAATACCAAAAATGCCCTCCTTTAGGTATGTTCAGTCTCTTCTTTGTCCAGCAAGTCTCAGAGCTGGGACATTCTCCTGACCTCACACGCACCATCAAGAACAAAACAGCCTCTCACTGTATCAAAGGAGGGAGGGAGGGGAGAGCAAAGGAAGGACGAGACAATTTCACTAAATGTGCCAGGGATCTTTGCTGGGAACTGGAGCTGTTATTGTTAGGATGGTCCACGGTGCAGTTTCAACCCATGCCAAGTAGCTTCATCCTGCAGATATCCCAGATTTGGGATGCAGCGTGGGCCAGAGAACATTTCCAGCAGGCACCATGGATATGGCCTCTCTGCTCTGGAGGTAAAAAAACTCTAAAAATATGGACTTGGTGAAACTCTGCCAGCTGGGCCACAAAACACTACTGCCTACCCTTAACTTACTTGTGGAAGTGGCCTGCATGTTCATTTCTGCATTTGGAGACCTAAGCACAGGCATTCTGGGGTAGTGAACACTTTCACTCCAGTTTTTGCAGGCTCCCTCCTGATTTCATCTTTAATCTGACCTTTGCAGACACCCAAAGCCTCGGGCTGGTTTCCTGGGGTTTTTCCTTGCCAGGAATGGGCAGAAAGGCACCTATGTCCACCTGCCCCACACAAGGCCCACGTGAATGAGGAAGCTGGAAAGCAAGTCACAGTGACAAGAGGAGCAGCGGACAAAGAAGCTGGGCCTGCTTCTGATGTTTAACAGGGACAATTTCACCAGCTCTTGACTCAAAGGAGGATATTCCTCCCAAATTTACAGTAGGACCTTGAAGTATGGAAATGCTCATATTAAAGAGAAACCTCTCCCACCTGCTGCAGTGTCCTTGTCACAGCTGATCACCCTCAACTCTCTGCTTCTCATTCCCCGATCTAGTGCTATGCTAAGAGAAGCACCTCACTGAAACATGCCAAGTTATTTTCCAATTCTTGTACTTGCCAACCCAAGGAAATCAGCCGTGATATTGCTTTCACATATCAGATTTCTGGCCTCACTCATTCAGGGCAACAAAAAAACATACTGGGAGAACACCTTGCATAACCCAACAGGGGAAGCACAGAAGGCCTAGCTGAGCAACCAGGCAGGGATACAGGCCACGGTGGAGCCCATGGGGACTTTCAGGCTGGAGCAAAGGTTTCCACTACCCTCTCCTCCCACCAAGCAACACAAGCTCGTGTTCCATATGGGCACCAAGTGGCTGGCATGTGTACACTCTCCCAACAGCAAATGCAAGGGTCACAGATACAGAGGCATCCACCTCTAAATGCTTTGATGGGAAGCCTTGACACACATCAGTCCTGCAGCCAGCAGGATCCTCAATTTGTTCCAGCGCTATGGGCCCAGTTCTAACTGTCTCTTCTCCATTTTTCACGCTTCAATCCACCCTGGTTCACTGTAGCATTGCATCTCTGCTCCTTTAAACATCCCCTGCAGTTCCTGGCCCAGGGGATAAACCTGTTTTCTTTGGCCCAGCTCTGCAGAAGTCTCTCCCATAACTAGCACAGACACTGATTGCAGGCAGCTCAAACCCTGGCAGTGCCTCCTCCTTTCTCTCCTACTCAGCATGGATCTGGCCACAGAGCCCTGCAAAGCAAAGAGCCCCTCAGGTTCAGAGGGCCTGCAAAGGGCCCACTCGTGGGGCTGACAAGGCAGACAAGAAGGATCAGGGTCCCACCGCTTGGTCTGCCCACAGGCAGAGCCCAGCCACAGCTCCCCCTGCTCAAAGGGGCCAGACCCATCAGGAACGTGGAAGAGACCACTAAAAGTTGGGTGGCTTGTCCTAGATGCCCCATGGGGCGAGGAAACCAGGAAAAGCTGAGTACCTGCTGCCACACTGCTGGCCAAATATTGAGGAACTAGCACCCTGGTGTCACACACTGGCATACTGGCCCCCTCTTTGCACCCATCTGGGGGATAGTGGCCTTCCCATCTCTACTCTGTGTACTTCGTTACAGCGCTGCAGAGCTGTGTGATGGCCACTTAAACAAGGATCGTGTAATCTCAACATCGAGCTCAGAGTCGCTCACGCAGCAAACAAGTCTCCTTGCAGGACTGCCTTATCTTGCAGCTTTGGTAACCCCAGCTTATGCACACAGCTGCATATCAGAGCTGACAGAGGGCAGGGGCTGCCCTCAAGCCTCCCCCGTTTCCTTCTCACTGGCGTGCTTCCCACAAGCAAAGCGTTCCCTTTTCATGCTTCCTGCAGTTTCCCCAAAACTGTTCTATCTATCCTGCCCATGGGGCCCATCAGAGAATCTGTCCTCTCAGAGTCCCTCCTTTCTACCAAGCTTTCAAAAACAGTCCTTTTTCAGCTTGTCTGTAACCAAATAGAGCCAGGTGGTTTATTTACAAAGATCTCTCCACTAAGTCGCACAGTTTCTCACCCACAGAAGACTCCCTGTTTTCACTGTACCCTCTTCCAGTTGTTCTGTGCACCGCAAGCACCTTAGCGGCTGAAGGCTTGCGTACTCGCACGCGACAGCTTCTATGAGTAACCAATTTCTGTTGACTAAAGAAAGTTTTTCAGCCAAGTGTCATCTTTCTTCCTTCAGCACACATCCTTCAGCTTGCAATCTCACACAAGCAGGCAAACATTACATACACCGTTCTGCGGACAGCAAATAAATGCTGCATTTTCTCCCTTACTCTCTAGCCAAGGCTGAGCCGCTTGCAGCATCCGGGCCCCACGTTACAGTCTGTGCTTGGCATAATGCCTGACTGAGGAGGGCTCCTCGGTGTGGGCATCCACACAAAAGATGCATGTCCATCAGTTCTTCTTGCCTAATTCTTCAGGCCACCAGCTCCACTGGCAAAGCCTCCCCCACTTCCATCTGCAGAAGACCTAACTCAGGCCTGGCTATTTTGCCAGCCCTTGCCACAGAGAGACAGGAGATACTGTCTTGGGGTCTAATGTGCAACAAAGCTGTCCTTCCCCCAGTCTGAGACAGGGGTAGCTCTCACTTGAACGCACACTGCTGTGCAGGAGAACGCACCGAATGAGCCAGTGTTGCAGGAAAACTGTACCCCCTCCATTCCCATCCCTGCTGTCCCCAGGGACACACACAGCAAGGAAAGCAAGGAGAGATCATCTTTTCCCCCTCATTTCCCATGGTAACACCCACCTGATGCTTGGTGTTTTCCAAGAGCATTTACAGTGTGATGCACTCACTCTGCCCAGAGCCAAGCTCCTCGGACTCTTCTTTAAACCAAAGGATGGCCTAGTCTCTCCAGAAAATATTAGGCTGACTCCATGCTGCACAGAGTTGCAAGAATTGTTGCCACTGACAACCAAATTGAAGATAACTAAATCATCACTATTTTCATTTATTGTTTTTAACTCCTCTGTTTCTTTCTTTGCATACACACATGGGACAGGCGAGGCTTTTTCATGTTGTCTTGCTGACACCTGTGACCAATTTCTGCATCACCTTGCATGTTTTATAGGCCTTAGGGCTAGTAGCTCCAGGAGGAATGGGCAGCCTTAAAGCCAGATCCTAGCCAGGCCCTACATGGATGGGCAAAGTAGTGCCAACCCAGACCTAGAATCCAGGCTTCACGGTAGAAAGCAGGCTTTAGGGTAGAAAGAAGGCTTTCTGCAATAGATGGATGGGAATACACAGACTCCAGCTAAGCCTAAAAAGCCCAGTCTGCCCAGTCAGGGCAGACAAACCATGTCAAGGTGAAGACATCTGAAAGGCGCACCGTCAGCTATCAATGGGAAAATATAGCAACGCAGAGGGTGGGACTTGACTTGTGCAAATATACACAGGGAGGGCTGGTATAGAAAGGAGGCGGTGGCCCTTTGTGGTCAGTCATAAAAAGAAGAGGTGAATCAGGTCACCACATATCAACTCCACACTGACGTCACAACCAACCATATCCAGAATTAGGCAAACACAGCCAGAGAACCCTCTCGGTGTAAATCAGCCTTGCATTCATACAAGTCAACACAACTATACCAGGTTACATCTGAAGAGACTTCAGCCTCCTCTCCCAACATAAGAAGAAACTGTGCAAGAGGGTTGTTTAAACTAGGATTACACCATCCTGCACTGCAAAACAGCTGGGCTGTGTGTGGCAAGTCCGGGAAGAGCATCCAGGAAAATCCTGGAGTAGCATTAGGGAGGATCCAGGAGTTTCACCCCACAATCAGCACTCTAGGATTTTGATACTGCTCCCATCACACTGGGTGTCATCAAAAGTGCCTCAAATTCACTCACCCACAGCACCCCTATGAGCAGCTCCTGAGAGCTATCCCAGAGGCCTTGCTACTGATTTAACTGCATACAGCATTAGGAACAACACAGGTTAAACAAATATACGGAAAGTACCGTGCCACGTTAACAGAAGCAATGACAACTGGTGCTTGATGAGAAGTTGAACATTTCGTTTCCAGCCAGGCCACCCCACATAACACCATGGCCTACAAATGCCAGAGTCTCCTCTGAAGCCTTGCAGCAGCAATTTCAGCTTCATGAGTGTCAGCACAGAAATGGGCCTTGGTATTTATTCAGTGTCAAAACCATGGCTTGAACTAGAACTAGCCCACTGGAGCTAAAGTGCAGGAGCATAGCTTAAGCTGAAGAGACAACCTGGACGCTAAGATACTTGCATCCTCCGAGGACAAAATCCTCTTATTTCCCCTACAATCCTATTCCTAGATGGAGGCAAACAAGTGCTAGCAACAATAGGCAGGTCTAGAGCTACAATCTTAATCTGTACGTCATGAAAGGTTTGCGCTGAGGCTTTTCTATCTATTTGTACTGATTTGTTATGAACAGATTAGAGGAAGAAAAGATGCATCGGAGATCCCCAGAGCAACTGCTGTGGAATCCCAAACCTGGGATGGACATCAGGTTGGATTGGAGGGCAGAGAATAAGCCAAGCTCTGGAGAGACTTGGTCCAGCAAAAATTGCCAAGTGCAGGTTAAAGCTTGTCAAGTCAGACATGGCTTTCTCCATCTGTGTCTACTGAGAATCTAGCACAGTTCAGGACCATAAGTCATGCCACACACAGACAGGACAGCAATGGGACAGAACCAGACCTGAACTAGATCACTGAAAAACCTGTCTCTGGAAGAAGAGAAAGTCCTGATCAAGTGGTCCATTTATGAGTGACCAATAACCACCAGTGAGCATCAGTGGAAATTTGCTTGCCCGGCCTCTGAGGCAGACCGTGGGGAGGATGGATGAGTACTGGTCACGGGTAAGGCATCAGTGCTTAGCAGTAACCAAGCAGCCAAACCTTCACACAACCTGATGACGCTAACAGTGATGACTTGATAAAGCTGACTAGCCATCAAGGGCTTATCTGGTCTCACCTTCTGCAGAAACTGGGTCCTCTTGCAGTGGAAGGATGGTGCCAACATGCCCTGAAAGACCCTCCTCAAACTTCACCTCCTTCCCTCCACATGGAGATAGGGCAGCTCTAAGCGTCTAGACATTTGCAGGAACAGCCAGCCAGCTGCTAAAGCAACACACACAGCCCAAACTGCTGTTTCTGGCTCCAGCAATAGCAGTCAGGATGCATCTCAGGTTGCCAGGTAGAGAACAGACCCACCACAGCAGAGATGCCTCCCCCTCTAAGAGGTCCAAGGCATGAAAAAGCAGAGACCTTCCTCTGCAAACAGTGGAGGGGAAGAGGAATAAGAGAAACTGCAGAGTTACAGATACTATAAATTTGCTAAGTATCTTACTCCCAAGTGAAAATCCCTCCTGTTCCTCATGTTAATCAGGGCACTTAGAACTAGTCCCAAACAGCTGCTCCCACTTCCTTTGTCCAACTCTTCTTCAAACACACAAGAAGCACATTAAAAAACAGAGCAAATCTGTGCAAAAATTTGCAGATAAAAATGAGACCTTTGGAAAACACCCCATACAAGCAAGCACCCCTCTCCCAGCACAGAGGCAGCTGTGCTTTACAGTAGGACAGTTTCCAATATTTTCCTTCTCTGTTCAGATGAGGGATTTCCTGTCCTCCATGGCAACAACACTGCATTTACTGAGGGAGGCTGTGCCAATAGACTCTGCAGCAGCTTGAAAAATCTTAAAGTGGCACTGCCTGTTAGCTCAGGCTTTCAGCTCACTGGTATCTTCCACATCCACAGCCTAAAACCACTCTGCTGCCCTGCTTAAAAGGGTTGTGAATGGGGACAAATTTCCAGACAGCACAAATTTACAGAGCTGCACTGCCCACGCAGGAGGAGTTATTCCCATCACTGCTTGAGAAACTAATCTTTCTGAAGGAAGTCACCTACCACCAACTCCCAGTGCATCATCTCCTACCAAGAGCTGCCTAAACACCTTCCAAAGGACAATCCTTTTCTTACAAGTAAAGGTTCACAGTCCAAAGGCAGTCCCATCGTGCAAATAGCCTTAGATTTAAGCAGCCTGGGTCTTCCCACTACAGCTTTAGAAGTAAGGATTACCACTCTCTCCTGGCAGGGAAGCACCTACTGGACAAGCACTAGTCCTGTTGTTTCAAAATACAGAAGAGTTAAGCTAAACCTCAACAGCAAGGTCTTCCCTCTCCTCTTGGCCATCCCCTCTCACTCCACTCCAGGAACACAGAAGTCCCTGACTAAATGATACCAAACCCGAAGTATTTTGGGGCTTATTTTGGCCAGTTTGGGGCTGAGACACAGGTGCAAATTATACCTGTTGTAGCTTAGAAGGCAGGTCTTTTCTCTCACTTTTTTTTTTGGGGGGGGGGAGGGGGGGGAGAGGGGGAACGCCATACAGGGAGCAGAACAAACTTGATCCAAACTAAACCAGACACAGTAAAGTAGAATGCTGTTTTCAGAGCAGGTAGTAGCTTATCATTAAACAAGAACATTAAGGTTTTTTCACCCTTCTTTTATACCAGTGAATCAGATTCCATGGAGCATTTACCACACAGAACAGACTTAGTTCATAAGTAACAGCAAAGCAACTCTAAACAAAAGAAACAAATACAAGAGATGAGAGAACCCCTTCAACTGATGGGGAAAACTTCTACAGACTTGCCTGAAATTAAGGTGCCACAAGCAGCAAGTGCACATGATCTGCCCACTGCACTCTGCCTTTTAGTGCTTACAAGCTAAAGCATCAGCAGAGAAGCACCCACAAGGCATTTCAAACCATCCAGGACTTCACTGCCCCCTCAGCAGAAACTGATCTCGAAATTCCACCGCCAAGGAAAACCAATCCACAAAAGAGACTAAAAGCAACTTAAACCGACATGTTTCACTGTGTTGAAGCGGACGTGAAACAGTCACACTAGCAGTTACTACATCTCCACTGAAAAACAGCAAATAGCAGCCAAGGGACAGTCAAACTAAAATCACAAACACTCATTTGACTGCTTCCAGAAGCAGCAGATCAAGACAGCAAGGGACCTTGAGTGGGATTTCACATCCAAGTCAAATTTCTGGCTCTGACACAGACTCCCTGTGGAAAAACGGACAAGTCACCTTTTCCGCACCCTGTCTCAATCACCTCCCCTGTAAAAGAGGTACTACCAGTCTTGTTTTTCTGTTCAAATTACAAAGCTTTCCTAGCAGGGATTATTTTTAACATACAAGCACGAAAATCCAGCCCAGCTGGACTCTGATCTCAGCTGAGCCTTCTCCTTGGCCTTGTAATATAAAAAGCAAACAAAAGGTAAGGCTGAGCCCACACCAGGGCTCAGCCTCTGGACAGCATTTTGTTAGCAGATGAACCACATTTCTAGAAAACAGTAAGTTGCCGGTCTAGAGCCAAGCAATGATCTGAAGTATTAAAATGAACTGCCAGTGTCTGAATCCATTTACTGGTGACCAGTGAGCTGCAAATAGACAAGTTTCAAATGCAGTTCAGATATTCCACCGTCACCAAGTGATGACGCAGGTGTTTCTCAGAAAAGCACAAGTTGAAATAACTCCTAACTGCTCTCTCAGACCTCGCAGCAGGAAAAGCACTGAAAGTCATACCCAAGAATGGTAACTCTGCAGAGCTCTGTGCTCCACAGCATAGCCAAGCTGTTCCTCTCAACCTTTTGAGAGAGACTGCAAGTGCCAGAGACACCACTGGTGGCTACTGGGAAAAATCTTCCCAGCCCCATGTTTTGAGAAATTCATGTTTGCTGCTATCAGAAATATGGCACAAGGCTCCAAAACTGCTAGAGATCAAGGCTTCAGATCAGAGCACCTCTATAGAGTACGTAGTCAAGAAGAAACAGGATGGAGCGAAGAGGAGCTGAATAGATTGGGAGCACATTAAAAAAAAACAACTAGTCATGATGAACCTTTAATCAAAGCATTTCCTCAGTGGTCATCTCAAGGCGAGTCAGACTGTAGCTGAATCTGTTCCCCCTTTCAGGATCAGGGTGTTTATCAGAGGTTTTCAGGCTCACTAAGTCAGTCACAGCCACAGAACCACTCTGGGCAGCACAAACGCAGTAGTAACTAGGATAAAAAGTCCACGCTCACAGCTTTTCTAGGTGCTCAGTACCCCAAAGGCACAAGAACTTTTCTCTGCCCGGTTCACCAGCTTTAGCAGTGATGCGTCTTCCTGGAATCATCAGTACTTGCATAAACAAGGGCAAAGCAGCTCGCTCTTCAAGTACTCTCAAATGGCCGTCCCTAATTATCCCCTTTCTGTGGCTGTTTCATTGAATCCCTTTTTTCTTGCACCACCTGGAATTGGAATCCAACGCAACAGGATAGATTTATTAGCCTCATATATATGACCAGGCTGGATTCCATCCACAGTTTTCCAATATCCAAATATCGCTGACTCCCCAAGCACAATCACCACCTGGTTTCTCCCACCCCAGAGATACTCTCATTTTAGTATGCCCGACCCACTGCAAACTCACCATACCAAGACTACAGCCTTCTGCATCCAGATATCCTGCTGCTAGTCCCTCCTGAGTTTGCATTGCAATCCAGATCTACCGTTCTGTTCTTGTCTTGACGTTCAGCTCCACCCCACCAGGCAAAGCCAGACAGATATCTGCAGCACCCAAGGTCTCAGTTCTAGCCCACTAGAACTACACCATCACAACAGTCATCTTCACTTCTCTGTAAGAAGAGATGTGCTACTGCTGTCCAAGGACAAGAATCACTTCCTTGCTCTCTAATGCTAAGCACACAGCAGGATTCCTCAGGATCCATGCTCCTGTTAATAGAATGAAAAACAAACCTGCTCCTCCACAGAATAGAAAAGAGAAAAATGGACCCCAAAATTATCACGTGTGGAAGGGGACACTGTATCCCACACCACCCTGCACAGCCCAGCAGCTGCATGCCAGTAGGAGCATTCTCTCTTGGAGGGCAGTTTCTTCATGCTTCCTACCATAACACAGGCCAACAGCACGGCACTGATGTACAGGCAGATGTGTCTCTGCTACCAGCTATGTTAACAGAATATATGCCTGGCTCCAGGCTGGAGATTTGTACCTGCTGAGCTGCTCCTAGATGAGACCACAGCCCACTTCAGGCAAAGCAAGCTGGGTTAGCAGAAACCTGCTCTTCAAACTCTTTGAGGCAATGTGGCTGGAAGGGGTCACATAGTACTAACCTAAGCGCTTGTGCTGGCTGGTCAGTGGTGTGCTCACCTCCAGGTAGGAGCAGCAACTGCCTCCGTCAACAGTACTAGAGCTGGATATCTAACAAACCAGAGTAAATTTGCCCAAATATCAGTTTTCTCTCTGACCTTATTCAGCTGGACAGAAGAGAACAGATGATGGACAGGAGAACTGATGTGGAAAGCCACACGCTACAACAACTATCAAAATGGTGAGGCTTGTGTCTGTTCTCCAAAGCCTGTTTGCAACTCATAAATCAGAGCAACACACTTGTAAAAATAAACCGCTTTTTGGGTGTGATCAGCATTTGCAGACTAAAGAATCGATCCTTGTTTGGGGCATTCATGAAACTGCTCTCCTCCCCCCATCCAGCCTTTTAAACTAAGTTTCTGCAATATTAAAAACAAAACAAAACAAAACCCCACACCACTCCACACACTTAGGTTTTATATTGATGATCACCCGTCCTACCATACCAACGTGTCTGTGCTGATCTTTGTTCTGCTAAGGCCCTGCTACAAGGGAAGTCATATTACATTAGTTAGATAAAGATATTTTTGTCCTTCCTTATAAGCTGACTGCTCACATTTGCAGCTGTTTAAGGCTACAGATTTCTTTTATATATCAACATACGCTTAGCTGCCAAGTAAGAAACTGGGGTACAAAGCAGCTTTCCAGTACTTCATTACAACTCAGTCTGAGGGCAACTCTGGTGTGATTATTTATAAACAGCTGTCCAAGCCTGCCACCCACTGGTCTCTGGGCATGTGATTTGTGCTCTGTTACTAGCATTTTCACCAAATCGACTCATTTCAGACATTGAAGCTGACCACAATGCACTCTGCTGGCATATCTGATGCAAAACAACTTCCTTCACAGCAAGTTACTGGCAAAGACTGCTTTAGAGCTACAGCTTTTTGCAGTCATTATGAATTAACTATAACTACAACATCTGGACAAAACTGTAGTTACACCCACTGAAAGTATGCAGAAGACACTTAGAATCTGATCAAATTAATATTTTAATCTGAGTCAGGCTATGACAAGAATTTAGAGTGCAAACCAACCTAGAGCCACCCATCTCATGAAAACACTCCAAAAGAATAAAAAGCTTTCTTGCTTCAAGTTTCAAGCACATAGCTACCAGTAGCACATGAAGTTGAGAACAGCCTAGAACACTCCTGGAGTCAGGATTCAAAATGCTGTTTCTCATGTTGATACTATCTGCAGCCTTCTTCTGAAAGTAAGCCTGTAGCATAAGTAGTTTTGGATCACCTTGTTGAAAGCCCAGCTTCTTCAGATTCAGCATAAAGGCAGGTCGGTAGTACCTGCACATTTCTTGCTACTGACTTGGATTCACAAAGATGCTCTGGCTCTTAAGAGCTAGGTTTAGAGAGATCCACTGTAAACACTGCATTTTACTGTAAAGCAGCAAAAACAAGAGGATGCTTCCCTACTCCATATGCCATATGTGCAAAAAGGGCATGAAACATCCATGGCTTTCCTGAGCCACAGCCACCAGAGCCTGGAATACTTAGTGTGCTCTTGTGCAGAATGAGGCAGCCAACAGTGAGGGCAAAGGCAGAGAGGACATTTTTTGGAAACGCCAAAGCTTCACCAGCATGAATGCATCAAGCTCAAGACCACTAATTGTCCAAGGACAAGTAGCTAGAAGAGTTTACATGACATGTGCTTGTCACGGGTGATAGCAGTGTTATGTACCAACCCTGTCCTATATATGGGCCAGATACCCACAAGCAATATGCTTATATGGCTGCTGCTGAAGTGATATTTGGCCAGAGGCAGAGCATGAACTCCAGAAACCAGACCACCCACTACTTGATACTGTTCCTGTCAAAGGAAATTAAAAGGTGACAGAGCCAAGGCCTTTTTGAGCTAGACTGTGCAGCTCTCAGCAGCCTGTCCATCCTGCAGCAGAGTTTTCAGGGGTTCTAAAAATAAAGCATTGAGAGTTATGGAAAAGTAAACCCCTTAACAGCCCTTCAGTACTGCCTTTGAGCTGCCCATTCTCAGAGCTTCTGCAGTTGGGGCTGCTCCAGGCAGTTTGTCCAGAGCACAGCCATACAGTCCATTTTAAGCATGACCAGAAGCTTAGTCACAAGAGACTGGTGCAAGGCTTGGATGCTCTTCTTACTCCACAAAAAGCAGCCTTTAGAAGGGTATGGCCAACCAAGCTACATCCATGTATGCCAGAAACTGGCCAGACTGTAGAAAGGTGATATTGAAGCTTTCACATTAAGTTGCCTGAACTACAGTAGTTGGCCTCACTAAATTTAAAGAGGTTGAGCTTGAATGGAAGATAAGTCTTAAAGTACAACTCTTGCCTGAAACTTAAACAGTCACTGGTTGCTAGCAGAAAGCATCCAGATCGACAAAAATACAAAGCATTGTAAATCAGTCTGAAAGAGCCTAACCCCTTTAGACATTTCAATTTAATGTTTCAGAGAGCTTTGGTTTTCCTGGTGCGTAACATATAGCAAATAACAGCTTAAGACAGCTACTCAGAAACAGCAGCATGAGCCAATTCCCCCATATTTCACATCAACACTCCTTCCAAGAGCAATCCTATTGAGTCAGAGATGCTTCATGTTCACAGTGAAGAGCCCCAGGTGATGAGTAATTCATGATAATAATTCTGTGCCCAAAGCCTCAGTTTGCTATTTTACATCCCACACAAAGTCTTGTGATAGAGCAATAGCTTGTAGTATCAGACATCTTTATTTGCTGTATTGCCCAAGTGTACAAATACCAAAGGTACTTATAGAAATTCAAAATATACTGTAGTAGAAATCTGTCTGTGAAGTGGAATGTTAAGATATTTACTTTATAAAATTACTAGATTTATACAAGCCATTCCCACTTGCAAGTTTCAAATGTATCAGGGCTATGAAGAGACAGATTGCTTTATGACCCTTCAAAAGGGGAGTTCTCAGAAAATGCCTTCTACTAGATGAAGAGTCAGTCAACAGCAAATTGATTTCTTACAGTTGACTCATTTTGAGTTATCAGCCAAACAGGATGTTAGCTACATCCAGATAATTCATATGCAATTCAGCTCTCATTTATACCAATAAAGCCAATACATCACTATCAACATAGTTAAGTATTAGTCAAACAGATTCTCAATGACAATATTTATTTTTAAGCTAATGAAAATCAAGCCAATAAGTTTCCCCTGGCCATTGAGTGCAATTGATGCTTTTTTCACATTCTCAGAATAAGGCGCCTTAGTTCTTGAACAGATCAATACAGCTTTGCAGGAGAGAGACATTGTTCTGAAAAAGGAAGAGAATTAATTTCAGATGAGTATGACTGATCTAAACCCTGCCCACCACAAAAGGAACAAGATCTCAAAATAGTAGGCCCCTCCCAGGATTTTGTAGCCTGTGGCAGTGACAGTACTAAAGAAGTTATACTCCACAGGCAAGCATTCAAGCAGTAAGTGTCAAAAGCAGGTCATACAGTTTCCAGTCTACCCCTCACACAAGCCTACCCGACTTTGTTCGCGGGAAGGAAGAGGGGAAAGAGACAAGAGTATTATTTATTTTTTAAGTGGGCCACAAACCAAGTAGCATTGTCAAGCCTTTATGCCACATTTAAGCCTAGCACTGAAGTAGCTACCTGTAATGAAGTCCTGGGAGACCAGAGCTCAAAGTGGAAAACTAGCCTTTTCTTCTCCAAAGAAGCAGCTGAGCAGAGCTCAAGTCTCAGACATGTTCCTGAGAGTTGCCAGTCCCTGCATTATGGCTGAATAACTGACTGCATATAATGCAAGTGACACAAGTGTGAGCACCTGTATCCCATCCCACTCCATCTGGAAGCAATCAGTCTTTCAGTCCTGATAAATACAAGCATCTAGATTCAGAAGCTTTCCCTTCCCATAGGTACATGCTAGGCAATTTACCCAAGAGATATGGTGGCCTCTGTAGCTGAGGATGCAGGGTTACCCCTTCCTGAGGCTTCCTGCCTTGTTCTCTACCCTAAAATAGCAGACCCTGTAACTGGTGTACACTTTCCTGGATTAAACTGGCAGTACATGATGCGACCTCCCTGATCTACTTCCATCCTGCCCACCACAGCTTGGCAGAAGCCTCATGACAGGCCTACAAGCCAATATCTCCCCCAGCAGCCCAAGGACACCCCATTGCTGATAAGCCAGGCAAGAATGGTGGCCAGCTAGATCAAAAGCTGCAAGGGAACAGCACTTTGGGGGAATGCTTGAGGCAGTATTTCCCTTCCAGACTCAGGAGTCACCCCACAGTTGGGGTTCCACAATGGGAAGTTAGACGAGAGGATATTATGCACTACTTGCAAAATTGGGGAGACTGCTCCAGGGATTTGTAGTGCAATAGGCTAGTGACCTAGAAATGACAGACTGAAAACAGACTTTCTGTACAGAACAGGTGAGACTGTCAGCACTTGTTCTTTGTACATACTATACCTACAGCTTTTCACTTTTTTCTTCTTCTCTTCTCATCTCAGCTAGTGAGCCAGGCCATTCTATTTTATATTTCCTAGCTCTAAAGGGAACCCACCAAGTCTTAAGTTGCACATTAGTCATTTTTCTCAAGTCATGCTATGCCTGTTTAGGCTAAAAAAACCACACACCTTTGCATGTTTTATTTCCAGTTCTGCCATTTCAATTAGGTTTTTGCGGAAAGCTGCTATTCTCTTCTGTTTGAAGCTCATCAGTTCTGTAGGGAAGAAAGAACAGGCTAAGATAAGACAACTGTACAAGGTAGTGATTGAAGTTTTGGTTATGCCCTTGTGTTTCAGGAGTTTTGTTGTGCAGTTCTGTAGTTACAGCATTTGACCAAAGAGGTTCAAAAGCTAGTCTTACTGTTTCCAGCCAGAAACTGTATCACATGGCTCTGCTATCTTGGAGAAGAAACAGGCAGCTTCCTACAAAACCATTGTCTTTACCAAACAGGACAACTAGAATATGACAGAAGGAGTCCATACAAACTTAGCGAGAAGTTGGAGCACTTCCAATCCAAGAATAGTAAGAGAGAAGCAGGAAGTGTAACATGAAAGTATGTATCCTCTATTTTATGCTTGCCAAAGACATCTAAGAACCAGTGTTTGAAACCTGGTATTAGGCATTCAGCTATACTGGGACAGAAAAAGCCTGTTTGCACCATTCTATTCGAGAGGATCAGAAGACTGATTAGTTACCTTCAGGTGGAGGCCAAGAACAAGAGCTCAGGCTGGAAAGCAAATAATAGGGGCTTATGCTCAAGGTTGATCTAGTGCTGATGCTTGTGTGCACTGAAGCACTAATGCCTGCAACATGCGTGCAACTATATACTGTCCCTGGTATATCCCAACTGCTCGCTTCAGAGGAGTGTTTAGAAGACTCCAGCAGTTAAGTCAGATGGAGACCAGGATTGCATTAAGATCTCCCTTCAGCAGAGGTACAGCTAAGTTTGCTTTACCTTGTTTTGCAGATTCTGAAATCTTTTCAAACTTCTGGCAACAATCCTGTTGATGTGCCTCAGCCAGCCTGACATCCTTGCTCTTTAGTCTGGCTTTGTCTAGAGCTTTGTTTGAGTTCTCATAGTCAACAAGAGCCCTGGTACGTCTGTACAGAAGATCCTGAAAGTAGACAGGAATAACGCATCATACAACCTGTAGGAGGAGTACTTCTCAAACTGAGGTTACAACTACTTTAGCAGGAGGAGGTTTCACTTTTTATAGCACCAGATATTGTTTCTTCCAAGAAACTATAACTTGTCATACTATTAGTGTGTCAACAGCAGCCTTTGCCAGTGCAGTATCAAGTGTTTATGACAGTCATTTGTACTTTAGTCAAGAAAGTACTTATTAGGGCTACTGTAGGCATCACTTCTTCCCTTAGAATAGCTTCATCCTTCTATAAGGAAGACCTCCCCACTAAGAAGCAACAGTTTTCTGAATTCCCTCAGTCTGCTTTGAACAAGGGATACATTGCCATGCCTTGAAGATCTGGCAGTTTGAAATATTGTATTAACATAGATATGAGAAACAGTTCAGATATCAGTGCTGATGCCAATCTAGAGGCAGTCCAGTCTTGATACCTAAATGGCAATACAGCAAACAGTCTATACAGCATGTTCCAGGGTACACAACATTAGAGACCCTACTTTGGATAAAAGGACTATCAGATTATACCTAACCATATCTCAGTCATCCCTTTGCCAAATTAAGTATTGATTAGAGGAACAGAGTTGCTGGGAAGTTTTTTTGCGGTCACATCATGTATCAAGCCCTTGTTGGAAATACAACCACCTTCATATGTTATTGCAAATCCATGCTAAAGAATATATAGCAGCTTGGATTTACTCCAGAATTTTTATTTAGTCATCAGTAGCTTTACTGAGTCATGAGTATTCAAGCAGGGTAAGGGTTAGGACACTGCTGGAAGCCTCAAACTCAGGTGGCTGTAACTTAGAGAGGAAGAAAAAAAAACTTCGTTAGATTCCCCTATGTGCCAAATGTAAACTGCCCAGATAGAGAATGGCTTTTTCAGAGCTAAGCTGACTGGACTGCAGCTGGCCAATATGTAGCTTTCCACATTCTGCTGTTGTTCATGAGGGCCAGGTTTCTCTGAAAGGAAAAGGGTCCCCCTTCTTGTCTTAAAGGGCATAAGGACTGCTGTAGTGAGTCATGATGCCCATAATAAAACTAAGCTTCAAAAGGAAAACAACTCTCACCTTAGCAGCTTCTATATTGAGCATGTAGTATCTCAACAGTTCAGAGAGTTTTAAGTCTTCATCAGATGAAACTCTACTCTCTACCTTCTGCAGGACAGATTAGATAGCAGGTATGTAACAGGAGACAGTAAGATTCAAGGGGGGTTTTTTTTGGTTAAGTTGTTTTCCTTACCCTGAGTTTCTCAAAGAGCTCAGCAACTTTCAACAAGTACCTAGAAAAAGCACATAGATTTTAGGTATTTCCCCAGCGTGATGAACCCCAGGTTCAACTAGCAGGAAGCCAAGAAGCTGAAGGTTGGAGTTTGTTCCTGCATATAGATCCAGACAAGGGATTGCAAAGAACTAGGGTCTAGACAGAGACTTAGACAAAAGGTTTAACGCAAGAGGTGCTGGATTCCAGGCCAGCCTAGTATAGTTGAGCAGCTGGACATCATTTAAAGTAAAATCCTCTGACCTCTAGAACATAATGGTCTTGCAAAGAATCTCCCACCACTACTCCCCTCCAAGGGCAGACCATCATTTTATTCAACTGCAAACTGTGTGTACACAAGGCCTCACTAACAGCAAAATTTAGAGGCAGAAGAATTCACCTTAGAACAGGTGAATAGGTTTCCATAGGTTGAAAAACCTACTAGTCCATAAGATAACCCATACCTAATGTAAGCTGCACGTCAGCTTATTTAGCAGCACATTAGAACAGATGCTTAACCCCCTTCTCCGATATTCACTCGGAGTTTGTAACCTGAATGAAGTTTGGGGTGGGGGGAGTCTGTTTAGAAGGAGCTTTGCATAAGCAATATGGTTCAGGTCAGGAGTTCTAGGGCACAAGTGGCAAGAGATCAATTAGTTAAGAGTCAGAAACAGTCAATAGTTATTAGGCCTGCCACACCAGTAGCAGAGGAAAGAGTTTCAATGCAATTTGCATGCAGTTAAAGAAATTCAAACCAGCTCTAACCCAATCCCTTGAAATTTACAGAAGGAACTTAATATACCCACACTCAGGATATGCTTATGAACAGTTAGTAGAATTGCTTACCTTTTGATAACTGTAGGTTCTTCTAATGCCAGGCTGTTCAAACAAGCTGAAGCATAAATATAGTCATCTGCAACATCTGCAAGAACAAGACAAGACTTTCAGGCTACAGAAAACACCAACAACCAGCAAGACTGTAGGTCTTTAGAAAGGTCTTTGAAAAGATTCACTTTTATGAGATCTTGTCATCTTATCTGCTTTTGCACATGCATCCTTGATTCTGTTGTAGTAGTTAACAAGAAAAGTCTTCTCTTGCTCAAAAAAGTCCTCTACTTCCTGAAAGAGAGTATGATCTATTAGGTCAGTTGCATTACTGCAGAATACAGGCTCTTCCTTATTTAGAGAAGGGTCCAAAGATACAACCTTAGCCACCCAAGTATACTGCCTGTCAAATTTCTACTGAAGAGCAGAGTTCAAGACCCTGACAAGTTTCAAGCCATTTGGCAAGTTTCTTCTTCACAATGAAGAGGGATTTGACCCTCAGCTATTCAGTGCTGCAGGCTCAGTCTATGAATCAACCAGCAAGCTGATAGAGAGCCTTTGGGGCTACATACTGCTGGAACTTTATTTCCCAGGCCTGCTGTAGCATGGTGGCTAAGCAGTAAACAGTTCACAAGGTTGTTTCACATCCACACCAAACATTATACGTACTTTAATGTTTTAGGAGAGCAAGTCTATTAGAAAGACCTACCATGGCAGAATAGAAGAACTGAAGCTAGACCAGTGGCAGGAGCCCTTGGTATCTGATTTTATCTAGGGCAAGTAGAAACCCATAAATCATGTTTGCTCAGAACTCAAGTAGACAGAAGCCATGAGCACATTTGTGGAAAGTTCAATTCCTTTCCTCCCCACCAGAATCAGGTGTCAAGGCAACTCTTGGATGTCCAGCAGAAACTGAATGCACACTAAAGTTTTAAGCCTGTAGCTTCCATGTCTCCCATTTGGTTCCAGAGAGGTCAAGATTAATATAAGCTACTCCACCCAGCTTGGAGCAGTAGTAACAAGGAAGGTCAGCAACAATTAGACAGCCTCATGCACATCAAGCCTGCAGCAGATGTAGCTAACCTCTCAGAAACAATCAGGATTAGGGTGAACAAGTAGTCACACAACCTCACCTTGACTCCAGAGAAGAGGACTTCATCAGCGCTCTTTACCACACTTTTTAAAAAGCCACCAAACATCTCTTTGGTGTTTTTCCTCCGAACACTTAGCTAGAACATAGAAATCAACACAGCTTTAAAGTCATCGGGGGGGGGGGGGGGGAGTGACTACTGTAACATTTGCAGTGTAGCAATGTCATTTATACCCAGCACATAAAGCAGCTAAATTGCTCTCCAAGATACTCCCACCCCAAAGTTG
Organism: Apteryx mantelli; assembly: GCF_036417845.1. Classification (NCBI taxonomy): domain Eukaryota; kingdom Metazoa; phylum Chordata; class Aves; order Apterygiformes; family Apterygidae; genus Apteryx; species Apteryx mantelli. The sequence continues at coordinate 8,337,902 of NC_089980.1, read as the reverse complement.
GGCAAAAGATGGCTCTTGTAATGTAACAGATGGTTTTACTGGAAGTTCAACTGTTCTGTGCTAGAGATGTCTTTTCTATTTCCAGAAACAGCTCAGCTTCTTCTGATGCATCTTGTATCAGCATCCATCACTCATCATGGGGTGTGGCACGAGAAAGATTAGTATCCACTTCAATACACCTCCATTCTTCCATTTTAAGGATGGTGCAGACAGCACAGGTCTATCTGAACCATACTTGTTCCCAACATATCAGGACATAGGAAGTTGTCTTAGTGCTCTAAAAAAGTCCTGTTATGAGATTTATAGCATCCTCTCAAGACAGGCTTTCCTCCCTTAATCATCTCACAAGTACTGGCAATATCTACCTACTGACACTGCATGTAGATGTACATAACATTCTAACTGTGCACAGAAGAGTGACAGCACTCCTAACACCTTGCCTTACTTAAAAAAAAAAAAGAATGCCTTACATCCTGGTCATACTCCAAGAAAACATGAAAATTGCGATCTTTGCTGAGCACAGGGTGAGAAGAAATCCGCTGAAGGAAGATTTCATGTGATGATACAGTCTTCTTGAAGACAGCAAGGTATTCACTGAAAGGAGAACAGACAGATCCCTTCTGTACTGTTTTCTTCAACATACTAAGCATTGAATATTTTCCCTGGGTAAGTTTAAAGCAACAGTGTGCTTCTGAAATGGCTAGCTGGTGATAGAAAAGCTATTTCCAATCTCTTTGGCTGGGAAGTTTTCTACAGTTTGGGAAAAACTTTTGGCAATTCCCCAGTTCCAACTTTTTACAGAAGATTGCAGGGGCAGATACCCATCAAAACAGTCACACTCAACAGCAGTTAGCACCAAATTGGCTCTCAGGAGGCCTCTCTAAGCACAGTTTTTAGCAGTAGATTCATATTCTACTCACGCTTCTAGCTCTTGCTTCATTTTGGCAAACTCCTCTTTTGTCATAGACACTTCACCTTCCCCTAGCTTCTGCATCTTCTCTCTGGGACCATCGAAGTCAGGCTTTGAAGGTGCTGGAGGTATCTAGCCAAAGAAGTGGTTAATGATAATTTTTAGCAACCACAAGGTTTTCCAGTTTCTCCTAGCCTTCTCTGGAAGGAGCCCCTTTGACCTGGTCATGTCAAGCCAGCAAGGCTCTGCACCCAGAAAATCTACAGGCATATTGAAGTCTAGGCACCTTATCTCCCCTCCCAGCTCTGTGCAGCTCCCCCAGGAGTGAAACCAACCCAGAGGAATAGCTTCTACTATTCACCCCCTAGCCAGCTGTCCTCTGCAGCCCACAGAGCCTCCTGAGAAGTCCTGGCAGGAGAGAAAAGAGATTAATAGAGTAGTTCACTTGTCACCTTCAGGCAGATATCGATATCGGCATGGAGCTGAGGACTTTCAGACCCTCTAGGCTTTCTGCTGATCCCAGCCAAACTAAAGTTAATACAGAGCCACATCGCTGAAGCTGTTTGGGAACTAGGGAAACTGTCAGCACAAAAAGCAGCATAGGGAATATCCAAATCATGAAACACTAGTAGCATTGGTAAAAACAGACTTCATGTCCTTACTAGTTTCCACTCTAAATCATCATGGTATTCTGTTTAAGAGTTGTTTTTAAAAAAAAATAAAATAAAGCACTTACAATGAGCCCTGCATACTCTTCGGTTTCAGTGAGCGTATCATGCAGCCATACAAAGTCTTCATGCTGCCTTGTAACTGAAAACTCAGGATTTTGAAAAGCTGGCAGCGTAGTCTGGAAGAGAAGATATAGAAGCCCTACTGTTTTTTAAATTAGTGCTTTTAGAAGCAGTTCTGTCCATTTCCAAAGCAAGCTATTTTGCTTAGTAAGAGCCTTGCCTACTCCCTTTTAGCTGAGCTGGCACTCACTCAAGAACCTTACTACTACAAAGACTATTTAAAGAAAAGACACTGTTGTAGAACACTGTTAATGCACATCACTTAGTGAAGTTTTACCGTAGCTGACTTCCCCCTCCTCCCCATCCTTCTGGTCTCAAGCTAAGACTCCTTAGTAAAGTCAAACTAGTGTATCAGCTACCTTCTCTATTTAGAGAGGATTCAAGTCAGGAAATCCAGTTTCTGCACATATACCCTCAGGCCACCTTTAAGTGGAATAGCTCCATCTAATTGGGGTTAGATTTTCTTCACTGTCAGGTTGATCTTTGCTGGTATATGTAATACACAAACATGTTACACAAGTAATCTGTGTATGAACACCGTTTTCTTCCCCACAATCTTACCTTCGTATGTACAGTGAACTTCACTCTGTCCTTTTCACTCAGGGCATCTGGTATATCAATTTGGAGAGAAGGATCAACATTCAGGTCTACAGATACAGACCTCAGCTGCAACAGAATTCACAGTATAAGCCTTAGTCAGACATCAAGTAAGTTTAGTCAAGCTAGACTGATGATCAGTTCTGCCAGTGAGAATCACATTGCACTAGACCAACACCTCCAGGAACAGCATGTGTTGAAAATTATGACAGCCTTAACCCTACCTGCATGCCACTGCTACAAGCCTTCCCTTCCAAACACAAGGAAAAAGGATTGTTAGCTCAAAGATTGAAGAACCAATTAATATTTAGAGATCATACTAGAGGTATTTGTGAAGCCCTTCTAGAGAATAGCATCCCTTCTACCAGTCCTTCAGCTTGTTTCCTTGGAGCACATCAAGCCAAAGCCTAGCATGCCATTTTGAAGAAAGTAACAACCCTAACAGCTCTCTTCATTATCCTTTGCCTCTACAAGATGTTGAGGAACAGCTCTTAAAAACATAGTTTTGCAATAAGCGTCCTCATCATTAGGCCAGACAGCTGTGTTTGAATCTACAGCAAGATGAACTTAAGTGCTTTTATCTACTACAGGCAAGAGCCTGGTACCTCCCCTCAAGCCCAGCTCGGTCACCACTGCCATTCTGATCTCCCAGCACTGCTGTACATGAAACCAAGTCCCACCATATCATTTCCAGTAGTTGTTTTGTCAACTGCAAAGGCTACATTCTTTCCAGTCTCAGCAAAATATGACAGTCTCATGAATCTTCTCTTTAGGCTTCTATAAAGGATTAAAAAGCCAAAAAACTGTCTGCCATGAACAGCACTGAAAATCCAAGTATATTGTGGCACTAACACTGCATATATTAATCTTATTTTCATGTTATCAGGCAGAGTGTTACTCACTGCTGCTAGAAAACTTTTGTTTTAAGAAAGCCCCAGTAAACTGAAGTAAAGATCAGTTGCTGCCTGTCAGGTACATAAACTAGCCTCTTGATATCTGAGCTGTGCTTTACAAGAGCTTTTTACGCTTTCTTGTAACTGCAAGTCACATCCTCTCCTAAAATCAGGTCTTATCTTTCCTAGACAAAGCTGTGCCTGGCAACATTTTAATGGTATCTGCCTCCAGTTAGAGTAGCTAGGAGAGGTTCGTGAGCATGTTATGTCAAGCATCCTTCACAGGAGACCGCAGAGCACTCCAGGTTCAATATAGACCAGACTTGCCTTTGCAGTTTTAGGCGTCAGAGGCATTGAAAAGAGCCAGCTTCTTCCCCCACCACACACACCTTTTGAGGTGGGCGGAGGGAGGTGAATTTCTTTATTCCAACAGTTTAAATCCAGAGTATAGTTTTAACTGTACTTAAACTTTTCTAAGCAGTGGGACAGCTTTCTCAGTTGAAGAGGCTGTACACCACTAAGATCCTTGAGTCATAGCCCTGCAGATATTCCTTACAAGGACAGTGCTTTCAGACTCAATGCAAGTTAGGCCCTGGTGCTCAGTACGCCCCCCTATTGCGGGAAGCCACAGAAGCAGCCAGGTTGAGCTCATGAGCAATAAGATTCAGCATAGCTGCTAGCCCATTTCTGCCTCCAGTCTACGATTCGAGCTTCCTTTGGCAAGTACAAGCAGTACTTCACAGCTTCTACCCAACTGTCTAAGACAAACAGCTTCAATACCCTATAAGGCCTCAGAAGTGAGCAGAGGAGTTAAGGCATATCCAGCACAGAGTACAAAGCAAGAGATGAATGCATGCAACCAGTTCTTACTTCAAGTAGCTACATTTGCCTAGATAAAGAGGAATGGGTTTTGAAAAGCTAATAGACACTAGTGATAGTCAGCTTCAGGAATTTGTATTCTGGAAGCAGGCAAGACCTTCAGCCTACCATGTTAGATTCTTTGTGTGCTATGGAGCCTGCTCTTTAAGAGGCCCTTACTTCAACGTTACAGCCCAACAGATCATTCTTACTTTCTGCATAAGGGGGGGGAACTGCCAGAGCTCAAGGTCACAGAGCAGGAAGTTTGTTGAAGAGCAAGTGACTGTCAGAGTTCAGCTGAATCCCAAGGCTATTCTTTAGAGATAATTACAAATACATTCCCAGGAAAGAAAGCTAAAGAACTGGGCCACGACTGATTTTGTTTCACCACCCTGCAGTACACCAGCAAACACACTCCGCTAGCCAAGAGCCTGCACCTACCACCTGCTAACCACAGTAAGAATTACAGAAGTCAGACCACAAGCAAATAGCCCAAAAGCACGCTGAGCAATTCTGCCATAACACAGATAGCTTGAATGCTGCTTTAAGCTTCTGTAAAGCTGCTTAAGAACTGTTGAGAGGTGACACTTCACTCCCCAAAGCTTTAGAAATTCCCTCCCCCTAGTCTAGCCATCTGCGTACTGCAATCCAGATCAGGTAGACAAGTCTCTAACTGTCTGCAGAGGACACAGCTGTCAGGCTATCACTCATATGCCTCTTGCCAGCCTGCCCCTGGCTAGACACCTGCTATCACTGACGGTTACTATTATCATCTCTGCCCAAGCTCTCATGCACTGGTGAGAAATATCCAAGTCACTGCACCTTCCATCCTTCCAGTCACATTAAAAAGGTTTCTACCCTGTGGCATACTAGCTGTTCACTGGTTTACCACACTAAAAAAAAGGTTCTTACTATTTGACTAAAAGATACATATACATACACCTTTAAGCTTTATGATTATGGGAAGGCTTTGGACACAGCACACCGGGCTTCCCATTCTGACTTCTATGGGACAGAAGACTTTAATCCCATTCTGGGTACCATCTCAGCAGCAAACAAGGATGCCAAGCTTACAGAGCATGCCCTGGAACACACCTCCCAGCAGTCCAGGCAGTGCTCAGGTTTGAATGGATTTAGCGCTAAAACCACAGGCACTCCAACCATACAGTTTCTTCCCTCCAGCCACACCATGGGGGAGTTTGTTATATCCCCCTAAAGGCCTATGATTCTGAAACTCAATAGGAAGCCACAGAACAAATGGCACAATGCAAAGCTATGTGGTTCAGAGATCACTGACACTAGTTGGGGCAGCAGTTGCCCTATCCAAGCTCTAAAGAGATAGGTAGAAGGCCACCATTGAAACATTAATTGGGAGCACAGCTGGCTGGCTATTACCAACTGAATGAAAGGTAAATTGTTCAGTGTTTCCCAGCTGCTATGATAGGCAGATAACACTAGTAGCCAAAGCAGTGAGGTACAGTCCCTTTAAGCAGGATGCAAAACATTAAGAGCCCACTATTTTGAAGTTACTTATCTTCACTGTCCAAACAGGATCAGCAGCACTAACAATACAAACTGCCGAGTCTGAAAAGTATGATAAACCAAAGGAAGCTGCTTCCTCTCAGCTAATCTAAGGAAAGGATTATACACAGTCAGTCCTGAAGTTGTGAGCTTTCTTAGTATTTAAGTGTTAGAGAAAATAACTGTAATTAGACATTATCCTCTTCCCTCTCTATGCCTAGTAGTTGTCTGAACAAGAGATAAGCAGGTATGGACATAAACTGGTACTTCTACTGTCAGATTAAAGCAGTCTGAGCTTCCTGGGCATTTCTTCCCTGCACTAGTGCCATAGAAACTGCAGGGGCTGTAGGGCAAGAATGTGTAACCCACAGCTTCAGCAGTCCACAGGAATGCTACTGCAGGAGAACTTGCTGCCCCAGCAGGGCGTCATCTTTACAGAAGCAACTGGGAAGCAGCAGCCCTCAGCTGCATGCTTCAGAACAGTATGCACTATACAAATGGCCCAAAGTGAGGGACTGGCCCAGAACTGGGACAAGAGTCAAGAAAACCCCTGTTACAGGGGTGGAATTGCACCCCTCAAGGTAAAGGGCTCTGAAGACAGCCTCAATTCTATGTGGAGCCATATGCTGAAGGAATCTAACACCTCTCCTGCACCAAACTTCTGCTGTAAATGTACATGTCTCGGATCACGCTTAAAGACCACTGCAGACTGAAACATTAAGCCTCTTACTGTTGGGAGACAGCACAGGATTCTCACCTCTACTCTACAGGAGCCTGGTCTTCACCAACTATGAAACAAAGGGTCATAAAACAACCGGTCTGCTCTAATCCTATGAAGGTTACCATGGGCTTGTAACTTCAGGCAGGAGACATCTAGGATTACACAACCACAGCAGCAAGGCTCAGACTACAAAGAGGGCATTCAAACCGTCTGACTTGGGGAGGACAGAGTGCTTTGTTTCCCTACAGAAACTGCTGGCGGAGCCTTTCCCCACTGAATAGGGAGCTGATGCCTCCCTCCTAATCAGCCCTAAGACACTAACTCAGTAAGCATCTAGAGCAGACATTCTGCACCAATCCTTGATCAGCATAAGCACCTGCTCCTACAGGATTTAGCTCATTATCTTTCAGGATCTTTTACTCTGCCAGCCCTTCTACACTCATTTTATAAGCAGGAATAAAAACCAACTTGCTTATGGTCACATGAAGCCTATGCAGAGCAGGGGAATTAAACTTTCATCTCCAGGCCCCAGGCTTGTTCCTTTATCACAGCAGCCACCTGATCCAAGAAAAGACCTTCTCAGGAAAATGCTCTGTCTTAGCTCTGGCCTCCCATGCCTGGTAGCCCTTTCATATTGGAGCTGTCTCTCACGGCTGGGAGGTCATCACTTCCTCCCTGCACGCTAAGCAGTGGGAGGTCACGAGAGAATTAAAGTTCCGCATCCTAGTTACCAGAATCCAGTCCTCACCCAGAAACGTAATCAAAGCACGGCAGCTTCCTCAAGAGATTACTCCTTACTTGCAACACGTGCTCAAAGAGGTGTAGAGGATGAGAACTCCTGGAGCAGCTTGGGGAGTGAGGAGAGGGCAACAGCAGAAGTGGGTGGGACTCCTGAATTCCCACCCAAACTGAGCTCAGGGCCCCTACTTTCACCTCTCATCACCCTCTCAAAAACACTTTAGAGGCTTCTGGTTTTCAATGACTACAGCAACTGTTACAGGTGCCCTGATGCCTTTCATTCCTAGGCTCTTGTCTCCTTAGTGGCTTGCATAGGAATCCCCAGGCTTTCTTGAAGATTCAAGAAACATTTTCCTGTTCAGTAAAGACACACTGTCCACCATAACTCCTACTTAAACTACCTGACCTGGAAATTAGAGCAAGACATCAAGCAGAGCCATCCAGAACAACAGATAGCCACCATACTGATTAATGTTTCTAGCATCAGGACCAGAAGACTAAGCAACATTCCCAAGATAGATGGTCCATTTTTTTAAAAACAGGTATTATGGTACTAAGTAGGACACTTGAAATAACCACCTGACCTGAAAGCCTGAGAGAGCTGAGAGCAGGCAGAGTGTTACTCTGATTGATCCAGGTAGAGTTTGACAGCACTAGCTTTTCTCTACAGATTTAAGTTGGATCATCTACCTATAATCCAGTGATGATCACCTCCCCAGGCTTCAACTTGCTAGACCTCAGTTTCTGATCAGACTTCACCCAATGCAAGCATGTGTCTTCATGCATGCAAGCACCCAGTGGTAGGAAACGCCCTCAGCCACAGCAGCAGTTTAATTCTGTTGAGTGGCCTAAACTGCTGCTTTTAAAGTACACTCTTAGCAATTTTAGCATCAGTTCTAGATAACTGGATGTTACTTCTGCATTTTAAGCAATAAATCTGCCAGCACAAGCAACTGTGTTTAACATTTCATTACTAGTGAAATAAGAATCTATATTTGTTCTCAAAAACTGATTAACTCAGTAATCTTTTACATGCTCGACTCCCAGAAGGTGCAGGGACTCCTTCTACAGGGGTTTAACATTTCACAGAGCATTCTGCTTGTAGTCAGCTACCTTTTAACCAACTCTCCTCCTGCTGAGCACCCTCCTACTGTCATTCAAGCAACAGCCACAAGTGAGACTTCAGCATTAATTACATCTGCCACTAACCAGCATCCATCAGTTTTCATAAAGCAGCTTTTCTAATTAAACCAGTTTAAATGCTCTCTGGAGAGCACTAAAAGATCATGATGTTCTCTGGCAGTTGATATAGAGCTCTTAGCTCCAAAGTGCTGCATTTTTAAGTGTACCAGCAGCCTTTCAGAGTATCTGGCCAGCAGATACTAGTGGTATTAGTTGCTAGAACTATGTTTCAGTCATTCAGCACAAGCAGCTCAAGCTCCTCCTTAATCAAGATATCAAAAAAATATCTGGAGGTACTCTGCATGCACACACTAAGTAACCAATACAGATGAGAAGCTTTGATTTTGCAGCCTTCATGACAGACTTGCTGTTAACACTCTAAGTTTAGCTGAAACAGTCCTGAAGCACTCCGAGTTGCATATAACCAGGAAAATTGAACAGGGCTCATGCATGCAATCTTCATATTGCTACTTACTCTGTAGAAAATGCTTTCCCAGATTTGATTTTTGACTGTGGAACTGCAGTAACTTAATGGCTTACTTTGCTTGAAATAAAGATTCACAGGAAATAACAGCTCAGTTTAGTAGCATCACACTTGGCAAGCACAAATGGTATTCCTCACCAAGTGAGCAGAAGGCAGGCTCGATAGCTAGAGCACCTGTTACTGCACAGCCAGTGGTAAGCTGGGCTAGTTGCTTAGCTCTGCTGTCACAGGGATCTCTGCACCCTTCTCCACAGAAATCAGGTGGAGTCACACACCTCCCTATGAACAGAGGGAGCTGCAGGGAAGACTATCAGCATTCAAGGATTCCACATTCTCTTACAGGCTAGAGGCCACCCTAGCTCACTTGGCACCACCTGACAGCACACAGGACATCTCTACCCAAGTCCACTGTTTCCTCAGCTCTCAAGGAGTCAAGCAATAGTTGTGACAGCACAGGCCAGTCCACTCTTCCACAGCAATCTGCATGCAGAACACAGCCTATGGCAGAGCACTTTTGGCCCATATCCCATCTGTAACATGAAGTAGGCCCAGCAAAGATAGAAACTGTGCAACAGGAACAAATCCTTATGCCACACTTGGCATTTACAAGAATGTTTTGCAGACCTACTGTAATAAGCCTGGAGCTGGTACTGGAAAGTCTCAGCAATACAATCTCACTAGGCTACCTCTTCATCTCCACTGCTGGAGAATTTGAGATTGTGACGTGAGCCTAACGAGCCAAGTCATCTTTATGGAGATTTTGGCCCCTGGATAGTAGGTTATGCCCATTCAATAGCTTTCACTTTGCTAGCACTTTATTTCCCTACTTGATTTTGAACCCAGCAGCATGCAAAAGCAAGACTTGGTTGGCCCACATTCTTCCCAGGAGAAGCCTAGCAGAAGGTGTCTAGAGCCAAGAACCACTGTTCAGTTTTACCCATATCAAGCATATTTTCTCTCATGGCATTAGTTCTGGACCAAACTTACAGGAAAGTAAGACATTTCCTAGAATTTAGTGAAAAGAAAGTAGCCAGAGTTATACTAGCGAGCTCCTGCTTATGACAAGCCATGCACTCTGCACGGACAGGACATTAGAAACATCAGGACAGATGTGACATTAGAAATAATCTCATGTTCTGCCTTCCACTGACTGTTCTAAGGAGCTGAGGCTACAATACTCATTTGATCCAGAACAGTTTAACTGCAGACTTGATTTTGCAAAATACTAAGAAGCCAGGGATATTTTAAGAAATACCCGTATATCTACACAAGGTTATCTTGGCAGTTCCACTACTTGCTTCACTTTCTGAAGTGCCTTTTCCTCCCCATGACAGATTACACTGTCTTTCCCACTGCACTTTACATCCCCCTTTACCCTACCCTCCCTTCCTCTTCCTACATATCCTGAACCTCTTCTGCTTTGCTGTCTCAGGGTCACTTTTTTTGTTTATATTTACCAATGATTCTCACTCAAGGTTAAAACCTAATGAAGCCTCCTCTATGGGCACAGGATTTATCTACTGGCCACACACCAGTTCCATGTTGCTGTTTCCTTACCTAAACAGGAACAGACAAGATAAAAATACTGCTATCCTCCCCCTAGCTGCTGGAATCTCAAGATAGCTCTACTACCCAAGACAAGCTAGTTAATCTTTGGCTATTTAGGGTTAGAGTTTAAAGCCACTCCAGCCCTCAAAGTGGGAACTTTTTCCTCTCTCCCCCAATATTCCTGTCTGCTAAGTTGGAAAGGGCACATTAACACTCATGGAGTTACTGATTGCTACAAGAAAGCTGACATCTTACCTTTCCCTCCACTCATCATTTGCAGGTCCTGCAAGCCTGACTTTCACTCAGTATTCTTAAAAGGCAGATAATTCAATTCATGTTCAGATGCAGCAATACGAGAGTTCAAGCAGGCAGAGCACAGGTTGTTAGAGGGATGCCTTACCTTTTATTCAAGGTAATAGGAGCAGGTAGATTAAACTAGGCAGTTTGGCCAGCACGAGAACTGATTTTAAGTAGTCTATACCTGCACACACATTAACCAGTACACAAGGTTCCCATTTCAGCATCTGATTTGCATTTCCTCCAAGAAATCTGAGTGCACTAACATTGGAAAACACCCCCCACACCCCTAAAGCCCAACATAAGCCCCCCTTGGCAATTAAGGCTTCGGCTTAGGAAGGCACCACCACAGAGAAAGAGCAAGTTAGCTGTCGCTGCAACAGCCAAAGGAAAGCGGAGTCGCAGTTAGAGTGAAAGCTGACAGCCTCACTAACACAGGCCGCGCGATAGAGAAGGCTCAAGCCAGACAGACGAGGCACCTCACCACCGGGGAGCAGCGAGTTTAAACGCCCCCGGCACATGACTGCTAGCACCCAGCCACAGGTCCTGCAGGGCCGGCTCCCACATCCCCCCCTCCCCAGCAGGCCCAGCTCCCGGGCCACGTTCACCACCCTGCTCCCGACGCGAGCCAGCTCCTCGCCGGCTCTGCCTTGAGAGGAGCCAGGCCTCCCTCAGCCGGGCGGCGGCGGCGCCCTGCCCTCTCCTTCTCGCCCTACCCTGCCGCGGCGCCTCCTCCCCCGCGGGCAGCTGCGCCCCGACCCCTTCTCTCCGGGGCGCCGAGGCCAGGCGGCACCGGCGGGGGACGGGGCACACGGCGGCCTCCTCGTACCCCGAGGGCGGCCGCGGCCCCGGTCCGGACCGGTCGGAGCCGGTTCGGTCCGGTCCGGTCCGGTCCGCGCGAGCGCGCTCCCGCCAGGCCCCAGCAGCGGTCGCGGCCGCCGCCCTCACCTTGCTCTGCGCATCCCCCCGGAGCAAAGCCATGCCGCCCAGACGCCACCGGCCACTCGCCTCCCGCCCCGCCGCCTCGCCTCATATAGCCCGGGGCGGAGCCGCCGCCGCCGCCTCACGCCGCCGCCGGCACACCCCCACCGGCACACCCCCGCCGTCCCGGCAGCCCCTGCGCCCAGCCCGCTCCCGGCGGAGGCAGGGCGCTCGTCCCCGCGGGGGCCGGCCCCGCGAGGCAGCAGCCATCTTGGGTGAGGGCGCGGCGCGACTTGCCCTCACCCAAGATGGTGGCGCGGTTTTTTTTTCTTGCTTCCTTCTCGTTGGAGATTTGCGTTGTTTTCGATGTTATTGCTTTTGAAAACTTTGGAAGAACGATTTTTGTAAATCAAAAGAAGCACGCCCCCGCCCTCAGTCCCACACTCGAGGGGAGGGGAGGTGACAGCGCCGAGCGGTGCATTGTGGGCATTGTAGTCCTCGCCCGGCGTGGGGGCGGGGCCAGGGCCGGCTGCGGAGGAGGCGGTGGCGCCGAACTACAAATCCCGAGAGGCCGCGGGAGGGAAGTGGAGAGGCGGGGGGCGAGCCGCGGGGGCGGAGCCGTTGGAGGAGGCCAAGCGCACGCATGCGCACTGGTGGCCGTGGCCTTGGCGGGAAGCGCGGCGCTGAGGAGACAGTCGTCTTTCGTACGCTCGTGGGGGCCGGGGCCGGGGCGTGAGGGATCAGCTCAGCGCAGCGGGGAGGCAGGCTGGGGCGGCTCGGGCGTCGGTAGCTCTGTGCTGCGAGGCGAAGGGGTGCTCGCTTCTCTGACCAGGCCTGGGTTGGCTGAGGGAGGGCAGCAGCTTGATCTGTTTTTAAAAGTCCCGCTTTTTCTCGTCGCTCTTAGCTTCCCGAAACAGGGGAGGTGTGTTTTTAGCCTGCCTCAGTTCAATGGCTTAGCTTAAAACCTCAAGGAAGAGCGGTTGGGGCAGGGAACAGCAAGTGTTTGAAGTCCTTCTGTTGATATTGCTGATTGCTGTCATTATTAACCTATAACCAGAAAAAAAGGAAAGTGGTCTGTCTGACCAGGAAGGTAGGCTGCTGTTGCCTCTCAGCATCAAATAGTAATGCTTCTTCTTCCCAGAGGAAAGCCTGTGATGTTAGCTTAAAGCGATACCTTCATCAATAGATTCGCTCCCCTGAAAATAGGGACACAGGGCAACAGGTTAAGTAGCATTCCTTCTTGTTATCTCTGAAGTGGAGCTTGTGTTTGCTACTTGTAGGTGACTGAAGAAAAAGCTATCCTAGTTACTGTCTGAAACCACGGTTGGAGGAATATTTTTACAGATGTGAACACTTAAGTAATATCTTTCATTTCCCTCACTTACGCCACTCGTTCCTCTTCCAGAACAACTTTTTTCAGTTGTGTTAGTACCGTAGTTACTGGAGCTGCAGAGTCAACTAACTTGGGGAAATTAAGAGAAGTCCTTCTTTCTCTTTTTTTTTTTTTCATTTTTTTCCTAGGTTATTTTATTTGGGATCAGTTCTCATGTCTGGTTCATTCTGCAGTACTTGAAAAATTTTACCAGTCTTGGAACAGAAACATTGTGAGGGAGAAAGGTGACACTTCCACTGAGAGAAGTATCCATCAAATTTTGTTCTGTATGTATGACAGTAAATCCAGACACACACACCCATATCTTTCTTGTAAATGTAAGTAGCTCTTTGTATAAAAATATCACTGTAATTAACAATAACAACATATGTAATTTGTTGTAAATAACAACATATGTGATTTTTCATTCCATTATATACAAGTGTATTTTATTTCTAGAATGTCTTTCCATCTGTAGAACAGCACAACAACTGACAAACTACAAACTCTCCCTTTCCCTGCAGTTAGTAGCATGTGCAAAGATTTTGGCAGATATTATTCCAGAACAAAACAGGCTGTGAATTTAAAATTCATACTAGATAGCACTGAGGCAGTGTTTCAGTAATATGGTAAATCAGCTCTAGGGCTGATTTGTAGCATTTTTGTAGCCATGTGATCTGGTATAACTTACTCCTCCGAAAATATTGAGGGGGCAGCTTACTACAAGTGAGCTTTATATGTTGGATCAGGTATCATCTTGCCTCCTGCAGCTGACAGATAAACTTCCACCACAAACTTTTTCTTTTGTGCTCTGGCTAAGTCAACAAGTACACAGTCATTAACCCAGGCTTTATTCTGTTCTGATTAATACACTTCAGTAAGCATATTAATAGTTGTCAGACAATAGCCTGAGAAACTACAAGCTTGGATACTATTAGATTGGAATAAGAGGTTTTTTTTTCCCCCCTCATTTTAGTTTTAACCACTTCCTCAGTAACTCTGTTTAGAGGTACATCCCAAGAGAGGAGAGATTAATTTTCCTGCCCTATTTTTTATGATTAAAAAAAAAAAAGTGAAACATTTTGCTTATGGTATAGAGGTCTGATCTTTACATATGCCTTTGCTGCCCTTACCACTTCCTTTTCTCCTGCAGCAAACTGAAAACTGTGCTAAAACCATTCATTATTTCTTTTTCTGCAAGTGGCAGGTTCTGACAGGTAACCAATCTCATACCAAGACTGAAAATCTATTTAAAAACGTGGTCGTCATCTGAGAAGAATGAGTTGCTGTAAATCTTGGCATAGCCGCTTTGCAGAAGTGAGCTGCTTTATGATAATCAAATAACATCATGCAAGGTGCTTCTTAAAAATAAATTTATTAGAACAATTGGCAGTAGGAATTAGGGCATATAAAATTCACTGGCTGGAAACCTAAGGAGGATTGAAACAGTTGTATAGTTGATTAAAAAGTACCTCCTTATGCTATCAGAAATTGTTATAAATTTCTAGCAAACTGTAGAAACAGCTTTGTGCCATCAAATAAAAATTAGAGGTAACAAATTTGGTTTTGTTTCAGCTAAATTCGTAAAATTGCCTCAAATGTCCATGAAATAAAGCCGGGCAGAACTTAATTTACAGAACCTAGACAACCCAATTTATTACTGTTGTGTCAGCTGTCCAAAACAGGTTATTCTGTTTTTGGCAAAACTTGCATACTGTCATGGTAATAAAATGGTTGAAATGGACTGGTTTGTCCTTTCCTAATGCATCTGACTGCAGTCTTTGTGTGTGCAGGTAGGGAGTGATTTTGACAGGAATCTGAATGTCAGGATGCTCAGACCAAGAGTTGTATCCGTTCTCACTGTTGAACACTGGAAAACTAGAAAACAGGTGCAACTGCACACAGCACAGTCCTACTGGCAAAGAAAAGCAGATTAAGATTTGCTTGTGGTTAAAAAGGGGAAGTGACACATTGAAAGTATCTCAAGTGGAAAGGTTTTCCTTTTAAGGTAACTTACTTTTCATCTAATCAGACTGCAGAAAATCAATAGCAGGATTAAACAAGGTACTTTCATTATTTACTGTGTTTCTCTCTTCTGGACCATGATGTAGTTTTAAAATCACTAACAATTTGGATTGATATGAATTGTAGTTACAGGAAATCCTTAATGAAGACTGAATGAGACCATCATACAATGGTGCAGCAAATCTGACTTTAGAGCTCCTAGTACTGGATCAGAAATGCTGGTCCAGTACCACTGCTATGTGATGCAAAGTTCTCTTCCAGTATAATTGCATTTTCCTGGTTCGGATTTATTTGCTTTTGACAAGTTAATTTTGTATCAGATGCCATGCCATCTGTTTGGACCCGTTATGTTTTATGTTAGCTTTTTGTTAGATCAGTTATTTTTTGTCCTCCCAAACCATGCAAAGTCAGCATGACAATGTAAAGCCAGTAAAGAAAATGCAGGATATCTGCCTACTCCTGACAAAACTTCTACAGCTGGAAGATTTTGTCCTTCACAGATGAAGAACAGTGTTTTTGGAACCAGACTCCAAGTTCTCACCCTTTTGTTGCAAGATTGATTGATCTAATCAACTGTAGCTGATATAGCCCCAATTTTGCAAACCGTTCTGTTTGACAGATGCCTGAACCCACACAGAACCTTACTGATGTCACTGAGGCTCTGCACGAGTGCAGGATCTGTCCATCCAGAATAAATCCTTGTATCAGCACCTTCACTTTTTTTTTTTTTTTCCTTTGGCATCTACTGTTTGGGCAGTGTATGAATTGCTGTGTAAGTAGTGTGGGGAAAGCAAAATGTAATTTTAATGTGTTTTTAAGAACAAAAAGCTGATGTTAGTTGGCAGTATGCATCGCCTGTTTTGTGTTGGTTTGTTTTACATGCAGAGGATGGAATGGAACTTTGCAATAGTAAGCAGATAATTTTCAAAAGGAGAATAGGGCCTCAATTCTGCAAGTATTTAATGTTGATTTAAATGCTGCTATTCAAATGTTTGCCTCTAACCCATATTCATAAAGTTTTCTGAGGCTTACAAATGCAATTACAATATGGTTTTGAAAGCTATGCCATGAACAATAAATTTGGTATACTGTTTTTAGTTTTAAACTTCCAAAGTGTCTTAGAAGGACAGAACTCCTAATTTTGAAGCTCAGTTTGGAAAAATACTTTCATATTTATTTTACTCTGATCTTCAAAAGATTTATTTGAGTCTGAAGATACTTGTTGTTTATTTGGTATCTCTTTGGTTTTCCCAAGTCTTAGGTCTTATGATTCCAGCCTGTACATTGTGCTGCTGTTTGCTTTCTTCTAGGTATAACAGAGAAAAACATGTTTTTATTCTCCAAAAACTACTTTGTCCCCCCCATCCCCTTAATTTCAGCATCCACTATAAACTTGCTCTTGTTTTTAATACCTCAGAACAGTGAACTTGCTTCAGTCTCTTCTGCGTGGCCTTTTTCCCCCCCCCCCTCGCACTTTTGAGGGAAGTTGGTTGTTACAGATGAGTTTGTTGTATCTCCTTGCATGAGCATCCTCTACTGCAGCTTTTGCTACTTGCAACATCTTTTATGTTTTTGCCCTTTTTCCGTTTTTGGCAACTAGCACTAGTTCTTTTCAGGATCCTTTCTGCTTTTCATTGTTTATTGGTTCTTTCTGTTATTGTATTATTTATCTAAAGGAATTTTGGTGGCACAAAGTATATGAAGGCACTTATGACCATAGCAGTACCGTATTTGGCAAAAGGCAAAAATAGATTGATAATAGAGTTTTATGACTCTGGAAATCACAAGTTTCTTTTCCACAGGAGGAAGTTATGGTGACCTACAGAATGTTCCTAACAGAAGAAGGAAAACTGTAAACACCTGCAAATGCTTCTTTTCAGAATGAAATTCCTACAGCTACTGTCCAGGAAATCTGGGGGACTGGAAATGCTTTTTCAAGTACATTTTTGCCAAAAGCAAGTCCAATATATGTGCCTGGCTACCTCCACTTGCCTTTATAGTAAGAAGAAAAAAGTGAATGGTTATGAACAAGTTGATCAAGAAAAATACAAGAATTTGGTCTGCTCTGTGACATCTTACAAAACCAGCGCCCAAACACCGGAGACATTATTTGAAGAAGACAATTTATTATATGGGCCAGCAAATAAACGTAGATCTCCAGTTAAAAACGTTGAAACAAAAACTCCAAAGAACTGGATTCCTCTTTTAAACCCCAACAAGAGAATTCCACTTCTGGACAGTAACTCAAACCTTCCCCTAAAAATCGGCTTACAAAAAAACAAAATACCCAGTGTTACCAGTATTCTTCAACAGACTATTCCTCCGCAGCAAGCCCTTTACCTAGAAAGATGGAAACAGAAAATGATACTGAAACTTGGGAAAGATGGTTTTGCAGAGTACACTAAAAGTAAGTCTAACCACAGTGTGATTGCAAAGTAGAATCACTAGTCTGGATAGCTGGCTGGGACATACTAGCATGGCCACTGGATCTGGCCCTGGAAGTCAAGCATTTTGAAAATCCATTCAGCTGTTTCCATTTCAGGGTGCAAAAACACATTAGAAGGGTACCTGTTATTAATGAACCTACTCTTTGTTCTAGGACCTCTAAAACTAATTCAGAATTTAGTGGGGAAACTAAAATTAGACTGTAGATGTTCTTTGTGCTTTCCTCTCTGCCTGTCCATTACGTGTCTATTTGCTAAAATCAGCAACAAATAGATATTTCCAGCTGCTCTGATTGAGCCTGTTTGCAGATGCAAATTTGTATTCTGAAATCCCATCCTGCTGTGTGTTTAGAAAACTGTATGCCTTGCTTTGTGTGCTGAAGCACTTAAGTAACCATGGGCTTTAGTATATACAGTCTTTTCTATGAAATTCCATGCATTTAGATGTTTTTATTTCATAAAACCTCCAAAGCTGACTTCCCCCAGGCTGTAGGAGTGAAAACACCATGGTGCTAAGGTGGTTGCCCTTGGGGGACAGTGGGTTGCTTCTTATAGCAAGATTGATAAATACCTCAGCACTCCTTACATAAATGATTGTGCTTTTGAAAACTGAATATGCTTTATTTATGCTCTTTTTGAGTTACTAAGCACTTCAGTGAATAAGCTTCATAGGAAAGGCTGACGTAAAAAACCTTACACAGCTATTTAAAATTAGCTGTTTCTGAATCATTTCTGCATTAAACCCTTACTCCTAAGAATTATGTCCATCCAGTGAGGGAAGAGATTTCTTCAATTCAGATGAACCAATGCAGTAGGACTAGCATGTATAGCAAACGGCTCATAAGCAGCCTAAAATAATGTTTTTAATTCATAGAGATTGGCAAATGCCTTTGAATAAACCGGAAATGAAAGATCCTATTTTGTTCTTGTATAATTAGTGAGATAAAAATCATTAATGTAAGAGATACTGATTTCACTGTTGGCACTTTTTTCTATCTTGTTCCCCTCTCCTCCTTCCATCCTGAAGCTTTCAATACAAAAAGTAGGGTTGGTTTAAGAGCTATGCTGTGTTACATCTAGTACACATGTCCATCAGGTATTATGAGTACTGTCTAAAATGTGGGTTTTCTTGGCATCTCTCTTAGATCTTTTCCTCCAAGGGAGTCTCTTTCATGCAGCTTTGGAATCTATATTTCTGTCTGAAGAGATGCCAACTAAGGGGCAAGAAGAAGACACTGCTATTTCCGGCTACTTATCAAGTGTACAACATGTCTTAAAAGATATCAGTGAAGTAAAAGCTCTGGAAAGTGCAGTTCGGCATGAGACTCTTCAATATCTGGGCCTGGTAGACTGCGTGGCTAAGTATCGGTGAGATATTGATCCTCTAAGAAACCCAAAAACGTCAACATTGTTTGCTGTTGTGTGGTTTATGGGAGGGTGTGTTTCAAGCTGAAGCGGGTGTTTGGTGAGCTCTGGGGGAAAAGCGTGAAGATCGCTAAGAGAGGCAAAATGGATGAGCTCAGAGGTGAATCTGATGTCAGAAGTGCTGCTGTTCCTTGTGGAGGATTCCCTATTGGAGCAGGGTATGAGCAGCGCGGGGTTAAGTGAGGCTCTGCAGTTGCCAAGAACTTCAACTGGTATTAGTAAGTCTTGGTTTCTGATATCTAAACTACCAGTGCAGAAGAGATTTGATTAGACTGGGTACGATAATGGGCAAAATGTCATTGGGATGAAGCAGGGTGAGTGTGAAATGCCTTTCTTTGGTGCCATGTCTTATTTCTTATTGTGACTAAACTTAAGCTAAAACATTGTCCTCTCTTGTTGTGTTACAAAGAGGCCAGTTATGTGTGATCGACTGGAAGACTTCAGAGAAATCAAAGCCATCTCTGCAGAACACTTTTGACAACCCATTACAGGTTGCAGCATATATTGGAGCCATAAATCATGACGTTAACTATGACTTCCAGGTAAGCAGGCCTGCTACCTGCCAAGACAAGCAGCAGCACTGGTGTTATTTTCATTTCTCCCCACTGACTGACTTCAGACATGTGCTATCCATCACACAACTATTGGTAGGATTTGTACACTTGTACAAGGCAGCCCAGCCTTAGATCGGGTTAAGCTGCCGTAGAACTGCACTCTAAAATAACTCCACTACTCTTGCTACTCTTGTTGCCTTTGCTTGTCAGTAGCATGTTGTCATTGGTTTTAAGGGAATTCCTGCTCAGTAGGAACTATGGGTGCTCAGTGTCTTGGGAAGTCAGATGAATTTACGGTGAGGACTCTGCTTGTGGCAGTCCCCTCTGCTTTGTCCTGAATGTTTTGGCTTGTGTCAGGAGTAGGAAAGAGGAAGAGAGGAAATGAAAAAGAAGAACATGCAGACGGGGAAACGGGACAGGAGTGCATTCCTCACCTCATGTGTTGCTTTATCCCACTAGCAAGTGAAGGATTAAATTATTTACTTCCTCAGAGTGTTAGGAAACTGTAGAGTGCTTCCTCAGAGGAAAAGAATGAGCTGTCAATCAATCACTTAATCAGTAAACAGTGGAACAATGTTTTAAAAGACTCCAAAGGCAAGACTCCTACTGGACCTGAGGGATTGTTATTTCAATACAAAGCCGTGAAGGTGGAAAATTTAAAGCAGGAGAGAGAAGGGTAATTCATAGATTTTACAAAGGACTTTTCTAGAATAAGAAAGAGATTAGTACGCATGAGCACTTAACAGGCATGATCCTTATGCAGTGAAATATGCAGGGTTCTGTTAGCAACCTTCTGTCCCCCACTGCTTCACCCTTGGTGGTTGTTTGGGGTTTGAGTTAGGGCTTTTTGTCAGGCATCAAAGATGTCAGAACATACATAAGTATTTCTATTCAGACTGATGCCGGAATTGTGTCAATCTGATTATATCATCCCAAGCAAAACCTCATCACTTGGTAGCAATTTTACGTGCACCTGGAAGATGTAAATAGACCCTACGATTCAGAGTTTGAACCCTACAGTTTCCACTAAGGTCAATGAGACCTTTGGACTCTCGGCATTTGAATATTAGTCTCCAAGTATTTTATTGTGAATTATTGCTCTTTTTTGTTTCCCTCTTTCTTATTTAAGATATGTTAAACTGAAGTTTTGCAATGAAGTTTAGTCTTTAGAAGCGTTGACTGAAGTTGCATATTAATGTTGAATTTCTGACAGCATCTTGTTTTTCACTGTAGGTTAGTTGTGGACTCATTGTGGTTGCCTATAAGAATGGCTCCCCTGCACATCCACATTTCATGGATCCAGATCTGTGCTCTCAGTACTGGAATAAATGGCTTCTGCGCCTTGAGGAATACATGGAAAGAAACTGATCCAAACTAAGCTATACAAAGGCGAGCGGTCTGAACACGGAGCCAAAGCACTTTCTTCTAATCTCATCTTCCATTTTAATACATATTCTTTTTTTGAACAATCTGGGCTAGTTTCTTTATCAGTTTTTTTTCTCCTTAAAAAAAAAAAAAGTAATTGGAACAGGGAATATTTATTTGCCTATGTTGTAGGTGACTTAGGTGGACCTGTTAAGACAATGCAGACTTAACTGATCCCTATTTTTCCACACAAACAGTTTATACCATCAATATGAAAGTTTCTGTAATCTGAAAGATTTAAATAAAACTGTTCAGTAAAAATCATCCTTCTTTTGTCATTTTTGAGAAAAAAGCCGTTGCAGAACCAAGACTCTGGAAGTGAAATTGCTTTTGAACTAAAGCAAAAGGACATTTGTGGTGTCTGAGCTGAGAGAAATGCAAACAATAAATGAATATAGTAGACTGAGTTGGCTGGTTGACTGGTTGGCTATTAAGCCAGTCTTGCTAACCTCAGAGGTACCTATTAACAGATTTTTACTATTTGTGATTTTCTTGCAGCAACAACCGGAAAAAACTGTGCTAAGAATTATAACCAAAGCTCTCATAAGTAATTACTGAAAATGCTAAGGCGGATTGGCCATTTAACAAAAGTGGCTCAGCAAGAGAGGAACAGAATTGTAGCTGATACACTTAGAAATTTCCCTTGTGTTCTGAAAGGCAGGAGACTTCCACGCTTGCAGTGGCTCCTCCTGCAGGCCGCTCCTCTTAACAGCCTGCAGTAACCCACACAGAAGAAAGGTGAGCGTAAATGGGCCTTTGTACCTGAGGCTGTGAGTTTACAATAAGCTCTGTGCAGGCCAATTCTGTGGCCGTCTGGAGCGCTCTCGACTTCGCTGTGGTCTGTGTAGACAAGAAGCCTACCCAAGTGGAACTATCTATCTGCAGTGTCAGGTTATAGCATTTGCCAATGCCAGTAAGTTTCTTTATTGCAGCAGGTTTGTGACTTTGAAGCTGGGCCTTCTTAGGAACAAAGAGCTGCTGATAGTTTCTTCAGAGTAATAAGTTTATGAATAAATGTCCTAAAACAGAAGAGTTACTTTTGAAGCTTATTTCATAAAATAAGTCTGTAGACAGAATACACTTTGGTGTCAGGTGGTATTGCTTTGTGTGTTGTATTCATAGGAAATTTTTTTCTTCCCCTCTTTGTTTTCTCTGAATTGTACGTATGCGCTTTCCTAATATCTGAGGATTATGTATAAAAATACAACTAACCCATAAATTTCAAGAAGATTAACTAGAACAGTGTCTAAAAAACAATGGGCGGGCTTGCTGCTGAAGAGACTTAGTCCTTTGTAGTGTTTAATCTTCAGCTCTTCTAGGGCAGTAACTGTGGAAATCTGTGCAGTAAAACCTTGTTAGTTATAGCAGTACTTGCTTATTCAAATCCTCCTCTGGTGATGGTGCGATTACTCTATGCTTAATTAGATAAGACTTCTAACTAAAAAGACTCGCATGGAGTCCAGAATCAGGCTGTGTGAGGTCTACCTGTTTTGCAAATAGGTCCCCACTACACCAAATTTTAATAAGTGGGTTGTTCAACATCACTGAACGCTGTCAGTGTTCTGCAAAAGATAACTCCATAGATATAAAGCAGGCAGGCAGAAGCAGGAGATGACAAAATGTGCTGAATTCCTCCCCGTGTTGATTGGAACCGGATCAATCATGAGAGTATGGAACAGTTGGCTAACATTTGGGTGAATTGCCTTGTTCATCAGTGTGTCCCTACAGATGCAGGATTTCCTGCAGCCATGTAGCATTTCAGCCTAGTTCTCCCTCCTGGCAAACAAGGAGAAATCTGGAGCCTGGGCTGTGCAGGCACCTCTTTGCTTCACCTCTGTTCATTTGTTTAACAAAAGCCTTCTCTCTGAGAAGGCAGCTTCTCTCACAAGCCATACCAGTCTGTGAACCTCTCTCTCTCTCTTTCTCTCTCTCTCTCTCTCTCTCTCTCTAAGCCTGAAGACCAGCCAGGGAGCCTTTGAATACGGTATCACTGTAAGGTACTGCTGTCTAGTACTTCTGAAAATCTGGCTGCCTCCTTGTGTGAGCTCTCTGGAACATCTGTGTAGCGTCCTAAGCTATTACCACCAACCCATAAGAGATTTGGCAGATTGCCACTGCCATGCAAACTAGCATCTTTGCTCAAACCCACTTCATTACCAGTTTAAACTAACTTGCCAGACTGTTAAATTGATGTGCCCAAGGCATTTGCTACAGAGAGCATCTGACCTCTGCAGAAAAGCCAGCCAACCATGGAAGTTAGTCCAGCTACAGCAGCAAGCATTGTCTGAGCTGTGCTGGCCATCAAAAGTGGTTTTTCTTCTGTTATGTGCTGCTTTGTTCTGGTGCTGCAAATGGTCTTTGACTGAAATTGGGTAGCTGGCCCACCTTGATCTGTCTGCAGTTCCTTCAGTGGAGACATGCTTTTGCAGTGATGTTGGAGGGACTCAAAAATCACTGTATGCTACAGGAGACAAAAAAAGTTATACGGATGTGTCTCTAGTTAGATAGGTGAGGAGGGTTTCTGCTTCAACTCCACTGCTGCAGTTCAAGGGCTGAGAGTTCAGAAGTGTTGAGTGTGAATCCTTTGCAGTTGGGTGCACTTTGGTCGCTTTGCTCAGACGGACTCTGTTGAACAGGCCCAGCTAGGTGCTGAGCTCAACAACCAGTGTCATGCCTGAGACCTTACTGAGCAGGTTTTAGGGGAGTCTCACCGGTACAATTGGCTGAACCAGAAGTTAACGCTTGTCCTTAGCCAGACAATTTTGTCGACGTATTTGCAAGCATGCAAGCTTCGCTCAGCGTGAGCAACCTCCCATTTATACTACTCAGTTATAACGGCACAATCTCAGAAGACCTGAGGGCTAGTGCATAAGCTATAGTCAGTTTTACAAAGTAAGCATCTTCTACTTTACCTCAGACACTTTTATTTTTCCCATGGACTTTCCATTTATTAAAGTATTCTGCAAACTCTCCTGTTACATAGGATGACAAGCTGAGCCTTTACACAGTAGCATCACTTTATTATCAATGTTTTCAAGGTCCCAAGCACCCACAGTTCTGTTGAATAAAATAGTATCATTAGAAATGCTTAAAAAAAAAAAAAAAACTAAAAGCTATTCCCCACAAGAGCCCAAGCAGATGTCTGTATAAGACAGAGGCAAATTGAAAAGATTTTTTTGATTCTTACAAAGACACCCCAAATCTATCATTTTAATTATAATGATTATGAAGGTAGTGGCCATGACTCTGCATTTCAGGTCGAGTAACTTTTCAGCTTTTCTTTTAATGTCTACAGAACGCAGCACATCTTCCCCAAATGTACAGCTTTATTTTGAGCACAAAATGCACCTGGGGGACTTTATAAGTAAATCCATTCATTATTCTGTATTTAAATCAATTAGAAACCTGTTTAGCAGCTGTGTCCATTAAGATAAGAGACGAACAAACAACATGTGCTTGGACCAGCGTAACTTGTGCTTGCTGAGGACGTTACCACCCTACCCTGTCTGTCCTGATACAGCCAAGTGCCCAGTCAGGGCCACAGCAGCTCAGCAGCATCTAAAGCATCCTCAAGTGTGTCAGAAGGTCTCGGCGACGGCAGTTAGGAACACCCCGCTCTCCAGGGTTTTTTAGTCACTAAATCTGCTCTTGATCCTCCCTGTCTTGGTTCTCCTGGGTCGACAGGAGCTGGAACAGGGATGCAGGGGAGTCCTAAAAGCACAGAGACGTACTACCGCTCCCTCATCATCATCACTGCCGCTTTGCCTTGCAGCACCGTTCGCAGCGAAAGCCTTCTCAGCCAAGAGGGACTGAAAACTAGAGGCCAGATTCACACACAGTTTTGCACCGATCTCATGAGGCAGAGGCAGCCCAGGGCTCACTCCTAACTAACTAACTGCTTCGCGCTGCTTTGTCGTGTTAGTGAACAGGCACTTGATAGTTCATTAAGAAGGGGGGGGGGGGGGAAATCCCAAAATACACACACGCACATGCGCGCACACACACACACACACACGCACCATAAAATACACATAAAATTGCATGTCATCATGACAGATAATACATATCTTCAAGTCATTAAAGTGGTTTCTTTGGGTTTCTGGCTTGATATCGATGTAGATTAAAGGAATGTAGTAGTAATCCCCAAAATAAGCCTGACAAGTCCAGGCGAGTCAGAGTTAAGGTCACATTTAAATCTAAACATGATAAAATAAGTTCACAGCTTAAAGTACCTAAAACATGACCAAAACTCTGCCCTGGAATAATGTCACTACCTGGAAGAGAAAGTGTAGGAGAGAAAAATTCTGCATCCTTAAAAAAAAAAAAAAAAATCTGTTTCAGCACATCTTGGATTACAGATCCATAAATCATGAGTTTACTGCCCAGGTAGGCAGAGTTAGGATTCGTTGTGCATTTAAACTTCATTTACTGAGACTATGCATTCCTATCGTTAAGACCATTTTAATTATTTTTTCATCTGAGAACAACGTAATAGTAGCTGCTCCTGCGTGGTACTTTCTACCCAAAGCTCTTTGGGGTGATGCATTGGGGAAAGGTGAAATTATTTGTCTGTGGCCACTCAGCCGGGTGGTAGAGCTGAAATAGAAAACCGGTTGCCTGAATGCCACGCTAGCAAATTCTCCGTTAACTAGGTGACATAGCCTCTTCCAAGCTTTCCATTTTTTTGACCGAAAAACATCCGATGTTTGCATCATACACGGGAACGTTTCTTTCAGGTTGAGGTTCTGTCAACATCAATAGAGTCCCATTAACAAAAAGCATCCCTGCTATTTCAGGGATTTCTTTCAAAACTGTTTTTTTAAAAAAAATAATATATATATATAGTCCTACGTGTAAACTTCATTCCTTTAGACCACTATAATCCACTGCGTTATTCATCTTTGTCATCTTCTTTGGAGTTCCTCTGCAGGACAGGGCTCAGTTTGTTTTGCAAAACTGCCGCAAGTTTTTTTGAGGTTTTTTTCAGGAAAGCACTTCCGGGGTGAACATTACTAACATGCAGATATAGGTCCTCTTGCGTAGGGCCCGTGTAGCCACAATCTTCGCACACATAGAGTTTATCTCGCCTCTGTTTGTAGGCGTATTGCTGCTGCACTCCGTGGATCTTCTTGAGATGGGACTCCAGAGAACACCGCTGGGTAAACGCTTTGTTGCAAACCTCACATTTGTAAGGACGAATTCCTACAAGATTAAAAGACAGCAATCATCATTTGGATTTAAATTCATTATAGCCCCCTAGGGAATCAACAGAGAACAAGGCTCGGTCATATTAGATATGGAGCAAATGCACAGCTACACCCCAAGGAACCGTCTGTCTAAATAAAATATATTACTTCTTTTAGACTAAGAGTTTCAGAAACGGGTTCATATATTTCGGAACCTAGAAATGTTGCAAAGAGGCTTAAGTAGATGCCAAATATAACAGATGCCCACCAAAGCTTTGGTCCTGAAGAAGAAACCATTAGCAACTCTTGCAAAACGCACTGCTTTAAAGCCCTCTTGGAGTCCTGCGATTAGGTAAAACTGTCCGTTCCAGCTCACCTTTCATTTCGTTTTCTTCTAGCGACTGAGCTCTTGTCTCTCAGTAAGTTCTTAATATTTTGCTCGCAGAGAGCAAAGCTTAATAACGCCGCAGTGAAGGGCTGCCAGACATGAACATACAATGATAAAACTAATTCAAATGAGTGCTAGTGCTTTCGCACAGTGTAGTTTTAATTATTGTCACTACACACGCCAAATCTAGAAAACAAGGGCATTAAGACGAAAAAAAAATATGCATGTATGTCTTCAACAGGGGACGAAGGGGCTGGCTTCTGATTTGAAAGCCTGAGCAGTTCCATTTAGTACAGTCAACCAACATTATCATACGTACCAAGGAATAAACAGTATCCGTTTTACCAGAAATCAGCACAGAGTTAACAGCAGCAACAACAACAGCCCCCTGATACTTCACTGACAAATAGTCGAGGGTTTATCGACACTGGAAAAAAACTAAGGCAATTGGGATTTTTCCGTACTACAGAGTAGGTTAGTAGGTTTTTCAAGGACAGAGCAGCCTTAAAATGGATGCAATTTCATACTTAAAACCCTGGTTTTGCAATGAGAGGCAAAATGCGTGCAAGATCAGAGCTATGGTGAGTAACAGCCAGACAAAAAAGGGAGAAGCACACACGCTCCTATAGATGGTTCATAACTTTGTAATTGAATTACGTCAAGTTTACCGCTCAGGGCTGATCTTTTTACCAGAAATCCAAACTAATTAGAGGTTGCAATAGGAAGAATCTTGACTGCATTTTGCAAGTCTTAAAAAAGGAGTTTATTCCAGTGTCCTGGCTCAAACAATCATGACTAAAAAGTTATTTTCCTAGCATCTACTGCTGTCAGACTGCTTCAACGACTTAAATTAGATTAAACTGCAATTCGAGAGCGATTCTGGAGCTTTGTTAGCATTCACACGCAAAAGTTTACCTTTTGTGAATAATATTTGGGGGGGCAGCTTCATGCTCAGCTTGAGTCAAGTTAAATCTTCGCTGCCACAGACTCCCGATGCCCATTGGGCTTCATAGGCACCGGTGGCAGCACAGGAGAGGGTTAGCCCATCAGGCCAGGAAGGCTGGGTCTCTCCCTTTCCAGCACCAGCCTAGGCTTAGATCAGCATCAGCAATCCAGCCGGCGGGAACCGTGCCTTCCCATTGCTTTGGAATTATTTTAAAACACAAATTTTGCTGTCGATATTATTTTTTAACATTTAACTCTGCTCATGCCGTGAAACCGGTTGGGCGTATTTGGCTTTCAGGTCCTCTGATGCTACCAGACCGTTGCAAAGTCTGGTCACAACCACCGCAGAATACTCGTGCTAGCTAACTGTTCCCACTGGAGTACCAAAATTCAAGAAAGCACATGGACGCGAGCGACTGCTGCTACATAATAAAGCCCACGCTGCCACGTTCAGCCCCAGTTTGACTTCTTTTTAATAGTCACACAAAGCCCAGCTTTGCTGAACAACAATAAATTGCAGCATCAAAATCCACTGCTTTCAAAGATGCCTCGTATCAGCCTGGAAAAGCCACGTGCCAAAGACAGGACGCTACGCCCTGAGCATCTCTGCACCGAGGAAGACGCTACCTGGACAACCTGCACCCGCCTGAATTGCCCTGACCTGAAAAAGCATTGGACTATCTGCAAGGGCAGTGAAAGCAGAGCGGAGCGGAGCAATCAGGCACGATACTGAGGGAACATATCCAACGTGAAAGGCAAAACCGAGAAGGAAAAGCACCGGCTTCGCTCAGGAAAATACGCCACACGTTCATCTTGTCTTAGACGAGAGAGGAGGAATAGTGAAGTCAGGTTTCTTTCAGTAAATTGTGGGGCAATTTAACCATACGAGTCACATCTCCAGCACAGTAGGTTTTCACCCCTGTCCAGCAGAAAGATCCTTCTCCTTTGCTTCTGTGGTTTTCCAAAATCAGTTGCAATCCTGCAGGGTGAATTCAAGTCTACCAGCCATAGCATATCTATTTTTACCTTCTGTTCACAGACCCCCCCCTTGGAGTTAGTTTATGAATCTCAAAGAAATATGTGACAGGTTGAAAAAAAAAACAACACTTCTTCCAGAAGCACATACTCTCTGCAGTTTAGACAAACTCCGAGGCAGTTCCCTGCTCACATCCAGATTTCCTTCCCCCATGAAAGCTACCGTGGCACTTTGCAAACAGAGCAAAACAGACCCAAACGCTGGCTCTGGCCACTGGTTTTGCATCAAAATAGGTGTCGAGGTTTACGGGAAATCTATTGCTAAGAAATAATTTGCATCTACCGACAGAGTTGCTGAACCTCTGTCTGGGAACCCGGTTGATTGTGGCTGATCCCCTAAGCAGAGAGAAGGGATACTGCAGAGCAATCCCAATTATTCCGTGGGTTTTGTAGGAAACTGGAAACCTGGGAAGTTGGAGGACACCCAGCACATGCAATGGAGAGCATCTCCCGGGTGCTTCGCAGGGCAAATTAAAAGCCTCCCAAACATAGGCAGCTGCCTTATTAAAGAGCGTCTTGTTTGGGGAGGATGGAGTTGACATGTATTTAAGCCAGCACTTCAAATAGAAAAAACAAAAAACAAAAAAAAAAGGCAAAAAGGCAAAAAGGCAGCCTTCTCCCTGCCCGGTTAGTACAAGCATTTCTATAACCAGTGAAATGGATTTGAGGTGGACCGGAGCAGGGAAGAAACGGGGAGCAGCCGGGGCTAATGACTGCCAATCGCACCCTTTGAGCCAGAAGAGGACATTTGTCTTTAGCCCTGGGTGTTCACTTCAACTTTGTCCGCAGGTTTATACAAGCTCATCTGAACCTGCGTGAACCCTTCTTCCAATTTTGGAAATGGTTTGCTGTGACATTTAGAAGGAGTATAGCCCTTCAGATCTGATTTTTAAAAAGGTGCAAGGGCAAGAAAGCCAAAACAGAGTCATACAAACTCCTCATTACATTTCCTGCATTTCTTCAGTTCTTGCAATTCCTGCACACAGGCCCAGAAACCGCCCCCGTACCTCCTGCTCGCTCCATGGGGATTCAGCGCACGGGGCAAATGAAAGTCGAATGGGTTGTCTAGTTTCCCTAAAGAAGCTCGAGGCGCAGCAGAAACCACACTCTGGTTTCTTCAGAGGGTGCCAAAATCAAACCACAGAATGGCCCACAGTGAAGGTTTACCAAAAAAAACCAAGAAACAAAAAACTGCTCCTCATTTCCTCTAGAGGGCAAAGCATTTTCGTTGAACGCGTGCAGGCACTCACTGGTACATGCTCAGCCCTCGATAATCCGTGGTGGATTATCCCGATGACATGGGAGATAGCTCCACCAGCAATCCAGCTCTCCAGGTTTGCTGGCCAAGGCAAGGCAGCACCCAGGCACGATTACAGTGGAGCTGGGTATAAGCCCGTGCACCCACATGGCTTCACATGGATTTCATTAGTTCTCCTCATATTTCATTAATTCCAGGAGTTTATCTGTTCACAGACTCATGATTCTTCCTTTTCTCCGTTACAACCCCATTCCTTTTTGCAAATGTTTCCCTGAGCGTTGTCTTATCATCGTGTCGGGTTACCCTCATCCCCCCACCTTGGCCCCATCTCACCCCTTCTCCCACCCTTGGCTACTCCGAATAGCCCAGGGCCGTCTGCAAAATGCTTTGGTAAAGCATGCTCACCAGTATGGGTCCGGACATGCCTCTTCAGATCAAAGGTGTCGTTGAAGCCTTTCCCGCAGAAGGTGCACAAGTGTCTCTTCACCTGGCTGTGACACTTGATGTGACGGTTGAGCATGCGCTGCAGACGAAAGCCTTTGCCACACAGCTCGCAGCTGTGCATTGCAGCATCGTTGCAGGTGCCAGTGGTGAACTAGGAAACGGAACAGCACTGGGTGAGGAGGTATCGACATGGCAAAAAAGACTGACACCCCCCCTCAAAAAAAAGGAGGAGGGCTTGCTCATAGCTTCATGAAAAAATCCTTGGGATAAATTCAAAACGAGAAGTGAAAATATTCAGGAGACACTCTTCCTGGGTGACTTCTTCACACCTCCCTTGCAATAAGGCATCCAGGACAGACTTCAGCCTGACCCAGGTCTACTGAGGGAGCAAGTGGGCTGTGATGCCCAAGGAGCATCACACTCAATCGCGTGCACACAAGGGGTCATGGCTAAGGAGCGGCCATCTATCCACCAGCTCTTCTCCCTCTTGCAAGCTGTGTCTGCTGGGAGCACCACCCTTGCTCGAAGAGTAAAACCATCCCACCCCATCTAACCATGACACCACGTTCCTGCGTGGCCGTTCCTCCTCGCGCAACATCCAACAGCCCAAGACATGACAGAAAACGGTAGAAAGATCCACAGTGTCCCGTGTGACCTTCTCAGGATGCCTTGCTCCTACTGACTGTGCACACAGGCACACGGAGAAATGCCCATGGCTCGGCTGGTGGCCTTAGCTGTTATGTGGGCACCTGTTAATGTCTACTGGCAAACTTGACTTCAGCAGTTCAAACAGAGACCACGCACTGGATGCCTTACAGAGACATGGACCCTCATCAAACTACGTACTTCAGCACACGGGCTTAGGCTATGATCAGCTGTCCTTAGGGCCACATCCGCACAGGTTCATGCATTCAGATAATATCCCGAACAGGGACTGGAGGCCCTGCCTGGCCTGAGAAGATTGCACCAAGGTAACGAAAAGATCCAGCCCCAGAGGCATGACTGCCCCACGCCTGTATGCCTTCATTACTTATACTTCTAGCTAGTAATGGACACTGAATGCATACCTAGAAAACCAACCAGCAGTCAAAAATCATGCCACTGCCATCGCTGCCAAAGGGACCTCCTGCCTCGGCAAACGCCAGGGGCCAACAGACCAACTGCAGAGGGCAACAACCGAGGTGCGGGCACACGTCCCCTGCCACCGACTGCCCGGGGACACAAGCCCCAGCGGACAGGAGGGGACCACAGCAGAGGGAGGCCATATCATCCACCACCGCAGCTGTTTGCCCAGCAAAGGTGAGTCACAGCCCCGTAGATTGTGCCCAAAGCATTCCTACATGCAACCACGGTCTGGGCCAACTTTTAAAAAAAGAAAAAAAAAAAAGCTTCCTTCGAGACCGGCGTAGCTTTTCCACACCTCTAAGTTCATGGTTTCCCACTAAGGACTTCCCTGGAAATGTTGCCCCTGAAGATTTTTCACACACCCCCCCAAAAAAAAAGGTTAAGGGTGGTTTTGACTGTGAAGGTAAACTTGGTTAGTCAACCCAAAGCGATGCTGCATTGACTCAGCAGAGACTGGGACAACGGCGCCAGTCGGTTTGTCTCCCTCGCCTGTTAGTTAACGTCAGCGTGTCAGTACAGGTTAATCTCTTCGTTCTCGATTCTAATACCAAAAATATCGCGCTGACACCATTACCTAACTTCACTAAGAGACACTGATGATTCAGCTCCTGGGAAGAGCATCTCTCATACGGAAGGCCTTATGTTTGGAGTATGCAAATAGCCAGCTATTATTTTAATTAATGGCATAGCTGACATGCTCACTACTACTAGCTGTTAGAGCCAGGCGAAAGAAAACAGCAGCATACACACGTCATTGGCGCTTGCGATGCTTTTGGCACATTTCTGGGGCATTCTTAGAAAACTTAACTCTGCACAAACGAGGTTACCAAAACAGATTTCTTCCTGGCCTTCACCACGATTTTCGCTAATAGCACAGATCAAAATATAAGAAGCAGGCTTAAGTAAAAGAGCGAGAAAAAGTAGGAAGAAATCCCAGCAGAACGCTCAAAGTTTGGGTGAAAAGTAATCCTAAATTCCTAGGTTGTCTTGCCTGAATGTGCTTCGTCTCCGGCACCAACTCTGTAAAACCAGGGCTTTGAGCATTGCTTGTTGTCAGACCCAAAGCAGACACAAAGCATTTCTGGTCGAGCAATGAAGCAAGCTCTTCATGCAGAAAGGAGTAAGTGTTGGGTTTGTTTTTCCTGAAGAGCCAGGTATTTCTCTTGACCCCCCCCTCCTTATTATTAATGAAGCAATGCTATCAGAAATGGTTTGTAAAGGAAAGAAGAAGAAAAAAACCCAAGCTAGCTGCAAAACAACATGTGAAGCTGGGAGGAGCAGCAAACTGGAAAATGTCTATCAGGCAGCAGGTAGGACTCCACCTCACTGTGGCCATGTTTATAACCAGAGTAAAAATGTATTAATCACAAGATTACTAACCTGACGGCTAAAACACAGGCAGTGGGAATTTTTACAGCGCCATCCAGCAAAACAACAGCTAGGATCTAACGATGCGTTAAGTAGTCACTGGCAAAACACATCTCTTATTTGGTAGCACAGAGGTGGCCTGCGGACCTGATGCCACCTCTGTTAAGGAGAATCCTTGATGTCCATAGGAGCTGGACAGGGTCCTGTGCTGTGCTTTCTCCTCCCACCCCACGTGCACCACCACCCTTTGAGGGAGGCTTGATGGCTGGGCATGGTGAAGAGCCCGTGATCCATTTGCCTTCCCAGCCTTTGGAGGGAACCACTGCTCTGTCTTCCCCAGGTATGGAAAAGGACCTTTTCCTAGCTGCTGTACTGATAAGTCAAGAGGGTTAAGGGGACTGGGGGAAAAATACACTGCAGACCTCTTGGCTGAGTGCTTGGCCACAACCTAGAAGAAGGCCTTTCAAGGAGGCCCTGTGTTACGTAGGAGATCCACCCACACATTGTGGGGCTTGCCTCCTAGCTGCCAGAGCTGGTCCTTCCTGGATGGGTTCAGCTCTCCTGCAGGATGGGAGCCAAGCAGGGCCAACCTCCTCCATGATGTACCATCACTGGAAGATGATGGTACATCACGGAGGAGGTTGACCCTGCTGCTGCCATCCTACATCTAGCTCTCCCCAGCTGCCCCGGCAGGCACTGATCTCAGCTTCTGGGGTGGGCACTGTCACCTCCAACACAAGGTGCACACAAGACGCTGGGGCATCAGGCTGCATGTTGAGGAAGAGGAGGGGGGCTTCCAGCGAAGCGAACGCAGACCAAACTGCGTTTCCCCCAAAGTTGTGGCAAGGCGTCAAGGCCGCGCTCTGGCCGCGGGGGCCGAGGGCGCGCGGGGCCCTTACCTTGATCTTCGACCTGACCGCCGGGCGCTTCACGGCCAGGTCCAGCAGCATCCCGCCGGCGGCGCCCGGGCTGGCGACGGTGGCGGCAGGCTGGGGCGTCGGGGGGCCGCCGGGCTCTGCTTCCCTGGTGCCGCTGCTCCCGCTGCTCTCCAGGCTGCAGCTGTCTTCGTAGCCGAGGAGCGCGCAGCCCAGGCCGCCTGCAGCGGGTGCGGAGGAGGAGGAAGAGGAGGAGGAGGGTCGGGGGGAGGAAGAAAGAGGCGCGGGGCAAGCCGCGGCAGGAGGCGAGGGGGCGGCGGGGCCCGGCGGCGCGGCGCTGTTTAACCTGCGGGCGGGCCCGGGCGGCGGGGGAGGCTCCCCCGGGCTCGCGCTGCAATCGGAAACTCAAACACGAACGGTCCCAAAGTTCAAACAACCCAGCTCCGCCGCCTTCCCGTTATACCCCGGGCAAGGGCAGGCGAGGAGGAGGAGGAGGCGGCAGGAAGGGGTTGGGGGGGGGAGAGGCCAAGGGGACATTACCCCCCCCACACACACACACACACCCGCCCCCGCCGCAAGCCCTTTTCTTCCTCTTCTTCCCCCGACCTTTCTCATGCAAACGAGGTTTCCCACCTTTGCGGGGCTCCCTGGACGGGGGAGGGGGGGGGGGACGGTGCGGGGCGCCGAGCAGGGGCTACCTGCAAGGGGCCCCGGCGTTGTGTCCCCCCCCCCAACCACCGCCACCGCCGCCCCGCCGCGCCTATCGGCAGCCCGTCGCGCCCCGCCGCCGCCGCCGCCGCGTGCGCTCCCTCGGGGCGCCCCGCCGCCGCGCTCGCCCCGCCGCAGCCCCAAACCCGCCGCGGCCGCTTCCCGGGGGCAGCGAGCGGGTCGGCGGCGGGCGCAAGCGGCGCGGAGCCCCCGCCGCGGCGGCCGGCGCCTCACCTGGGATGTAGGTGTCGGCTCGCTCCTCGTCGGGGAGCCCATCCCAGCTGCGCACGGCCGGCTGCGGGCTCCGGCGCTTCACCAGGAAGGCTCTGGGCATGGCGAGGGCGGCGGGGGGCTCGGCGCGGCGCCGCTGCCCCGCCGCCGGCCGCCGCCGGGCTGCGGGCGGGCGCTCGGCTGCCGTCGGCGGGCAGCGGGACGGCGCGCACCGGGCAGAGGCGCCGCGGCGCGGGGAGGGGAAGGGGAGGGAAAGCGGCGGCGGCGGCGGCGGCGGCGGCGTGGGGGGGGCGGGGGGGAAGGTGGCGGGGGGGAAGGAAAGTTTCATAAGGTGGAATAGAAAAATGCACCAGGAAACTTGGGAAGGAGCATGCGTGCTGCAAACATAACGGTGTCAACAAGTCTGCTTACCTGTCCGACCGGTTGGAGCAGCTGAGCTTTGTTCCAGCCCTTCCTAAGGCATGAATGTTTGCAAAAGAATTTAACGTCTGAAAATTAAAAAAAAAAAAAAGGAAAGAAAAGGGGGGAGCAGGGGGGAGCCCTGCCTTCGCTGCCCGGGGGGCGGGTGGTGGGGACCCCGGCGGGACCCGGCCCCTCACCCCGCGGGGCCTCCCCGTCCGCCCGCCCAGGGATGCTGCGGGGGCAGCGGGGCCGCTTCCCCTCGGGGCAGCTTTTTCCTCACCCCCCCGAAAAGGAGTTTCCTCCCTCTTCGAAGCAGAGGGAGCCCCCACCGCCCCCGGGGGGCTGCACCCAGGGGCCCCTCTGGAGCACCAGCAAGAGGAAAAACTCCCCGGGGCTCCAGAGAAAAAAAAGGCTGAGCTGTCCTCAGGCCAGCCGCGGGCAGAGAAAGTTGTTATTATTATTATTTGTAATGACAAGTTTTTCTTCTGTTAAAAGGAGGGCTTTATTTCATTTTAGTCCTTTATTTAAAATGAAAAATGGGTCAAGGCCTCAGTCTTTCCCCCCCGCCCATTTTTTTTTTTATTTGCCTCTCCCCCCTTCCTCAAATAGAAATGAAACAAAAGGAAAAAAGGACGGGGAGGGGGGAGCTGGAAAAAGAAACAGAGGAAAACCCGCAGAACTGGACTCGGACGTCTCAGAGCGAAGCAAAGGCTGCGTACAGACTGGCCTTGAATATTTAACAACATTCGGGGGTTCTTCCTCCTGCCTCGTGCCTGTTATTCGAGCGGCTTTCTTATTAAACAAGGTGGAAATATATTCCGTGCCGTCCTCCCCAAGCACATCCTCCCGTTAGTGTCTGCACTGGACCGAAGCAGTTGCGCAGACTGGCAGGGCTGCAGGAATAGCTGTTTCCCCACGTAAAGAGGCCTTTCAAACTGCAACGTTTTTGCCCTAAGATTGCCGCTTCCCCCCCAAAGAGCAAAACACAGGTCACGGGGAATCAATAAGAGCTTCACGGCTGACTTCACTGGGATGAAGATTTTATTTCAGGGGCCAGATCTGGAGCTTCTGGAATGGATGCATCTTCAAATGCACCGGCTGCATTAAAGAGCGCTTTTTAATGCATTGCAAGTCCCCGGCTACCGCATCCAGGCTCTTTGGGTGAGGACCACCAGTTTAGGGCTGTTGGAGACTTTCTCCGGAACAAATGGGTGTGATGTCTCACGTAGCTCTGAGATCTCAGGTCATCAGAGGGGCTGGATCTGGACCAGTGCGCATTGGCTCTGGTGCGGATGCTCAGGATGGAGGAATTCCCATAGCGGCATGGCCTGAAGGAAGGACATGGGGAAGGAGCCCGAGTCCCACCGGCCCTGCAACACTGCCGAGCAAAGCTGCCGATCGGGCACGCTGCACAACTGGGAAGGTCCTCGAGGCTGAGTATCTCCACACGATTGGTATTTCCAGCCAGGGAATCCTAGCTAGGAGACGCAGCAACCCTTACCCACCGGTATGTTTTGATAGGGCCTAGCAGAGTGAGGCATGGGCGCGGATGGCCAGGCTAGGACCTTCTCGGCAGAAGACTTCCTCCCAGGCCAGGCACGATCTCCCAGGAGCCAAAAGACTTTTGAGTAACAGGGCCTGGCTTTGCTCCCATCAGTGCTAAGAATAAAACCAACCGAAGTGGCAGAGGAGCGCACCCAGCATCCAGTGCTTGGGGAAAGGTCATCCAGGAGGTCTTCTAAAACCTGCCCATTTGCCTGTAGGACAGGCTCCTCAGAGTGACCGCGACTGCTGGGGGGGCCTATTCTGGTGAACAGGGCTCCCTCCGCTCTCCCGGGGAGTTTATGGGATCTGCAGGTACTGGAGAAAAGCAACCTCAGCATGCCTCCAGGACACCTCACCGATACCACACATAAAACCTTCTCTTTTCTTTCTTTCTCTTTAAGGCTATGTAATTTCTCTGTTATGTCTGAGACTTTGCTCCAGGTCAAAATATAACTACATGGGTTTTAATTGATTTCTGCAAGGCTTTCAACTTGAGGTTTCTTTTATTTTAACCACTCCTTGTCTTTTAAGCCAAAAGAGGTAGCAAATGACATTCATCACAACACTCTCGAACCAAGAGCTTGCTGTGACTACTTTAATGTGTTCCTGGCTTTTTCAGCTCCTGTTTTGAGATTCCCATTTAGCGAGGTACCGGAGCACACGCTTCACTTTAATTGGGTGCTCAAAGTCAGACATGCAGTTACGTGCGCAGCTGAATCAGGGACTAAGCTGTTATTATCAGCAGCCCTAACGAGTGGTCAGGGCTGCAGTGTGCTCAGCGTGGTTGAAGGCACGCAGTGGAGAGAAGGTCTTGCCCTCAGCAGCAGCCCAGGGCGGGGAGCAGGAGAAAACCAGGCTTCCTTTCCCCAAAATAACATTCCTCAGTGGCTGTGAACCCGGAGGAGCTTGGGGAGTGTGCTCACAGCCTGGCCCCGCAAACACGATTGTAGGGAGCTGTGTGCGGCACCAGGAACATGCGAAGGAGCAAGCGGGGGTCAGGGTAGGGACATAGGAACAACTTTATCCATCCCTGCTCCCACAGCTAGTTTATCACAAAGCAGCATCCTTGGGGCTGCTCCTTCATCGGCAAGTCAGCCCACAGATCCATTGCTGGACGGCCGGGATGCTTCTCTGGATGTCTGTCGGAGAAGCGTCGCACATACAGTCTGCGCACTGTAATTACTTAATAAATAATGATGCTAATGAGATAATGGCCTAGAACCCTTTCTGTAGAATCTTGTTTAATTCTGAGCCTTAGCTGGGTGTGGAAGAAAAGCCAGTATGTTAAATTAACGTTTTGGGTGTAAATCAAATTAAATGTACAAAATGCCCTGTAGGGTCAAAGCACAATGGGACCCACCCTTACATATTTGACTACTAAAATGTGTTTCATTTGACTCAAATCATTTGGGAGTGAGAAGAGAGAGACTGGATCAAGTAATGAATCAGCCATGGGATGCTGTCGCAATCGCAACCCCCCCTCCTTCCCAAGCAAACCCCTGGTGTGGGGATGGGTTGATGGCCACGTGCAAGATGCAGGGGCAACTGCTCCTCGCTGGAGGACTCCCTTTCACTGCCAGCATCCTGACCTAAAAGAAAGTGGAGAAAGTGTGCTTGAGAGCAAGAGCCTTGATTCAGCAAGCCAGGGAAGGAGCTGGGGTTGAGAAGGGCAGAGGGAGAGACGTAAGGACAGTAAAGGGGGCAAAAAGGTGCAAGCAAAGGCACAGGTCCACTGCTAGAGAGATGGGGAGGCTTCAGTTTTGTTTGCAAACAGGGCAGATTTTAGTTGCCTCTTAGGGGGAGCTTCCCAACGAGCGGAGCAGGAGCTGGTGACCCAGTGGAGCTGTGCAGTTCCCTTCACTGGGGATTTTGAAGGACAAGCTGGATGGAGATGAACTTCAACCCTGCTTTGGTGCAAAGAGTGGGAGCAGAGCAGAGAATCAGCCAGCGGTGGGTCACCCTACACCACTGTCGTCATCGCGTCACTGCAGGACAGCAGGCAGGGACACCCACCAATGCCTTCCCATGCCTCCACCGCCCTTCACAACCCCACATCATGCCGTCAGCTGTGCTGCCACGACAGACAACTGGTCGGAGTTAAAAATAACCTTTCTCCTTCTTGCCTGGGTTATTTTTAACCTTGATCAGCACTGTGTAGCTCCAGAAACAGGCACAGGCCAGTACGGCTGAGGGCCACAGCCTGGGTGGGGATGAGGCGACAACTTGATCATCCAGCTGCATTGCTCTGACATCACCACCCCGAGCAGAAATGGAGGGACACCAGCATGGACAACCCGCGGGAGCCACATGGCGGTGTCCCACTCATGAGGTAAGGGCTGGGCTGAGAGCACAGGGCCAGCAAGTCACTCAGTGCTCCTTCTCAAGTGTTTTCCAGTCAATTTGAGCCAAACAGGACTGGATGAAGACAAGACCCTGGATGGCTCCATCCAATGTGGAGTCTTTGGTCTCTAGCTCCTAGCAGAGCCCAGATAAGTGGATTCGTGCAAGTTTATGGACTATGCTTGGCTCTGTGGGAGAAGCCATAACTTCATATCCCTGGGAAGGCAAATCTTCATCTGCTGAGGTTTGCAGAGTGCATGAAACAGCATGCCATGAAGCCACCGGGAGCCCTGGGCTCACAGCCTGGCCACATCATGGAAATGCTCCTGTCCTGAGTGAGCCTTCACATTGCCAGTTTAACTTGGGTCTCCACCTGGTTTGGCACAGGAATGCAAAGCAGCTGGAAGGGCCATGAGGACCTGGCCTTGGGCTGCAGCTGAGGGAAGGGGGTCTCGGGAGGAAAACACCCATGCTGCAGTCAGTGGAAGCTGGGACAAGGGAGAGCGTTTCATCTGTAACCTTTTCCAACCTGCTGCCTCCCTGGACTATCCTGTGGTGGTCCAGCATGCTGTATAGTGTATTTTAATCTGTTGAGAATTGCCTGGCTTTAATCGATCTTGCCAGAAAGATCACAGAGACTTCTAAGGACCACAGCTTGAAAACCCAGGGCAGAGCATATAGGGAAGATCCCCTTGCTTTAAGAAAAAAACATCAACCTGAGTATAAGTTACTTCCAGTCCCCACCTTCCTTTTACCTGGATTTCTAATCTTTGTCTCAATGCTGAGCGCTTACCTCTAAAGAGCTGATGTGATTTGGGGGGATGAACCTGTTCACCCCACCCCGCTCTGATTTTGCCCTACGCCCCATCACACGTCTGAAGCATTCAGGGTGACTCAGCTCAGTTTCGGTAGGTGCGTGTGAGCACACACCAGCCACAGCGGTGTTGCAGCCTTCATTAGAGGAGTGTGCCCAGATCCCCGGGAGCTCAGTCTTAACTTGTGCCCGGTGCCCCGTGCCTTCGCCTGGGGGCTGTGCTGGCGCTGAGCAACTTCTCCAAGTCGACACACCAGGATGACTGTAGCCGCTCTCTGGCTGGCACTGGGCATTTCTTGGGATGAGATGCTCGGAGGTGGATGTAGTGGTGGGGCAGATCCAGCATAACTGAACCGAAAAGGCAATGCAGCGGCTTGGGGAGCAAGTGGATTCAGTTTGCTTTGGCTCTGCATTTGCGCCTCTGTGCCCCTCGGATCAGTCCAGCCAAATGTGTGTTCAACACTTCTGTCCCAGGGTCATGAAGACTGAGAGAGCCCAGGGAGCAAACTCTGCTGCCAGATGGGTTGCCACCACCTTCAAGAGCACCTTCTCCAGGAGGAGCCACAAGCTCCCCCACTGCACCATTGCCACAGTGTATTGGGCATCCACCATGAACAAGTCCATACCCCTCATCCTCTGGACTCAAAGTATGGAGCCAGTGTTTGGGTGAATACAGGCCCATAATCACCAGGATTTGAGTGCTGCTGGGGGCAGCAGAGGGTACCAGAGCAAAGCTACAGCCTTGGTCATGACTGTGCAACATCTCCCTTAGCACAAAGCTGCCTTTGGCCACAGGGCCAAATCCTGGACATTGAACATCTGCTCCCAAGCCAGATATTGGCAGTTCCCCTGGTTACATCAGGAATCACTTCATTGCAGCGGATGGAGCCAGCATGGCTCAACGCCAATGTACCTATGAAGGAGAGGGCAGTGGCTCCATGAGTTTCCCCAGTTTGGAGGGCAACCTGCTTTCCTTGGCTGGGCAGCAAGAAAGGGCTGGCGAAGGTGCCAGCTAGGGGGAAATGGCTCCTCAGGCTGTGGCAGAACTTGAACGACGTGTGCTTCCCTGCTGGGTTTCAAAGCACCCCACCGCACTGACTCACCGGGCTCCTGTCTCCTCGCCTCCCACATCTCCTGCCACTCCCAGCGTCTCCCTGTCTTTCTTCACCGATACCTCCGGTTCCTTCCCACTCCCCGCTCCCAGCTTGGCGCTGTCTCTCAGGCCGCCCACTCGCTGCAGCTCTGCTCCCTCGGGGCAACCAGGTTCCCCAGCCGCTCCCAGCGGCTCCTCTGAGTCCCGCTTTCCTCCCGCGCCATCCCCCGGGGAAATGGCAGCCTCCTGCACAGGTCTCCCCGGGGCCCCCAGGACTCAGCCGCCCCTGGGAAGCCCAGCTGATGCATTAGACCTACTGGCTTCAATGAGACACCTTGGCTAGAGTGAGCCCAGTCTCCAGTAAGAGATCTCCGTTGGCTGCATGCAGCATTTCTGAGCAGGAGACTTGGGCGACAAGCTCATGGCTTCTCCTCTGCTGAAGACAGAGCAGCTGCGTGTGATGGCAGGCTCATGTTGTAACAGAGAACTTTGCTGAGGAAGGATGGGGTGAACCAGTTTCGAAAGCTATCCCAATCCAGGTTTGCGGCAGGGGCTGTTCTGGTAAGGACTTTAGCAGAGCTCTGAGCACTGGAGACTTGTGCACTGCAAGGACCTCTTTGTCATAGAGACAGGACTCTATTAGCATCTTTCTCTTACGGTTCTCTGAAGCCCTTTCCCCACATTCACTCACTCTGCCCAGCTTCCCTTCTGCAAT
Source organism: Apteryx mantelli (assembly GCF_036417845.1). Taxonomy (NCBI): domain Eukaryota; kingdom Metazoa; phylum Chordata; class Aves; order Apterygiformes; family Apterygidae; genus Apteryx; species Apteryx mantelli. The sequence continues at coordinate 8,296,724 of NC_089980.1, read as the reverse complement.
ATTTTTTTCCTTGGTTTCCTGCGATTTATGTGATCACACAGTCTGTCCAGGGCTTCCTCTCCAGGAACTTTGGTGCATGCCTACCAAATTTGATAAAAATAGTAGAGGTCACAAAAGTATTCAAACCCCAGAAGTTTCATGCAAATAGGTAGCCAAGTAGAGGATAGAAAGCTACTCCATATTAATGTTCCCACGGTGCTTAAAAATACATCATGTGCACGACCTTTATTAGACTTCAGCAGATCCACATAGTGGCTAACCTTCAAAAGCCAAATGCACACCAGCAAGGGCCCCACCAGCTCCTCAAGCAACCACTTTCCGATGGTTCCTCACTCCCTGTAGTTTATGCGACATTTTCACAGGCGACATCTACATACCAACCAAACCAGACAGCCATGTGAACTGCAAAGACATCAGAGTGCATCTGTTCATGTTCTTCTGCTGATTTCACCCCCAAAGAGGTATTGATGCCCTCAATGACAATCTTGCTCATCATGTGGTATGAAATTGTTCCTGTTGACTGCATGCTTGGCAAGTTTGCTGCTCTGTGTAGTGCTGCGTTGGATAGCTTTCTCCTTCTGATGAATGACTGTCCGCTCTGGAAAGATGTGACATTCATGCATTATGCTCCATCCATGAGGCTCTTTGGGTAACTTGGGGTGGGATCATGGCTCTTCTCCCATCTTATTTGATTGAGGGATGTGCTTTTTGATTGTATGGACTGGTGGCAGAGTTGGTCTCATTTGGCTTTTGGATTCACTCTGGCAAGTTGGAAGGAGCTGAGTCCCACAGGTGGGCATGGAAAGCTTTAGTCAGGCAGGGTCCGGCTGGAGCAGGTGTTGATACCCACAAAGCTCCCATATCTGTGAGTCTGACTCTGTCTCCCAAGGGGATTACAGCCACCATTTAAAAGCAGGGTGAAGGCTACTCTAGGTGATATAGCCATAGCATGGAAACCGTGTGCCTTTACTGACCTTATTCTGGAGTGAGATGTTTTCCTTATCACATTATCAACTCCCAGCACTCCCCCAAGCTCACTGGCTCTTTTATGTTGTTCCCATTTTGCTGCTTGATGGCTGCTTGTTTCAAAAGGGATAATCCATGCAAGTGAAAGGCAACATGCTGGAACAGGACACACTTTCCTTACCATTAGCATGTGCAGCTCACCGTTGCAAGTTCTCACGGAGGCTGAGGGTCCAAACAAGAAGTGCAAATCCATGTTGAAGAGCAAGCCAGTGATGCATCACTCCAGCCTGTCCCATCAGCTGGCTGTGGCCACACTATTTTATCCAGGATTAGGAAACAACTTTGCCAGGGAGCTGGCAACTGCCCAGCTTGCTTGGGAAACATCTTTCTGAAAAGGCTGGTGCTGGAAGAAAAAGGCTGGATTAGCTGGAACTGGGATCTGACCTAACTAGTCAGATAGTAACAAGAGCATTTTCAAAACACATTTAAAATCCCTGCTTCCTGCAACTCATATGCCCCAATGAGCTGTTTTACACTGCACCAGGGGCTGCATGGGACCATGTTTTCTTAAACAGCTGCATTTTAACCTCTCCTGCAAGCGGTACAAGCTCTGGCATCCCCCTTCAAGCTCAGACTTTGTCTGGTAGAAAATCCTCATCTCCAAAGGACAAATAGCATCTCCGAAGCTACGAGGAGACTTCCTCATTCCTGTTAGACGACCAGCTGCAATAAAAACTATTGTATGCATATGGGTCAGCTGCATTTCTTTACTGTTTCAAACAGATAGGAGTCAACTTTCAAGAGTGGGTCAAGTGGGTGGTAGGTGCTACCTGTGCCATTCATTTCATTTTGGGTAAGCGTGAAGGTTAATAGTGCAAATGAGCGGTGAGAGAGGCTTAGAGAGACAGTGCTGAGCTGGAGGAAGAAATAACTGTCGTGGGTTGGGCTCAGGTGCTCAGGTACCATCCTGCCACCCACAGCAAAGAGCCCTGGCACCACAGCTCCCTGGAGATTTCTACAGCAGGAGGAAGAGGAGAAGAGATCCATCTGGACTCCCCTCAGCTCCTCAGCCTGGTTTGCAGCGAAGGGGACAATCGTCGGAGCCAGGAGCGCCTCGGTCATTGGCACTGCTGGTGCCAATGTGAGCACAACTCAGGTCTGAGCTGGGCCAGAGTATGGGCTGGACTGGCTGATCCCCATGCAACAGCTGCTATGGTAGAGATGGGCCTTTCCCATTGCCTGCCCTGGTGCTGCCAGTCCCCTGCCTGCACTGGAGCAGAGGCAGGGCCAGGCTCCCGGCCAGGGAAGCCAGCGTTGCTCCCAGGGAGTCTCACTAAGGCAGATGCATGTGTTTAAACCTGCCCAGAATGAGTTAACCATCAGGCTACACACCCGCTGTCTATAAAATCACCCCAAGATCTCACTGGGGCCATTTCCAGCCAAGCTTCCTTTCCTATGGCCGCAATTTGACAGGCAGCACTGAGTGCTGAGTGCAGCACCCAAGAGTGGCTCTGCCTCCTCGCTGCCCGTCCAGCCGAGGACAAACCCTGACTTCTGCTTTCCTCTCGCCTTTTCCCGCATGGCCGCACCGTCATTCGCAACGCCACAGAACAGACAGTCCGGGGGGGGGGGGGGGGGAGACACACGACAGGACCATCCTCTCCAGCAACAGCATGATCCAGGGTCGGCTCAGGCCCTAAGATAACTCATTTTCCACCAGACAGCTGCATTTGCAACCTCACACGGCCACACGGCACAGGGAAGACAGGACAGCAGGAGCCCTCATTCTGCTGGCTGCTGCTCTCACATCTCCCTGGAAGCACCCTCACATCACACTGACTCCATGGATGGAGATGAGGCCTCTCGCTGGTGCCCACCCCAAAAAACTTCATGTGCAGGTCCCTGAAGTTTCATCCCTGGGGTCAGAAGAAGTGAAAGAAACTCCAAGGAAAAGAAAAGAAGCTCCAAGGAGGGGGAGCTGGGCTGAAGCAGCAGCCAACCCACCGCCACAGCGAGATGGACAGCTTCAGCCTCATTGGGGTGGGGGATGACTCCAAACAACTCCATGGCCCAAGGGAAGCCTTCTCCTCCTTGGGGTAACCTCTGGAAGCAGGGAGCTGGGTGTCAGGGGGCCCCAGCTCACCTCGGACAGGCACTGGGGCTGGGTGCTGCACCCAGGCCTTGCACATCTTCCCTGCGGTGCAGCGGGGAGGCAGCAGCTCGGGCTTTCGGGCAGGGTTACCTTTGTCATGCAAGGTAAGTGCCTGGGTAATTGCTTTCAGAATGACTTCACCAACGTTTTGGCACCAGGGTTTTTATCACCGCTGCCTTTTACGATGTTTACCAGATAAAGCGTGCCTTTCAGCGGCTCTGGCTGCAACAGATTCCCAACAATACTGCTGCGATATCTGCCCCTCTTTCTGTCCTGGACAAGGTTCTGTGAAATTGCCACCAATATAATTATAAAGTGCTGTTTTTACATCCTCCTCTTGCTACGACACTGCTAGACTTTGGCCTGAGCCTGCGTTTCAACCTCCTGTGCTTGCTCCCAGGGAGCACGTTCGGGAGGGAGCTGGGCATTAGCTCCTGAGGCCAGACCCTCGCTTCAGCAGCGAGGGTGTGGGGAAGGGCGAGAAGGAGCAAAGCAGGAACAAGACGGAGGGCTGGCACCGAGCCCTGGGGCGCACCGAGCCCTGGGACACCCCGAGCACCCCCATCGCTCCGTCCATTCCCAACGGAGGCCCTGGGGCAGCGAAGCAGCTCAGGGCACGTGTGCCAGGGTGGGAAACTCCCGCGGGACGGCTCCTGGGCACCCTCTGTCCCCGGGGCGAAGCAAGGCCACTGTGTAGGCACTGCGTTGGGAGTCCACACCTTAGTTTGCCTGGAGGTAACCTGCTGCTAACGGCCGGGCCCCAGGCTCGCTGGCTAACGTGTAACCAGACGTCACCGGGCTATAGAGCTGGCAAGGATTTCGCACCGGCTTTCCAGGGTTTCTGCCCTCCCCGCTCGAAGGAGGAAGTGCACAGGCAAATTAAAATCAAAAGTAACTGTTTTACAAGCTGGTTTATAAAGGAAAGGAACGGTTTGGAAACATGTGCTTTTTGCTCTTTCAAGAGGATAAAAAAAGGCTTCCTTTCTCCCCGCCCCCCCTTTTTCTCTCTTTTTTTCGTCGCTGGAATTTCAGGAGTATTAGACTCGCTTCCCTCAGGTTTCCTTGGAAGATTTGTTGGAGGCCCTGTGGCTTGTCCACATGGGACATGCAGCAAAATTCATCTGAATTGCTTGTGAGAGCGGATCAGAGAGGCTCATGAAGCCCCTGCAGGAATAATAATAAATAAATTACGGTGGTGTTCATTTAATTCATGCTGGCAGCAAATGCAAGTAACCCAAGTTAAGAATGCTCCCGACTGTTGGGAGAGGCGGCTGATCCAGTCGAAATAATGTCTTTTAAATACATGCACTTCACTCATTCAAGTTATTTTTCATGCCTCTTCACATGCAGAAGCCCTCAGCTGCCCTGCCCCTTAATTTTGGAGGAGGGACACAAACCCTTTAACACATTTACATTTTTTCTCAAGTTTTTGAATTACCCAAATATTGACAATGCCACCCCCTACCAAATGTGAAAGGAAAATTTTACTGTCTGGTGAGGTAGGTTTCATTTGAATGGTATCTGCGGTGCCGTAATCTGACAGGTCTACAACCGCGCAGGGAAGCAGGGGGGATAAATGATTATTTCTTTTTAAGTGGAAAAGGCATTGTCGTGAGAAAAAAAACACCTAAAGGCAGCACTGTTATTTGTACTTGTACTCCGATAAGAAAAAAATCAGTGATGATAACGGTAGGAACGGCATGCTCCTCTCCTCGATAGTTTCTTCTTTTTGTTCCACTTAGTATCCCGAGACTTTGCGCAGACTGTACACACGGACGCGCACCGCCGGACATGCAGCCCCCCGGTGGCATCTGGCCAGGTGCGCAATAGCGGCCCGGTGCCCGCGTGCCGGGAACCCTGCTGGGAGCAGCTCCGCTCAGCTCAGCTCTCCAGGGCAAACACCTAACGAAGACTGACTGACACAGAGACTGCTAGAAAGGATAAGGTAAACTGCGAGAGAGGCTTATTAAGGACAGACATCCGTGTACAGCATGAAGGGAAGGGGGGGGAATGAGGGACAGAGTTTGCATAAGCTTCATTTTCTTAGGAAATCAGGCTAAAAATGTCTCTTCAGCATTGACTTCAGGTGGATTAGCCAAGGTGACTCTAGAGATCTGAGCTATTTGCCCAGGAGATAAATGGCCTTTATTTTGCTTTTTTACAGTCCTCATCACATGTGAGTAAACCCCTTACTGACCGACTCTTTATGCCTTCTCCATGAGATGCCACAGGTCGCTATGCCCAGGTTAGTGAAGGGGGAGCCAAGACACAGGAAAGAGGACATCAAAGAAAGATAAGGACACAGAATGCTGGGAACCAGCTATTAACAGCCAAAGTGCTTATTTGAGGAAACCTCATGTGCAGAGAAACCAGAAGAAAAAGGCCCTCTTGAGCCACATTTTCCTCAGCACAAGCTCCACCTTTGTCTCACTCTCTTGATCGAGAGCATCAGCAACATGGTTTGTCTCCTTGCAAGAAGTTTCCGTCACTTTGCCAGCTGCCACACACCCCACTGGCTTCACAGGTCCTGCAAACATCTTTGCAACAGGTCTTGGGCAGTTAAGTCCGCATTCATAGCGGCAAACTCCAAAATCTCACCCTCTCTCGTCCTTCTGCCAATCTCCAGGTGAAAGGCTTTCACCAGCAGCATCACCGTTGGGTATTCCTGCCTCCCTCCCACATGTCCCTCACTCTGCAACACCCCTTTGGCTGTGCCAGGCTGCAAATATGATTCAGCTAGAAAACAGTTTCTCAAAGAAAGGAAAGCAGGCTTTTCCTCATTGTTGTCGCAGGGTTTTAAGCCAGATCCAGCTGCCAATCTGGTCCACAGCTCAGTTTCCCATTGGGTCACCTCCCAGAATCAGCATAGCAAGGGGACAACCGTCCAAAGCAGGAGAGCAGGACAACAGCAGGCTGAATGGCAAGAGTGTGAGCACTCCAGCAAGCCCTAGCCATAGGGAGGAAAGGGAAGCAAATGAAAAGAGAAAAAAAATCCCTGTTGTGAAACCATAGCCTGAACGTTTACTATCTGCCTGGGATTTCAGTCCTTCACGTGACTAATCCTGGGTTTGGGAAAAGGCTCCCAGCTTCCAGCTGGTGTGAACTGTGTCCTTCGCTGGCTGCCAAGGGTGCTCTGCTGGCTCACATCTGCTATGCATCTGGCTCATCCCTGCTCTTGGCACTCCAGTGGCCTTGGCTACGGTACAAGCACTTATGCATAAGTCTTAACAATAGTCAATACACTGACGCGAGCAAAACTATTCTACTAAATTGAATTGTTATCATTCCCACTGATTTCACCTTTCATTTTAATCGCATTCGTTCAGCAGACAGATAAAGATGATTATAATGAAGAGGGAATGGCTTCACACATTAGGCGTTCCTCTTTCACTCACGACTGGACTAGGGACATGACCCAACCATCTCCTTGCAGTAACTGTTCCCATTAACGTTACCAAAGCTCCTGTATTCCAGCCTTTCCTGGAAAATATTTGGATGCATTTCAATATCCCCTTCTACCTGGAAACATCCGAGCTTGTGTTTGAGAAAGGGACTGTGGTACCCACGAGCCTGAAAGTCCTTGCCTGCCAGCAACCAGTAGCACATGCTTGGAGAAAAAGTACAGGAAGGAATCAGAAATAAGACTGTAGCTCTCAAAACAGACCTCCCACCTTCCAGTTAATTTGCCCTTTAAGGAATTCATGGCAGAAAAGCAGCATCCAGACATCAATGGTACTCCATGAATTTGTTCAATTCCTGTCTGAATCTGTAGATAAGTTTAGCCTCTGCACTATCTGGGACAATGAATTCGACAAATAACTTGTTCATGGTGTGGAAAAAAGTACTTCTTTTTGCTTGATTTAAGCTTCCTACCTGAAGCTGGTTCCCATCATATTGTGGCAAATTGTGAATGACTGTTCCCTCACATCCTTCAGGATTTTACAGACCTCGTGGTATATCCCACCTCCCCACTACACATCCTTTGGCTTGATACATTCACAAGAGTCACCAAAATGGCTCTGCTGCACCCCTGACTTGCTTACTTGTATCATAATGTAGCAGAGAGCGACTGCCCAAGTGTTCCTCACTTTGGGGGATTCCGACCTGAACCTCTGAATGCTCCACCATGGCCAGAGGGAGCTTCGCTTTTAAATGTCACAGGGTAAAAATGCTCTGAAAAAAGAAGTCCCAAGTCTCCCAGACTGAGCATCCAAACATGGTGGACCAAAGTAATTCATGATAACCATCTGTTGCTCTCACACAGGAGCACTGGGAACATAAATTTTTCTCTGCCTGTAAAGCACTCCAGTGCTCTAGTGAGGAGGTGCCAGCGAAAAGCCCACAGGGAGAGGAATAACGCTGTCTTCAGAGCACGAAAAACTGCCAAACATGAGGCCTACGGCCACACACCGAACAATGAGAAAAAAACAAACAATTGAAGAGCTGCTTTCTCCAGCTGCTTGTCCTATGCAATTTGGGTTTTCTGGGCAAGGAAAGTGCAGAACTGGAGGTCTTCATGCAATAAAAGCAAAAGATCTTTCTTGAATTCCAGAGAAATCTCCTTTTGTTTGTTTTTCAGAGCTGCAACTGCATTGGAAATGCAAGCACACTCCAGAAGAAAGCCCCAGAAAATGTCCCCTCCTGAAAGACAGAGGCATCAGACCAGCTGGCCACGCTCCCTTCTTCAGTGGACTCTCCACAACAGCAGTGTTAATGGGGCAAATACCCTTTTTTTTTTTTTTTTTTTAAGCAGCCCACACCAGCATCTCTGGTCAGAAGAGAGAAAGTTTCCCACTATGGTACGATGCCAATTCTCCTGTAAAAACTCAACTCACCGCATTTGTTAAAACTCACTGGCAATTTAGTAAGGGTTTGCGTAAATGAGCACTGGCTGCAGTGGCAACAGGACATCATTTCTGCCGTCATTTTTCGATCGTGACTGATGGGCAAATGTGTCACACCTCAGCTTAGGTGGCATTTTAGCACCATCCTGCCTTGCAGGGTGTTGTGCAGCAGAGGCGGCCGGGGCCCTGGCTCTCCTTCAGCCAGCTGGAGCTGGCTGTGACTCCCAGGCAGTTGCTGCTCCCTCCCGAGAGGCACTTCTGTATCCAAAACAGAGGGGTTTTACCTAGAAACACTGGGTGGAAACCTGTGGGGCTCCAGGAACCAATTCACGTGCGGATCAGAGCTCAGCCTCAGCGAGGAGGTGGCAAGGACTGCTGGAGGTGCAGGGCAGAGAGGCCAGGACAACAGCGACTTCAGCTGGCTTCGTCTCAGCCCGTGTCCATGGGCACGCCAGAGCCCTGCCTGTGTCCTCTCCTGCCCCACCTGCTCTGGGGACGGCGCCCTCCAGCCTGGGAACGGGGCTGTTAGCGGTGGGGGCACACAAAAACGCTGCAGCTCAAGAGAGCAAGACTGTTTCAAGGCCGGAGAAGACCTTGGGACGGTCGCAGCCAGGGCGGGGGACCTCGTGGCCAAGCAGCGTCCCTCGGAGGACAGGCAGGGGACGCCAAGGAGCGGCAGCCGAAGGGCGACAAAACGCAGCGGGGTCTCCTGACTCCGCCTGGGGGAGCCGACCCAGAGGCCGCAGGACGAAGGGACGGAGCCAGCGCGGAGGAGAGCCCCGGCGCGGCTCGCGTGAAGCGGGGGGAAAGGCCCCAGGCGGGTTTGGGGCCTCGCCCGCTCCCCTCGGCGCCGAGGACCCCGGCCGCGGCGTCCCTCCGCACCCCTCTGCGGGCGCCGGGCCTCGCTTCGCCCGCCCCCAGCCCCCCCATCGGCCTTCTGTTGCTCTCGCCTGGGAGGCGGCGGCTCGATGCGCTCCGCGCGCGGCTGGCGGGGCGTGCCTGCCTGCCTGCCCGCCTGCCTCCCCCCCCGCTCCCCGCCCGGCCCGGCCCGGCCCACCAGCGGCGAGCAGGCGGCTCCGGCACGCGCTGGCAACGGCCGCCCGCGCGCCACGGGCCGGGGAACGCGGCGGCGATGTCGAGGGGCTCCCGGGTGGCGCTGGCTGTCTCCGTGGTGCTCTCGGCCGTCACCGTGACCGCCGTGCACGTCCAGCAGCGGCGGGAGAGGGAGGTGAGCGGCGCGCGCGGCCCAGCCCTGCCGCGGCGGGGGGGGGGGGAGGGGAAAGAGGGGGGGGGCAAGCGGCGGCCCCGCCCCTGCCAACCGCCGCCAACGGCCCCTTCCCCCGGGCCACGCCCACCACCGCGGCCGGCACCTCCCCCTCGGGCCGACGCCCGCCTGCCCCGCCCCTCAGCGGGGGCATCCTCTGAGCCCGCCCACAGGGGGGTCATGGCCCCGCCCCTCTCCCGGTGACCTGACCCGAGGTCTCAGGCTAGAGCCCCGCCCCTCGGTTGGAGCCCCGCCCACAGGGGGTCATGGCCCTGCCCATGTCCCCATGACGTGACCCGAGGTCTCAGGCCAGAGCCCCGCCCCTCGGCTGGGGCCCCGCCCCCAGGCGCTCATAACCCTGCCCATGTCTCTGTGACCTGATCCGAGGTCTCAGGCCAGAGCCCCGCCCCTCGGCTGGAGCCCCGCCCCCTGGAGCCTGCCCATGCCCGCCCTGTGCCTCACCTGCAGCTCGCTCTGCCCCAGCCTCTCTGCCTGCCCAGCCCTGGGCCCTGCCTCCCGCTGCCTCTTGTGCCCCTGCCCCTCAGCTGAAGATGGGCCCCGCTCAGGCCTGGCAGAGTCCTGTGCTCCAGCCGGAGCCAGGCCCTGTGGTTTTTCCCTGGCATCTGGCCCCAACACGTGTGCCGGCCTCGGCGTCGCTCACTCGGAGCACTGCTTCTCGTCTTCTCCCCCTGGCACATCTCTCTTCCCGAGCGACCTCCTTCCCCACCTTTTCCTGCCTTGTAACCCACCTTTTATGTGCTTGCTTCTCCGCGTGAACCGCAGGGCCTGCGCCCACTTCCCTACCCGTTCCCGGGAATTCACCTGCAGGGCAACGAGGCCCCCTTTCCTCCCCCCACGCAGCCAGGTGGTCTAAGGTGAAGCCTGAAAGATTCAATGGAGGAGCTTTCCTCATCCTTCTCAGCAGCAAGAGGCAGATGATGCGGAAAGGATGTAATCCTGCACCCTGTAGACTGAAGGACACAGCCCTGGAGGTATTCCCAGGGCTCTCCCTCGTCTGGCCGTGTGCCGCTGCTGATCCTTGCCCCTCTGGCAGTGTGTGCGCTCTGCTTTTCCGAAGCTCCAGAAACACCTTCCGCTAAAGGGCAAACAGCACTGTTCTGCACCATGTGGCCTGCCCGGCTCTCGTTGGCTTGTTCCGGCAGGACGGGCAGAATGAAGGCAAACAAAAATACCATATAGTAATTAAATTGCTTACAAAAGTCACATAATTCCTGGCAGACACCCTGTGTGCAACAGACCCCCCAGACACCAGTGTCAGGCCAGGCGATGGTGAGTTCACATGCAAAGAAATCCTGTCCAGAACTAAAAGTCCTGTGACTGCCGAAGGGACAGGTTGCATGTGGCAGAATTGGGAATTGACTTTACACATTCTGATCCTGCTGAAGAGCCCTATAAGTGTCAATATGTGGGCACACATCTGATTTTTTCCCCCTTCACTACTTTAAAAAAATCTAGAAAATATACATGAAAAAGCTGCTGTTTAATTACTATTATTAAAGGTCTGAAGTACTCAGAAGTTACAAAATGTCAGAGTTTAGGGTGCTATCCCTATTCCAACTCAGCTGCCTTTGTGTGGGCTTTATTGTACACTCTTTAAATACAGGATCAAACACCATTTTTTCCCTTCAAGACATTGTCAGTGCTTGAGAATGATGAAACTTGGAGGATGAGTCTCATCTGTGTAAGAAAAGAGGCAGTTTAATTCGCTGCAGAAGCTGAAAAACATACTGGATGGAGCAGGCACTAACAAGACAGGAGAGGTTGGTCTGTTATTTGGACTGGTGGATGGGATAACAGCTCCACATCTGCTGGACCTGACATATATGCTGGGTAAATCCCTTAAACTCAAATTTTTGCAGGTGATTCCTAGTTAATTTAGTGTGTCTGCCTTGAGCCACCAAGGGTCTGGCAGGAACATGCGCTAAATGCTCATGAACGACAGCTGAAATAAATGGGAGCTGTACATCGAACACATGGTGTGCCGGACACCAAATGCTCTTAAAAAAGTCACCCCTTGCTGTTTTAGTGAGATACCTAAAATTAAGGGATATTTTTGACTTTGATCTTTCTTTGGTTACTATCACTCCTTCATCTCATGGAGGGATTCTGAAAATAAATTCACGTTTACAAAACATTCATTTTCTGTAGAGGTAACGGACATAGAAAAGTCCACAAGGAAATGAGTAACACTGCCAGCACAGGATCTGTGTATCACGAAGTAAATAACACCTCGGGCATTAGGCTGAACACAGGATGTGAAACTAAATACTGAATACCTGGTCAGGATCTGTTCTGAGCACTGCACGAGATACCAGTCCCATGGCAAAAACAGTATGGGAAAGACTGGACTGTAACTCTCATGCAAAAAAGTTAAGGGCACAAAAGCGACTCCAGAGTGTGGGATTGCGAGCTTTTAACTTGGAAGCTTTGCATTCTTCCAAGGTGTAAAAAAAATCTTTCTCTAAAAAAAGGAGTGGTTGATCAGCAGATTAATCCATATGGTTAATGCCCTCAGGTTGGTTCATATATCTCTGTTAATATCAGGAAGAAAACAGGGACTTGCTGCCCTTTGCCTTATGTTCCTGTTGCTCCCTGCTGTAGTTGTTGCAGCAGGCTTCCCAGCAGAACAAAAAGCTTCCCTTCCCAATCCAGTTTGTCCGAGCTCCAAAAAGCCTTCTTCAGCAGTGGTCTTACTAATACGCTGACCTCTGCTTCATTTGCAAGATAGCGTTGAAGAGCTTTGGTTGTTACACCTGAGATCGCTTCTGCAACCTTCTGCCTCATGAAATCCTGTATTTTCCAAATGCTGGATAACCTACAGACAGTGAGGGGCAGCTTTCACTCCCGTGGCTGGGAGTAATCACTGCTGCGGCGGGTATCAGTATCACTGCTGTCAAGCTGCTGACAGACAATTTTGCTGGGTTTCCTAGAGATGGAGGGGTCAAAGGAACAAGTCAATGGGTGGAAGAAGCTTTTTGGAGTTTCTGGGGGACAGATCCAGTGTCCTCGTTCTTCTTAAACAGATCACTGAAAATTTTGTCCCTTTCCGCGCACAAAATGTAACCTGTTATTTTCTGTCCATCCTAACACAGCCTCTGTGAACTCTGGGGAGGGAAAAGGGGTTGCAGGGCTACAAGAAAGCTACTATATCGTCTGCAAGGGAGGATGCGGGGACCTGTTTTCCCTCCTGACAACATATATGCAACGCATGACTTCAGAGATGGCTGGCCTGTACATATGGGGATGGCTTAGCAAAACAGTTCTTTAGAATTAGGAAGGATACCCCAAAAAGCTAAATTGGACACAGATTACATGTTTATGTTACAGGGGTATTAGGATTAGTCAAGATGCTGCTGCAGCAGCAAAGCCCGATCACTTGATCCTTCGTTCTGAGCAATCAGTTAAACTATCGCTATTCAGAAGCAATAGGGCTCAAAGCTTATCTTTTACAAATGAAATCCGAAATTTTATTTTTACAACTCTTGATGTTCAAATGGGGAAATAATGGCTTCAGGTTCAAGGGACCCAATTATTTAGATAAAGAAATGAAAATAAGTAACATGGACATTCTTCAGACCTGGTGTAGGGATTATTTCAGTTTTATCTTTATGCAGATTAACAAACTTTTGACTTTTATAATTTGATATTCCAGGTATTAATTGATTTGAGCTTGCATAAATTTATCTAGACTGATTCAGAAAACAAACAGGCCTAACCTTTGCATATAGAAGAAGGGGGGAAGAACAACTTTTTTGTAGCTCTTTGTCATGCGTGAGGCAAAAATTATAAAGGTGTCTTTTGCAAACTGTGCATTTTAGGAGGAAATGTATTCAGCATCTGGAGGATTGCAGAATAGCTGCATTTTATGAAGGAAAAAGGTTAATGTTCTTGATGCGTGATTGTTCAGTTACACAGTATTTCCTCACACCTTTATTGTTATTAAAGAGTACTAATGAAGTAATTAGTTTATGAGCTTTGTCTTAGTAATTAGTAATTTGTAACCTGAATTCAGTGGTTTGAAGCTGATGGGAAGGAACTCCTTTTATTAGATAAATTTCCAGAGAGAGCTTTGATTATTGGCTGACATATGTGTCTGTACATTTTTAACAAGATAAAGTATTTCTTAAACAAAACATTCCTATTTTAATCTTAACAGGGGAAAAATACGCACTTATTGGTATTCTAGATGAAAAATAAAACCCTTTGAGCACTTGTCAAATAATAATCACAAGTATCTTCTAAAATAACTTCAGGGTCAGTTTTCAAATAAATTATTCGCAGGTGCATTCTGGCATCACTGAAACAGATCAAATACATTATTCATCTTTTTTGTCGTTAGGCTAAATAATTTATTCATAACTCCAGTGTCCAGTGACTAGCCTTAGTACGTGTGAATCTTTCTCATTCCTGTCTCCAGGCCGAACGTTTTATATATATGCATATCAGTTGGTAGATTAGGCAGGTGTATAACGCTTCGTAGAGTCGGATCTTTAGCTGAGCTAAAACGTGACTGTGATCACGGGGCTTGATTTAGATGTGAGCCGGTATTGGCTTGTTACAATCATTTTAAGTGTTTCTCTCCTCAGTTACAATATTTTTCACCTCGCGTATAATATCTTCTGATAAGCATATGACTCCTGCTTTGAAATCTAGTAAATGACCAAAGATTTAAAAGCTACCGCCTGCCCCAGGAGCTCAAGCCAAACAGACATGGGCTGTACGTTGCCACGTCCTCCTTTGCACTGACCCTTACCTCGTGGTGAGCCAGTTCAGGCAGGTAAATCAGCAGAGTATGACTTCTTTATGAAGGAAAAAAAAAAAAAAGAGGAGCTGTTTTATACTGTTTATCTGTCTGGGCTGGCTCACCCCTGGGATCAGGTGAGCACCGTTGCGAGCACAGAGGAAAGCGTGGGAATGGAGGGGCTACAGCAACACCAGCTTAGGTTGGTTCAAATTGCTGGGGAACGCCATCTCAGCAGCCTGTAGCTAGTTCTGCTCCTTTTTTTCTTCTCCCCTCTGTCACACAGATGCTTATATAAATAATAATAAGGAACTGAAAAAGTTCCAGTTTAGCAGTTTACCGGGCTCTGAATTTGCAGGGCAGACGGTGAAAAGGACCAGTCGCAAAATCTGAGAAGCACCACAGTCATTTCTTCCCTATATTTCCTTCAGAGTTCAGTCTATGCAGTTTTCGCTTGCAGGATCACAGCCAGAGTGTTGTCCCGTGCACAGAGTGCTCAAGTAGATTAAACGCTCAGCTTGGGTCACCTTTTCTTCCAGAATTAGTGTCAGTCTTGCCATCTTCTCCATCCTGGGTCGAACCTCCTCATCCTCTCCCTTCACATACTGCTGCTGTCTTAGCTGTCCCCAAACATGTGCGTCTACAGCACAGCAATTGATTCCCATCCGCTGCCTCCCTTTTCTTTTCCCCAGCCTGATCTATGTCACCACTTTGGGTTTCACTTGTTTTTCATTCCCCTGTTCCTGTTGTTAAGAAATTAAGGTTAAGCATTTCTCTTGATTATCAGAGTGAAGAAAACTTTCAGGTAGCAGTGAGAAACAAAACCAGCTGGAATTTTTTTAGGGCTTTTCAAACTCTTTTGGGGGCTCACCGGTCAGTTTGAGAACTGCTGGTTGATACTGCACATTTCCTTTTTAATGAACATTTTAGGTAAAGGTTATTTTTTTTAATTAAGTGCCTTGCTTTTTCAAGAGCTTGGCATAAGCGCATTAGGGACTTTTATCAGCCTTCTAGCAACATCTTACCAGGTATTTTTTAAGAGTAAGATATAAGCAGAAAGAAGCAGGATAAGGCAAATGGCAGTTTTTCTTAAAATTATTTCTGATTTGCCACCAAATTCTCTTCAAGCAGAAAAGAAGTTTTGGAGAGATTGGCTCAATTTTCATAAAGTTTGAGGGCAGAGGCAACAGGCTTGTAGATTGTTTCCCTCCTGGACAGTGTAGGAGTTACTGATACACAGCATTTCTTTGCTCAATAGCTTTACCACGCAGTAAGTGCACCCATCTGAAGTGAATACAAATGAAGTATTTTTGCCATGCTACTATCAGCTTATCAACATCAGATGTCAACTACTGTAGTTTTAGATTCAGACACCAAAGTGGCTATGGCTAACGGCAGCAGAGAACTGAAGATCTGCAAAGGCAGTATGATTAACAGTGCTGCCAGAGGGATTAGAGCCCAGGTGGAGATTAGGCATATTCAATATCAAACAGGCTGTGATGAACCCCGTCTCTTGTATTTTCAGAGGCTGCACAGAGGAGTTCTCAGAGACCTTGAGCGACTAAGCCAGAAAGAGGAAAATATTCGCCTTTTAGAAGAGCAGATCGCTTTGACGAAGCAGCTCGAAGAAGAAAGAGACAAGATGCTAATGGAGAAAGGGTCCCAGCAGTCCTAGGCTCAGTCCTGACCCCGTAGCGTTTGGAGTAAAGGCATTCGGCAAGGTTTGCTATCTGATCGCTCACAAGTAAGCGGAGGTAATCTGGGAAAGACCATTTCTTTCAGATACATTATAATACAATTCAAAAAACTATAGAGCCTCCGTCCTCAGCACTTCCACGTGTGGAGACTTGACTGGCACGTCTTGTGAAGGCGGGGAGGAAGGGCTCCATGTAATGTACACGCCATCTTCCTTTATGTGGTAAAGGATGGCTAATAACGTTCACATGAGTGGGCTGCTGAGTCGCCACGATGATGAAGCGACAAGGACGTCGACCTCAGAAGGTCTGGAGGAGGGTGAGGTGGAAGGGGAGACCCTCCTGATCGTCGAGTCTGAGGATCAGGCCTCCGTGGATTTATCACACGATCAGAGCGGAGACTCTCTGAACAGTGACGAAGGTGATGCATCTTGGATGGAGGAGATGTCCTATTACTGTGAGAAGTGTCAGAAGTGGATACCAGCCAGTAAGGATGCTGTTTTTATTATTTCTTGTAGTGTTTCCCATTTCCAGTTTGCTTTATTACGGTTGGTGTGTACCCTCAAAATACAGTGTGTGGGTCTCACCTGGCCTCAAAGTGAGACAAGGTGGTTATGCTATCCATTGTAAAGGATAACTCTATTCATCCTCATTCTGTCATTGGGAAGAAATGCTGGTTTGGCATCACACGGAGCCCAGTAGCCTAAAGCCATTTGTTGTGTTTGTGGGCATCAGGCACTTCCAACCATGGACCATATGGGTGTACAAAACTGGCATCCCCCAGTAAAAAAACAGGACTGTTTGTAAACTGGAAGCAAGCAAATCTAGTAAACTGAAAGCAAGGGCAGGACTTTGGAAGTGTGAGCACACTTTCAAGTTCTGTTCTTGGCACGTTAGGTGACTTTAGCCAAATGACTTTGCATTTTGCTCATCAGAGAGGTAAAGATAATGACTGTTCCTATAAAGGTCTATGGATGAAAAGGGTTCTGTAGGTGGTGTTACTTCTTCTTTCTTTCTTTTTTTTTCTTCCTGGTTAGTTTGTCACATCCGTGGAATATATGACTAAATCTCAACCTTAATGATTTCCTGATCATGTGAATTTAGTTTAGGTGTCACAGAGGCATGTCAGGCCTTTAGCAGCTAGCTTTTGGAGGCATTTGGAGCAGGTTGGATCACTTGATCTCCCTGCTACTGCTGTTGGACATAAGATATATTTTGTTAGCTAAGCAATAGACTAGATGTTACTTTCCCAAATCTAAATTATTGAATCTATTATTAGATCTAAAACCTACATATTGCTAAGTACTGTTCATTTGTGGCTAGAAATAGTGAACTCTTCAGGTGGCGTCTGCCTTGCAGATACATCAGCTGCCCGTTTTGCCATCTTTGAATTCACCAAAAGTTACAGGGTAGAAATCTCTTCTCAAAGTCAGGTCAGTGAGTGTTTTGCTGTTAGCTTAGTGGAGCCAACATAGTCCTATTGAGATACAGCGAGGAGCAGTTAAAGGGAAAATTATTAATTTCTCAAAAAAAAAGCAACCAAGTCCAAGGGAGCATGAGATATTGCATCTGAGAACACTTAATTTTACACTCAGTTTGTTCTGTTTTACAAAGATGTTCCTCTCTCTTGTTGCCGCGTAACAAATCCAAAGAGCAGAGAAAGCTGATCACAGAGCAACGGTAACCAGATACAAATGTGTAAAGTAAACAAGCTAGAAAAAGGAAATACTGTTCTCTTTACTATTGTTCCGTTAAACTGATCTCAGTTGTTGCTTGTGAAAGTTGCCAGCAGCCTCAGACAAATAATCTCTTTCTACATTGAATTGCCCTCTAGAAATTCTGTTAATCTGACGAGCGTGCTTTTTCCCATCAAAGACATAGGTGCAACTTTAGTAGCCAAATTCTGCGATTCACTACAAAAGCAGAGCAGCCCAATAGCATTGCGAAACGCTTGATCTAGTGTCACAGTGTAGTAAGAGTGGTGCAATACTATCAAAAAACGGCCTTTCATATGTGAATATTCAGAAGGGCTGTAGTCTTAAGGCTGTAGTCTTCCATGGTTTGTGATTTTTTATTTTATTTTTCTAATATTCATTTATGGGTAAATCACCCATGGTGAATTTAGAAGTTCAGATTCATCTGCTTGGGTTTTTTTTTCTTTTTTTCTCCCCCTTTTTTTTCCATGCTCTGCTACAGAAACGTGGAATTAGAACCTTTAACTTTAGGACATGTGGGCTTTTGCAGCTGGCTCTGTCCCAGCAGACCACTTTCGTTCAGATAAACTTGCATTCAGGGTTAGCTTTATACAGCAAAGCACATGCTGAAATGCTTTGCTGATTTGGGGCCTAATGCATGAACGGTAGACAAAAAAACCCTGTTTCCTGATAATATCATTCCTTTTTGTCCACTAAAGCCATTCTTTTGGCTCGCAGTCTCAAGGAAAGAAGATTAACCCCCAAAAGGAGTAATAAATACCTTAAAGCTCCACACCATGTCTACTTTGGTGTATCCTGCAAGCTGCTGTAAATGGAATTGACAACCTTACTCTTTTAGTGATATGTGGACAGGGAAAGGGAAAAAGAGGGCTGTAAAATTACATAA
This sequence comes from Apteryx mantelli, assembly GCF_036417845.1. Taxonomy (NCBI): domain Eukaryota; kingdom Metazoa; phylum Chordata; class Aves; order Apterygiformes; family Apterygidae; genus Apteryx; species Apteryx mantelli. The sequence continues at coordinate 8,278,441 of NC_089980.1, read as the reverse complement.
TAATTAGTGGAAAGGTGACAAGAAAGAGAAAGCTCGTATATTTGTGGTTGCATACCTTTTTTACAGGTCAGCTTTTTTAAGTGGAGTGGAAAAACAGTGATTTACTGAAGTATATTGTTTAGCCTAGGGGAGCAAGAAGGAGTGAAAAATGTACAGGAAACAAGCAAACCCTTTAGCTTTTTACATGTGTTTGGATGTTAAGTCGGGCACCTCTTCTTAATGTCTGTGCATTTCAGTTGGTCACTGCTGGTTTTGGTAGCAGTGAAATTCCTCTGTACCTTTGTCATCACAGTGAATTCTGAAACTTCTTAGGAGTTGTCTGGGTCACTGGACTCCAGAAAAAGGCAAAAGTACTTTTCTGCCTGATCTTGTAGGGAATCCAAATATACTTTGCAGCATTTTTCCTACAAAAGGACAAATAATTTGCTCTTTTGCCTATTTGTTGTAGGTCAACTGAGAGAACAGCTCAGCTACCTCAAAGGAGATAACTTTTTCAGGTTTACTTGCTCTGATTGCTCAGAAGATGGGAAGGAGCAATTTGAACGGCTGAGATTAACATGGCAGCAAGTAAGTAGAAATATTTGTGCCAGCAGAATAACCACAGGACTTTATAAAATTGTTGTTTATGTTGTGCATGTGCTACTTAGAAAATGAGGACTGGGTATAGATAACAAAGACAGACATCCATGAACTTCAGAAATTAATTAGCTAAGGATTGCCTGCATATTAGACCTTGAGCATTTGGCAAGTAAATTGGAAGGTAATCATACAAACCACATTCCTCTCTTTTTTTTTGTTTTGTTTTGTTTTTTTCATTCATGTTTCTCCTGAATTCATGACCCCAGGCAAGTTTGGAAAAGCAAAATGCATGCAGTTTGGCTGCTAGGCATGAGCAGTTATTTGTGTATGTGAGCAAACGTAAAGCTGGTGAGGTGGCAATATAGAAACAGCAAGTTTGCCAGTTGCCTGAACACAAAGCTATTTCTGCTCTCTGTAATCTGAATAAGCTGTGACTTGGCTGCCTACTGGCTAGCAATAGTCCTTGCTGGTATTTACTGCTGAAAACTACTACTTCAGTCACTTGCACACCTGAACAACCAAAATAAAGTCTGAATTACACAGGAGCCACTCTGTTACGGAGACACTGGCAATTACAGTGGCACCTCTCAGAAGAATTGCTCACGGGAGATGCAGCTTAGTTTGGGTTGAAATTAAGAATTTTTAGGGATTTGCAAAGACGCTTCCCATTTCCCCTAAAACATGAAGCTTTAAGTGAGTTAGAAATAATGCCTCACTGTAACAGGGCTGAGGCAGACTGACGCACATCACCTGGCTCTAACTAGGGTGCTGGTGCTCCCATTGAATTTGAGGAGGAGCAGACAGGCAGTGCTGGTTGTCCCTGCATAAGGTGAATTTGATCAAGCAGTGGCTGCTGCTCAGTATTAAGTGTTCACACACGCAGAATATTAGGCACCATGTGCGAGACATCTGTTTTCATCCTTCAGGACAGAAGCGATGCACCGTCTCATAACAGATCATTCAAAAACCTCCAGCCCAGTTTTAGCTGTGGGCAACCTGCTGTTGTCTTTAAAAACATGTAACTGTACCTAGTGGTCTTGTGCAGAGTTGTGCTTCATCTCAGGGGAGCCAGTAATGTTACTGAGGGTGCTAGGACCTGGGATTCTTCAGGCAAAAGGGCTGTTTCGTAGTGCTCTTGCTGGTGTTGTGCAGAGCCACTGTTGGCAAATCTGGCTGCTTGCAGGTCTCCCCGATACAGCGTGTGGGCAGTATCAGTGGTAACTTCTACGGTGCTTTCTCACAGTGCCCAGTGTGGGCTGCATAGGGGAAAAGGTTAGCATAGTGATCTGTGGCTAGCAGAGCAGTAGAATTTATTGGCCAAATTACAGATCCGGAGAGCAAAGGCTACTAGCACTACACTCAGATTTTTCCACTAGAGTGGGAGGAGAATGATATGGGGAAGGGAAAGACAAATTCAAAAACCGGCTGAGAAGAAAGTTGACAAGTGAAGAATGTATCTTCTTAGGCTTTCAGCAGCCAGAGATACTGCTGCTGGGGTGGTTGATGGAAGTGGTCAAATCACTTTATTTGAAGTAGGAAGAACGGGGACAGTGATTTCTGGACTTTTCAGAGTATGTGGCCTCAACAGACCCTTGTCTTTAGCCTATTGAAAAGACAAGTATTTTTGAAGTTCTGAGACACTGTCTCACCTGAGTTTAAGGGTGTATAAATCTCTAGAGAAATAGTTATCAAACCAAGAGGGATTGGGAGGGGGGCAGGAATAGGGTACATGGGACATTAAAGCTGTCTGTATTTCCTCATTTTGGCATCTTTAGGGATATATTCTATGAAGCTACAGCCTTTCTATGAAGCTAGGAGACCATCTCCCTAAAAAACTGTATTTGAAACCTCTATGAAAGTGAAGAATATGTCCCCACTGGAAGTGGTATCCAACCGAGGCTGTGTGATTACTGAGAGGCGATTTAAGCCTAGCTGCACCATTTTAGCTGTGTTGAGTGAACTGGTTAAATGTAATTAACAGTTTGTCTTCTGGGATTTACTCATAATGAGGTGTGATTTTCAAACCTGTCTTTTAGTTTAGGCATATAATAGATCAAGCTGAATTTGGTGGTGATGCATGTGAATGAGCTGTAAATGGATTGTGTTTAATAAAGAGCATGTGGAGGAAAACTTAATTTGTGGATGTTCAGAGCTATTGGTAGATATCTTGCAATTTTTCAGAGAGTTTAACTTGTGTTCTGTTTGAAATGTCACAGTAAGTATCTAGAAAGATGATTGTCACTACATTTCTGATGGATGAGCAAATGGGATTACTTATAACCCATTTTTTTGGACAGACTTTTCCCTACCTCCACACTACAGTCATATCCCAGCTGTGATATAGTTCTTTTTTACTACTCTCATGCAAAGGCTTGTATCTCATTATAAACCTGCGTAACTAAGTAGCTTGTTATTCCCCTGGCATGGAGGAATCTCTGGGAGGAATTGAAAAATGTGTGCCTATCAAGAAAGAGGAGTATGAAAGCAGGAAGATGGATTACAGAAATTGCCTATGAGGTGATGCAAAAAATAAGACATTAAAGAGGATGCAAAGATTTTTTTTTCCCCCCATGAGATGATGCAAATGTTTTTTTTCTGCTTCTAACATTTTCTTTTCCAGGTTGTCATGCTGGCAATGTACAATTTGTCTCTGGAAGGAACTGGCCGTCAAGGGTACTTCAGGTGGAAAGAAGATATTTGTGCTTTTATTGAGAAACACTGGACTTTCTTGTTAGGGAACAGGTAAAGACATCATGTTTCCCTGAAGCCCTGATTGGTGAGCAGAATGAAGAAGAAACTGTTACACAGCTAGAGAACAGGAATCCTGGTTTATTCAGTGACATCCCTATTGTGCTTTGGTAGTCAGAAAATAGGAGAATTTAGTATTAAGAACCTGAATATAGATGTGAAGGGTCATTTTGGGAACTAATAAGCATTTTTCAATGAAAAAAAAAAGGAATGTTGCACAAAAGCAACATGGATGCATGTATTTTTGGTGTATTACCTGCCTTTAGGTAGTATATGAACCTGCAAAGTCACAGCATTTGAGTTTTTTATAAATTGTCACAATGCATGGACTAGTTCTGATATCATCTGCCCAGGCTTTTTAAAACAAAACAAAACCAAAAAAACCCTCCAACAATGAACCGTGTTATTCAGCTCTAAAGCTTATATGAACCGGGTTCCACAAGGAGGAAAACTGAACCTTGTCTTTCAGCTTGTTTTGGATCTTAATAGAATATCTCTTACACAGCATGTATTACAAACCATTGAAATCTGGTTTTCACACTTGGTGTGTATTAAGGAAGAAACTGTCAGAATAAGAGTTCTTTTCATAAATGGTAACCTTCCGCAGCACGATGCCTTGTGTGCTGCATAGGCCAACATTGCTTTTTTTTTTTTTTTTTGAGCACACCAAACCGGTCAAAAACAAAACTCACTTTTTAATGCATGTGCATTAAAAGGAATGGAGCAAGCAAGCCGTAGGATTGATTTCACAGACTTCTCCCCCCTCTGTGGGATTTCTCTGTTGTAAGACCCATTTTCCCTAACTAGGTTTGTTCTTTAGCATTGCTTTCATTGCTTGTCTGGGCCTTCTTGCTCTGTTCTCAGTAATGTTAGTACTTGTCTCCTCTGCAAACGGCCGGATCCCGACAGGAAGGCAGCTGATGGCCCATTGTCCCTCACTCAGGGAACCGTCACCTCCCAGTGCTTGCTGCTGGCTTTTGAGGCCTGCCCTATGCGGTTGATCCTCCTGGCTCTGATTAAATTCGGATGAAGTGATTACTGCCCTGTGTAGCAGTTCCTGAATTGCTCCACTTTACATCCTTCACATATTAAACTACTGCTGATCTAGACTTACTGTAACACTCCATGCTGCAAACTGGGGCATTTGACTTGAATCCCCCCGCATTGGAGAGCCAATACCCTAAGATGTCTAATTGCAACGGTCAGACAGCAGCAAATACTTGCTCAGCTTAGCCTAGCACCTGAATACCGAAGTTTTTGCCAGTGGAGATGTGCAAAAGCAAGGAGGAATCCTGACAGCCCATGCAAAAGATGGTTTTAGACCTGATTCTCCGGTGTCCCAGGGACTATCTCTGTTACTGGCTACAGGATCAATTTTTTAACGCTTACTCTCACTCATTCTCCCCTAAAGGACATTTAAATTAGCCAGTGACCAGTTCTAAGAGGAAGGAGCTGTGCCTCAAATACCTGATGCAGAGTATGCTGTCCCACAAAGTGAAAGGCTTAAATGCAGCTCCCTGCTCCCGAGTGGGTAAAACCATGATTCAAAACCAGTTCAATGAGTGCACCTGACTCAGGTTTGTTGACTAATACAGATCCTGTTCCCCATGCTGCAGGAGAAACTTTATAACAGAGAACCCCAGGCAGAGATAGGGCTGCAGAGTTTAGCTCACGACAAGCGTACACTGTCCATCTGTTACCTTGACATTTCTTGCTGCTCAGTTGTTGTCCTCAGTGTTTTGTTTCTCACACTCCTACCTCTCCTCTGCAGTGCCTGACAAAGCTGC